>NC_056747.1:411384145-411591645 GCF_019279795.1 Protopterus annectens | reverse complement strand
GAAAAAAATGTATGAAAACAACAGTGCCTGAAAGAAAAAAATACTTATGCTACCGTAAGGAATAGAGAATTAATTAATAGTATGCTGTGGAAATTGATAACAGCATTGCAAGTTCAAAAAGAATACATTAGTTATATGACTAATGCAAGTGGTACAGACTTTACTAAAATATTCTGTAGCCCCCCCCCCCCCCAAAAAAAAAATAAGTCATTGCACTACAGGGACTGTGGAGTAGTTATTTTTCAATACGTTCTTTTATTGTGCCAGTATCAGGGAGTCAGGTTTGCAAAATAGTGTTTTGTTTTCATTTAACAAATGACTAGATTGAAAGGAAATATAGACTGTTCCTCAGAAAAATGTAGTAGTTATCCAAACCTAAGTTACAGTTATATGGTGTTTTAGATATAGGGATAAATCACTTGTCACTAGTAATAAAACAAACAAAAATAATCAAGCATTTTCTACAACTTGCAGCCAGAAATAAAGAAACAATAAAATCTTCTTACTGCAGGCAGAGGGGAAGATATTTATATTGGAAGTTCCTTCTTTTCTATTATTAGCTGTTGGTTGCACTTGATTCTTCAAGTCTCTTAGTGCAATGACAGTTTAAACACCTCTGTGTGTGTGTGTGGGGGGGGGGGGGACTGTCAATTCATCTTGGACTACAGAAGAAAACTCAGCCTGCAATTTAGCTACTTTTCTGGCTGTAGTTGTATAACTTCTGTGTTTATTGCAAAACTAGCTCTGAGCTGCACATAAATGAATGATTAGAGACAGAAAAGAAACAGTCTTGTTACAGAAGGTAACTAAGATGACAGTGACTCTCGCAAATCCCATTATATGTCAGTGGCATGGGAATTCACAGTTACTTTGTGTGTCATGAGTCATATAAAGCAGACTTTGAATGCATTATGGGAAAGAGAAAGGGTTGAGGAAGAACAAGATCACGTTGATATATCAAACCCCATTGGTATCTATGTTGTGGAAAACAGGGTAAAATTCTAAATAAAACACTTGGTGATTTTGAGGTGTTATAATAGGTCAGAAAACAAAGATAGAATTAAAAAAAAAACGAGATTTTTTGGATTCTAAGGTGGAGTCTTCCTTTAAGTGAGGAAGTAGAGAAGAATACTTGTGGAGGGAAGGTTACATAGGATTGTAAATGGCTTATTTGAATGCTACTGGATAATGAGGTGGTAGCAGGGATCGGTGAGGCTAATAAGAAGAGGAGGGGATATCTTTAGTATAAATTAAGATAAGGAGGGGTTGGGTAGGAAATAGGGGTAGGGTAATGAGCTCAAAGAAAGCGAGGGTGAATGGAGCAAGTTTGAACGCCTCACAGGTGGCGCTACTGGCCCAAGAAAAACAATTAATGAGAGTGGACAAAAGAAAAGGTTTAAACAGCAGTGTGAGTGGTTTTCATAAAATGATGTAACTTAGCAGAGAATTTTTTATAAAGGTTGCTTATGGGTAAGAAAGCTATGCATTAAAGCCGGGACAAGTTTCTCATGGGCAAGGAAGCAATATGTATTAAAATAAAATGGCTTTAACAAGCCTGAATACAGTAACATATGACGTATCTTTTTCTTTAGAAGTAGCACTGGTTGCAAATTCAGTGATATAGAGTGTTTTAGCAAGCAGCTTTCTTAGTGACAACGTTGTATACTGTCTGCACTGAAAAATATTTTTTGCAGGCTGCATGTCCACCTAGCAGAACAGAGATCATTTTATGCAGAAAGATAGGGAAAAAGATAACTTTTGAGGCTGGGTGGATGGGTCAATTTTGCAAGCCTTGAGTAGCCGTGTTCCTGTGGGTGTGGTGGTGGTGGCTATACCTACACTAATATGCGAGCGGAGAGAGACAGGTAGCAGTTGATAGGATCAGCTACTCCTTCGGTCTGCAGTAGCACGTCTAAATAGTGCAGGTTGTGGACCCATGGATTGAATAGACTACCAGAATGAGTGGTGGTGAAGTGACCCCAAGGAGTCTTTCAGGGGATCTTGAAACAGATGTTGTAGTAAAGGGGGTAGATAGGAGAGAAAGGGAGGTATAATGCTGAATACAATTTAAGGGCAAACTATACAGACTTATTTTCTTTCTTTCATCCAATAAATGTAATGTGATTTGATTTTGTTCCCAAAAGGCTGGCACTGCTACTTTTTGAACCTGTGGCTTCCTGTAATCCCAGTGTCCTTTCCTGTAAAATTCTCCTAGTCAGTGTCATGTCTACAAAATATGTTTCTGAATTACAAGCTGTTTGGCCAAGAAGCCTTTTCTTTTAATAAATATGGTCAATTTCCTAATGTATGAATTTTAAATTCTCCCCCTTTGCGGCTTCCGTGTTCAAAGCCAGCCTGTTCACCTGGGTAAATATAATTCTAGCGGAGACTTGATGTCTCAAAAGTGCAATGAAATGCATTGTCATATGAGTTGCTTTACTACAAAAATCACATTTTTGTTTTTTCTCTTAGAAGACAAAAATATCACTAAGTAGATTTTCTCTGTGCGAGTCGGCCATTGTGTAAAAAAACATGCTACTACTTTGCAGAAAAACCTTTGTCAGGTGTCCAGACTCACTCTTCTAGAGCTATTTTTGATGGATTCTTTTGAGTTCTTCCATTAGCATGTCAGTGCTGCTGCAGCTTGGACTACTATCCACACATTTACATTCCAAAGGCATGGAGAGGTTTCAGAGGAAACTTCTTATTTTGTACATCTATTTTCCCCCCACCTTCTTTTTGAATAAACAGCTTGGCAGTCATTTTGCAGCATCATCCCTGCTTAATGAGAGCCCCCACAAAGGTTAGTTATGTAAGACTTGCCTTTATGTTAGATCTTCAATTATATCACATTTAATAGGGCAAGAATCTCTTCATTCCATTCTGTAAGAGTAGTGGGTTTTCTTCTTTTGTTATCTCCTTCTGTTACCTTTATGGATCCAAGAGGGATGAAACATGAGAAGTTTCTTCCTTCCCTGATTTTGTTAATTTTTATGGGAAAATATTGAGAAATGAAGGGTCCACCCATCATTTTATGGGTTGTCACCTAACATCAATGATGACAGCAGAGATCACTGAAAAAATATATACTTAGGAGAGGCTGGTGAAAATGTTGATGAAAGTCCCCCCCTTTACTGGCAGGGTTATTGTTCTACAACAGAAGAGTGCTGTACTATGTGACATGTGTGTGAAGAACTGAATGGCTACTATAGCAATGATACATTTATGTTTAATGTGATTAGTATCTCATCATTGCTCCAGGACATTCAATTGTGTGGGTTCTGTCTGCCCAAGTGCATTATTCTAGCTTGTATCTGTAGCTTGCCTGTACTATCACAAGCAGTTGTTACACACACGCACACACACACTGTGTAGATGTATTACAATCTTTTAGTACCAGATGCAGAATGTGTAATATTTTAGCAAAAGTCTGAATGAAAATAGTGCTTCTGTTTTAATTTCATTTTATGGTTTTAATAGTAAAATGTTGACATTGCTTTCATGTTTTCTTTTAGTCTCTAACTACTGGAGCTCTTCAAGATAACATAATCTCAGGTGATGAGGTGAAGGCAGCAAAGCGGGCCCGGCTTACAGACTTGCAGAAGGTATCTGAAGACAACACAGAGTGTGGCGACCCAGCTCGTTTGGGTGACACAACTCAGCCACCAGAGGACGTGCAACAAGAAGCTCAGCACAACACAGTTTAAACCTGGGGACATTAAGAATGACCATTTTCATTCCAGCAGTAGGACAAATCCCGGTTCAACAGAATCATGCCTCCTGATGAAAAACTGGCAATTTACTTGTGGTTTGAGGCTGTTGCACGTTGTCAGTGAACTGTGTAGTATGGACTTGGCTGCACAGTCTTACAGTCTTACAATGGTGCTGATCATATGAATTCAAAGCCATCTCAAACGGGATTAACATATGTCCAATTTTGGCAGCAAGTCAACCACAAAGCATTACACAAACCCTTTTTATACAAAAAATTTATTTAAAAACTGTTTTTGAAAATAAACATGTGAGCCGATCTTCTTTGAAGGTGCTATACAAATGACTACTGAAGTGACTTGTGGAGTCATGTCCTCTGTATATACTGAAATATTTTGGGAAGGTCTTTCTAAAATCATTCAAAACCGTGAAGCCACATTTAAGTGCTTTACTGCGTAATACAAGTTTCAGGTTGCTACTGCCGAGCAGTGAGGTAGCACTGATAGGAGAGAGAGGGGAGGTCAGGTAACCTTCTGTATTTATTTATTTCCAGGATTAAGAATATTACAATTTTATCTACATTTTTGGTAGTTTTGGTAGATGTTTTTGTTGGCAGTGACCCAGCCTGCTTCCCTTCCAAAAATGTTTGCTGAGAACTTGGGTAAGAATTCTTGGTGGATGTGTTATAGCTGTCTTATGAGGATGGTACAGACCAACACTTAACTGTGAAATCAGCTTTTTAGAAAGAACAGGGTTCCTGTCTATTGCTGAGGTGGTTTAATGACACATGAAGCTTAGTCATGTATGTCAGAAGTGCTGTTTCAACAACAGAAGGTCTCATTGTGCCATCACAGACTGAGGAGAACAATGTAGAATTGAGATTATTCAGCCCTACTAGTAACCTTAGGGTAGACCTGAGAAAGTGGGTCCCCTTTACCCTTCCTCACTAGATTGTTTGAGGAAAGGGCAATATTTCTTTGAAAGTCCAGTATGCAGTATTTGGGAATGCTGGAACATTGGGAAGGCTGCCCTTTTAAACTCCTCCTCATGCCTTTTATTCAGAAAAATTTGCCTTGTCCATAAGGAAAGGAAGGAACAGTAATAATATGTAGCTGGACACAGGGAAAGCAGACACCTTTTTTGGGAGAGGTGAGTCGAGATATGCAAAAAAGTAAAAAAGAAAAAAAAAAGTTTTACAAATAGTTTTACTAGTGCAGCTATGCTAAGTGTTATTTTTTGTTTTGTAGTTTAAAAAACTGTTGTGTGACAAACACCTGGCAGACGATTTACAATGATCTATGTTTATAATCTGTGTGTATTCTATCTGTTCTTTTGAAGGTGCTTGAATAATATATTTATAATGACTTGCGAGGAAGGAGCAGCATGCATAAAAGAATACATGAGCAGACAGGTGGTAGCAGCTGAGAGCATCAGAAGACCCTATAAACTTGCCAGTTTGTCACTGTACTATCAGCAGAGTCCTCATTCCTCACTTCATCTTTTAGGACAACAACAGACTGAGGTTGAACTCCTCCTCACTAAGTTTAGTTATGCTGTAGCACTTAAGTCTGCCACTAAAAAAGACAGAGCATGGAAGCCAGCTGCCAAGCCAGGGGCCAAGAAGTTGTATCTAAGATTGGGATAAACACTTGTTTTTGAAGGCAAGCTACCTTTCCTTGTGTTGCAGACCAATGCAACTAAGAGAAATTGAAGTCTTCCTGAAAATGGTCAAACCTTTTCTATCTTTGCTGAAAAACATAATTAGAAAGTTAAATGGTTATTTTTTTTACTATTCTTAGCTGAAAAATGATAATTAGAAAACTGGTCGTTACTACGGCATAAGTCTCTGTTTAATGGTTAATCTATCAGGAAATAATAGTGTGTCCCATCTTTGTACATTCATGTGACCATCTGTAGCAGAGTGTTGTGTACTGCTGCTGCACTTTAGTGAGATCTGGACTTTGCTCCTAACAGAGAAGATTGGTTCACAGCAAAATTCATAAATGTAGCAAGAAGCCCTTTTGTATACATTGGCACTTAATTGGCTGTTTTGCTTTTGCTAAAGTTATCTTCTTTGCTAAATGTGCTTTTTTATCAGAGCAGTAGACACCATTTATTGCTTTGTTAAATAATTTTTAATTGAATAATTTATCTTCTTGAAGAAATAGCAGGAATGAGTGGCCCTGGCAAGCAAGTGCAGAAAGCAAGTATAAAAAAAAAATCTGTACTCCTGGGTTGTGTTTGACGAAACAGATGTGTGCACTTACTGCTTCATGGAGCAGCTTGGGGTTAATGATGGTTGGTAATACTTATGTCATTGCTTATTTTTTGTATTAATTTTTGAAAGGTGAGCTAAACAGTCCTTAACCAGTTTGACTGGATTTAGATGTGCATTGGAATTTATTCAACGGCAGCTCTGATTTGGGTCCTACAAAAGATTTTTGTCAGTGAGCAGTGGAAAGATATTTCCAGATTTCTTTATATAAATTAATAACATAAGATGATGTAACAGTATCCATGCTTTCAATGAATTGTACCAGAAACTAGTATTTTTAAATGTAACATCCAGCAATTGCCTGCATGTTGTAATCCATACTGAAGTAGCCTCCATTCTGAGAATGTTAGTATCTGTGTAGCTGTAGTTACATTCACATTTTTATTCCTATTTATATTGTGTAAACATAATTGTATTCACACAGATTGTATTAACCCTTTTGAAGATTAAGCAATGATTAGCCTAGGTCCCAGAGACAGAAAAAAATTGTTTTATTTGTATTTTTCAGTTTCTAAATTTCATATAAATTTGAGGAAGTACCCTCTCTCTGTACTGTTGGCACCGCTGATTGGAAAAAGGAATATGCTGTACAGTTTCTTTTCATAAACCCAAATTTTTGTGTGTGGTGTGTTAGAACTTTGATTTTTTTCCCTGTTAGATTAACAGTGTGATGTACCTTGCATACTTGTTTTGCCTATGGGTTGATACAAATTAAAAATGTGGGCACTGCTGAATTACCATTTTTATTGAAGGTATTTTCATTTACTGTTTAACAGTGCTTACTCACACAGATGAAATCTTCGTACAGAGAAAAGGGACAGAAGGTTTGACTAAGGCAGTTTACTTATTTGTTTTGAAAATGCTGGCCTTAGCAGCATGCTTAAAATGTTAGCTTGTCTTTCTTTTGGAACTGCAGTCACATTAAGGTACAGTTTTTGGCTGACAGGTGCAATTGTATTTAACAGAACTTTTTAGTAAAGTCAAAATACCTGTCTTTTTTACAGAGACAGTATTTAAGTATAGAGTGTGATGCTGTCATTTTCATTCATTCCTCAACTGATATGTTTCAGATCAGACTCTGATTCAACTTGGCCACTTCTTCCAGATCCTCAGATCCAACTCTCAAGTTCCTCCCTTTACTCATAATACCCTGCCAGCCTAACATATCTCAGCTCGAGTTTGCCACCAGATCATTACAGACGCGGATCCAATCTCTCTTGAGGTATTAGGTCTTTTTTTCCTACAAAATAGTGAGATCTGATGCTATCCATGTAATTATTGATCACTGATGGGCCAGATCTCGTTTGTCACGATTTTACTCAGACATTCTTCCTGAAGCTCAAGTTTTCTTATTCAAGTAGAATTTTTTTCCCTTTTTCTCTTGGGTTTTCTTCCTTATCTTGCTAGATTTTCCTCTGCTAGTCTCTGGTTAGATTTCCTCTCCTCCCAATAGTGTTTAGGCTTTTTTATTCATCTTTTCCTGGGATTCCTGCCCTTTTTTCTCCCTGGGTCCCTTTGGGTAGTTTCTAACTTTCCTGCCTTTTGTCTTTTCTCTACCCTCCCTCCTCTCTTTATTGTGAAGTGGGCGAGTGGTGGGTGCCTTGTGAGTGTGTTTATTGTCTGGGAGAGCCTCACCTGGAGGTTGAATGCGACATTTGTGCCAGATTCAACCCCAGGACTCTCCTGGGACGCAGGAACAAGCTCTTCCTCAAAGGGCTTGCTAAAGCAGGTCCTCTAATCCCTGGTTTCCCTTCCAAGGCTGCCTCTGATCCAAAAGGAAGTCTTCTTCCTCTAGGGATTCTCCCACCAAAAAGCTTAGGCTCTCGGATCACAGTTCCCCCAGATCCGAGCTCAGTCTCCTTGGCTTCGGACCCAGGCTTTTCTACTCCGAGAACCTCAACTCCATCTTTTGGATCCAAGACTTTGGAGGTCCTTGGATCCAACCTGACCCAGGCCGCCCTTGGATCTGATCTTGCCTGTCTGATCCATAAGTGGCACCAACGTCTTCTTCGGATCCAATCAGGGCTTCGGCTCTGATAGTTTTGTCTGATTGGTCATCATCGAGAGCTCTCCCTCCAGACCCAGCACATTGGATCCGTGGTGCACAAGTCGATCTCCTTCCTGAGACTGTAGGCCTTCAGCCATGTCAGAACATTCTCAGTCTCTTCTAGATCCACCAGGAGCCTGCTCCCCTCACATATGGATAGTATGATGAGAAGTTTTCTTAAGACCCAAATTGAATTGGGCTAGTTGCCATCCCCGGCTCAGTTGCCAAGGGGATCCTCTCCATCCCTGGGACTCCTCTCTCTTCGCCTGACCCATCCGGGTTTGGACTGCCAGGATTGGAACATTCCCGGTGAGAGGCTGTCAGTGTCAGGCATACCTTTCTTTCCCACACTGTTAGGGTCCAGTGTGGGCTCGTTTCCATTGCCCTTGGCACTGGAAGTGCCTCGGGCCAGTGAGGTCCATGCTGGTTCCTGGAGGGTGGGGTTGGGCCCAGGGTTTTTGGACCATTCCCTCCCTCTCGGGGCCTCTAAGTTGGATAGCTCAGGGCCGATATTGTCTGGAAACGGTGCTGTGTCAGGGTAACCCCTTCCGTCCCTTCTTGGAGGAGTTACAGCAGTTTACATCTGCTGCCAGCATTCTTAGTGAAGGAGTCAGGAGGGCTTGAGGAATGCACTGGAGAAGGAGATTTGGATCAAAGGATTAGGAGAGAAGATGTGGGCCAGCTGAGTGCTACCAATCCAAACCTTTGCTCAACTCACAGAAGAATCTGTAATTCCATCTTAACGTTAAAGTCTGTAGTCTACTGAGCATAGTTAGGATGTCATCGGCAATTCTGCTGGGCTGGCTGCAAAGATTTTTGTGAAGTCTGCCTGCCTTCCTTTTGCTTTTTGTGTCAAAGTTACTGGAGTTTAAAATTAGTGTATTAATTAGTGGAGTTTAAAGTTAGTGGAGTAACCCCAGAGAAAAAGGGAAAAGAATTTTGCTCATCTGAAAAAGGAAACCTGAGCTTCAGGAAGCACGTCCAAGCGAAATAGTTTACATCTATTATTCATCCATGATGAATAATAACACTGGATAGCACAGATTCCAGGTTATGGTAAGTACATAACTGTAGGACTATCCCTTGAGCTTCTTCACCTGTCCTCTCTTAATTTTGGAGTTTTTCGGTTTTCTAATTGTCCAATCTTTATCTTTTCCCTTCTGCCTAACCTTTGGTACTTTTTGGGTACCATTGTTGGTAACTCTGCTTTCCTTCTCTTGCTCTTTCCTTTTGACACATTACAGGGTGATACTTGAAACCATTGTTGGTATTCTGCTGTGTTCAATATATATATATATATATATATATATATATATATATATATATACATATATATATATATATATATATATATATATAATGTGTGTGTGTGTTCTGGCCATTCTTTCAGTTATTTCTCGTTGGCTCAAGAACTTTGTCTTCTCTTATTATTGCAGACAAGCCAACTGGATTTAAAAAATGCATTTCTTATGGGCACAAAATTCCCAATTCAGATGCACACAGGGACTGTGACTATTGCTTGGTTGCTACTTATTCTGAATGTTCCATTTGTGCGGGCTTCAGTGCTAGTGCACTAACTGACAGAAGGAATACATTAATTTTGAAGGACCTGCTTCCTTCTTCCTCCTCCTCTTTTTCAAGTGAGGCTCAACCTCCCTCCAAGAAATAGGACAAAGAAAAGCCTTATTTGGCTTCCAAAGTCAGGGATACCAGGAAAATGTTTCCAGGTCCGTCACCAACTTCCTCTCCATCCTCAGAGCCACCATCCAAAATTTCAGAAAAGTCGGATCCAATTTCCATGGATCCAGTCATCTTGATACTCACTAGATCCGATACCTACTGGTCTTCTTTCTCCTTTTCTACAGGAGTCTCCACGTAAGCACTCCAGGCTGTCACTTACAAGCTTTTCGCTTATGTCCTCCAGGTAGCTTTTCTGAGGCCAAAGTGGGTAGGATGATGAAGAAATTCCTTAGAGTTCAGATCCAAATGGGGATAATTCCAGCTGTCTCTCTCATTGGACTCGTGAGCCTACCCATCACCAATCCTCACTTAATTTCTCCTTCTCCAATCCATCCTGTGGTTTCAGAGCCCTCGGATTTGAGATTCCTGTTAGTGTTCTTGTCAGAGCAGAAGACAGGTTGCTCTTCGATGTTGACCACTTCCCTGAGCCTTCCGGCTCCATATCTTTGGAAGTAGGAGGACTCTTGGAGCTGAAGCATTGGAGCTGGATCAGGGGGTTAGACTCAAAGATCATCAGAGCAGTCTTTGCCCCTCGGCACTGGACAGCTCAGGCCTCAAGGAATTCAGTGGTCATTGGTGCAGGAGACTTTGGCTTTGGTGCTGCTTGTTTCATCACCACTAGGCGCTCTGCTTTTGAGGTTGTGGAGAGGGCCTTCTCTTTACCTACAGAAAGGATATCACTGCCCCTCTCAGATCACATGTCTGTACCAACTTTGGGTCTTAGCTCTGAGCATTGTTCTACCTCACTGGGATAGCCAGCCTGTTCAAATCTCTAGTCAGTTCCTCAGGACTTCACTGTCACCTTCGGTACCTCTTCAGACCATCCCACTGATGAGTTCCCACAGAAGAGAATGTGTAAAAGGAGACACTTAGATTCCTCTCAGAAATCTCTCACTGAGGACATTCACTTTGATGAAGGGGAGAGGTCCCCCAGAGCTCCACCTAAGAATGTCTCCTGTGGAGACTTACTTGAACTCCAAAAGCAAAAAGGTGTTTGGTCATCTGACACTCCATCCCAAGAGGAGTTGGTATTCCTGAAGGCTTTTACATCTGGCCAGGCTACGTCTTCTGCGACTCCCCCAGCTTATGAACTTGTAGATCTCATCTCATGCCAGGACTGGAAGGAACCAGATACTGTGGAGCCCATCCCCAACTGTCCAAATAAAATTTTAGCCCCACTCCAAAAGATAGAAGACATTGAAGTAAGGGTGTCCCAGTAGATGACATGGTTGTGGCAGCAGCCACTAAGAAAGAACTTGCAAAACGGAGCTCATCTGTCCATCCCCCTAACAGGGAGTCTAGGACCTTGGACATGTTCGATAAGCGTGTTTATGGTTCAGTGACCTTTGCTCTTCAGTTGTTGAATTTCTTGGCCCATTTCACAAGATTGCAAAGAGATTTGACTAAGGAGCTCTCTAAATCTCTTTCTGGGTCTATGTCTGTGGAGGTCCAAAATAAGATCTCTTCACAACTGTGCACCATTCAGTCAATAGCTAACACATCCACGAGGTTGATAACCCACACTACAGAGGGTACCTCATGGGTGGCCTGTTTGGTCATAGCCATTAGGAGCCATACCTTAATGTACCTATGCAATGTTGTGCAGCCTTTAAGTCTTCATTCATCAGTGCTTCATTTGATGGATCTTCCTTATTTGGTCCAGAGGTGAAAGAAATGGTCTCCAGAAGTGAACAAGAGGGAAAGACCTTGTCTGCCTTTAGGATCCATTTTTCTACTCCTCAGAGTCCCTTTTCCTTTAATCATTGAGGAGGTAGAAAAGATGTGGTTCCACAAGTCCCAGGGTCCTTTACAAAACTCACAAGGAGATGGTTCTCCCAGAGGCAGAGAGGAGAACGCTAATGGAAGACACAGCCTCTGCAGCAGAGGTGGCCAGCAGAACCAGGGTTTCTAGGATTCTTTCCCAGACAAACCGTGCCAGTGCTCCTGAAAAGTTGAATGACCATTGCCCTTTGGAGGCAGTCAGGGGGCATTTGTCTCTGGACCTAAAAGCCTGCTCATCCATCACAAAATACTCCTGGGTGCAGTGAAGTATATATCATACCATTTTCCCAAATTCCCCCTTCAAAAAATGAAAAAAAATCACAGATGGTTCCACCCAATCAGAGGGGGAAGGCAGCATTATAGAAGTAGAAAAGCTGCTCAAAAAAAGTCATCCAGAAGGTCCCCCTGACCAGATAGGATCCGGAACCTACTCAAGATTCTTCTTTGTGCCAAAGATGACAGAGGATTTGAGACCCATCCTGGATCTCAGCAAACTAAACCAATACATGAAATATGCAAGGTTCTGGATGGTCACGGTTCAGTCCATTTTGCCCCTACTACAAGAGGATGATTGGATGTGCTGGATAGATCTTCAGGGTGCAAACTATCACGTCAAAATGAACAGGCACTCCAGGAGGTATCTTTGTTTCCAGCTGGGAGACAGTCATTACCAGTTCAGAGCACTGCCTTTGGCCTCAGCACAGCCCCCAGTGTGTTCAGATGCATGGCAGTGGTAGCAGCTCACCCGAGACTGCTGGTATTCAGTGTTTCCATATCTAAATGACTCAATTCTAACTGCCCCAACCAGACGTACTTCTACAAGCAAGGGACTACTTGCTCCAATTGTCCTTTCACCTAGGTGTTACAGTCAATTACAGCAAATCACATTTCACACCTATGCAGAGTTTGGAGTTCATAGGTACTCGTCTAGACATAGTCAGTCAGGTAGCCTCTCTTCCTACAACACAAATTCACACTCAAATCCATGGTCAAGAAAGTGATCTTGCATCATTCTTTCCAGCGCGACTAATCTTACAAGCCATGGGATTCATGGCAGCATCTATCATACTAGTTCCTTTAGCCAGGTTTCACATGTGAATTCTGCAGTGGACTGTAGTGGTACAGTGGTCTATTCTTCAGCAGCTTTCATTCACCCCAGTCATGATCACACAATCTTGCAAAAAATATCTTCTTTGCTGCCTTTACTTGGACAAAGTTTCTGAAGGCCATCCATTTGTTCTTCCTCTGCCTACAGCTGCCTCCCAACTGGGGTGGGATGGCATTACTTGGGAAGAACAGTCCAAGGTATATGGTCCCCAGAAGAGGCCTAAGTGCATATCAGTGTCCTGGAAATGAGGCCTTTCAAGACTCTCTCCCTTCTTGGATAATTGCTATTCAGATGGAAAATGTCTGTAGTCTGGTACATCAACAAACAGGAAGGAACCAGATCTTGCCCACTATATCAAGAAGTAATGAGAGTATTCTCATAGCAGTGCACCTCCTCATGAAGGCCAACGTGATTGCAGACAAACTAAGCAGGTCCATTCCGATGCCTTAGGAGTGATCTCTCAGTGTCAAAGTAGCAGAGAGAATTTTCCATCCACGGGCCAACCATGCTGTGACCATTTCACTTCTCCCCTATACAAATGCAGAGGGTTCTTTGCCATGGTACCTCAAACAGGGGTATCATCAAGAGATGCTCTAGTCCATGATTGCCCCTCCAGTTTCCTTTGTGTTTTTACCCCCATTACCTCTCAGCTTACCAGTTGAAGAGCATGGTTATCCTCATTGCACCTTTTTGGCCTTGTCAGATTTGGTTTCCTTTCCTGTGGTCTTATCTTCTGCATCCACCCCGGATACTGGACCCCAGTTTAGATCTCCTGTCTCACCCAATGGGGATAACTCATCTGGACATAAAATACCTCAAGTTAATTCCATGATTTCTCCAGTTCCACTGAGTGTTAGGCAGCCCAGGCTATCCTCACTAGTCTGTCATATCTTACTTACTTCTAAAAAGACTTCTGTGAGGAAAGTTTACAGAAGTAAATGGAAGAGAGTTGCCTTCTGGGCACTTAGATTTGGACCCTTTTTCCTACCCCTATACCAGCTGCATTTGAGTTTTTAGCTTCGATTTTTAATGAAGGGACTAGTTTTTCTACTGTTAAGGTACAGTTGATTGTCATTTCAAACTTCCATATTGGTGAGAATAATTCTTCTTTAGCTTCTTCTAGATATTATGTAAAGCATGCCTTAAAGGCACCTTCTTGCTTAGTCCTCCAGTAAAGGAGCCAACTTCGCTGTGGGATTTAACAATCTTACTTCAAGGTCTGATCCAAGGCCTCTTTGAACCTTCAGCCAAGACAGACCCTAAGTTTTTGTTATGGAAGACCATTTTTTATACTTTCTATTACTTCAGTTAGATGAGTATCCAAACTCCAGGCTCTCTCCTCCAAGCCTCCATATCTGTTTTTTCCACAGAGACAGGATTTCCTTACAGACCAAGCCATCCTTTTTGCCTAAGGTAGATTCTGCATCTAATATCAACCAGGTCATTAACCTTCCAGTTTTCTTCTCAAATTTCTAAAATAAGGAGAGTGCATGCTCCTTCTTTTGGATGTGCATAGACAGCTTTGGTTTTATCTCCACCAGACCAAAAATTTCCAGAAGATTGACCAGTTTGTATCCTTTTCACCTAACAGATTGGGCATGCCAGTTTCTAAACGTTACCCCTGGCCAAATGGTTAACTGATTGCATATCTTTGTCTGTAATAGAGGGTTGTCCTTGCCTAACCTCCCTAGAGCTTGTTCCACAAGGTCTATGTCTGTATCCTCAGCTTTTTGGTCAAGAACTACCATAGATGACATTTGTGCAGCTGCCACTTGGTCCAATGGTCATACTTTTATTTCTCATTATAAATCGGATTCAGTTTCTGGGAACAAAGCTGCTTTTGGCTCAGCAGTAGACAGAAATATCCATCCATGAGGACCACCCAAGGTTCATCTAGCTCTGTTCCATCAGTGGAGGAATGATTGAAAATGACAAGATTGATCCATATCCATCAATTTTGGAATTACTTTTGTCATTCTTTTAGCCATTGTAGACACGAACACTTTAAAGTCATGATTTAGTATTGAAATGGGCCTGTATGAAGCTGTATCTGATGGATCGTTACCCTCTTTAGGTATTGTAGCTACCACTGATTTCTTCCAGGATGGTGGTACTTCTCCTCTTAAAATGCTGTCAGATGAAACCTTCCAGATCTTTATCACTTTTATCCCTCCTAGTTTCCAAACTCCACAGGAATACGGTCTATTCCTGGGGACTTTCCTGTAGAGTAGTTATACATCACAATTTTCATCTCGTCTCCTCTTATCCTAACCAGTAGTGATGGAGCCTCGTCTACTTCTAACCTTGGCATATTTAATTATTCCGTAAACATTTCCATTTGTATCTTTTTTAGATTTCCTTATTTCTCTGCTTTATACAGACTGTCATAGAATTTATGAAGTATTTCTAATACCCCTACAGGATGTCGGGTCTATATTAGGAGCTCGAAGGTGTACTTACCCAAATACATAAACGCCGACACGTCTTCATCGAACCGCAAAAACATCAATCGTCCTGAAGCGTGAAATCCGATACATTATGGTTGGCCCTTCTGCGTTATAGCTCTATAAAGGTAAGTATGCGATAGTTACCGACCTTATGGTTAGGGTGTGGGTTAAGGTAAGTGCATAAAGATGGTAGTGTATGTGAGATTTAGTGTAGGGTTAGAAGTAGGGTTTTGTTTAAGTGTATGTGTGTGGATTATTTAGTTTGGGTATAGCTTCTTAATGTAAGTGTGCGATAGTTACGGACCTTAGGGTTAGGGTGCGGGTTAAGGTAAGAGCATAGAGATGGTAGTGTATGTGAGATTTAGTGTAGGGTTAGAAGTAGGGTTTTGGTTAGTGTATGTATGTGGTTTATTTAGTTTGTTTGGGTAGGTAGTATGTAGAGGGCGGTGGGGTGGGACAACTATGACTGTTTGAGTTTTTGAATTTTGTGGTTTAGGGCGTTTGGTGTATTCGCGGTTTGTGGAATGTGTCAGTGTTTTCGTATTCAGTGACTAGGTCTTTAGCGATTTTAATCTAGACCCCAGCATGTCTTGTTACCTTCTTTGTTATAGGCTTACTAAGTTTGGCAACAACCATTTCTACTTTGTGCTGCCTGATTCATTGTTCTAAAAGTTTGTGTGCTCTAGTGTTATCAAAAAACAGGTGCTTAACACCAATCTTTCTAAAATTGTGTATGTGGAGATAATCCCTTAATTAGCATTCTGTTGTTGATGATCCTCTTGTTTTGTGAGATTGCCCATATTCTGCAATACTTTAAAATTTGTCAGCCCCTCTAAATAATTCTGGTTGCCTCTTAGACAGACCTCCCTTTTTTTTATTTCTACACTATTTATAAACTCCACCTTAATTTTATCCCTCTCCCTAACGATATTTTCAGAAGTAGTTTATGTCCTTTCAGATAGCAGCTTTATCTCCATTAGCCATTCCATAAATTCTTCTCTTTTTAGCAGATAGGCAGGAAAGCGCCAATGTCTCATTTTTGTTTCATTGCCTTGTGTTTTTATTTTTACTATTATTGGCGCATAATCTGAAATAGTTATTGGATGCATATCAAGACCTTCAATTAAATACACATGTTCCTGTGAAATGTAAATTGTCTAGCCTAGCCCAGTTTTTATATATTGGGAAGTAATACGTAAATTCACTCTGAACTCCAGTTGCAGAATTCACTTCTGTGCCACATATTTTTTATAAATTTCTTCCAAAAATCTACCCTCTTTTGTTTATACTTTCCTTTCTAGGCCCCCCAGACACATCTTCACTGCTGCAAATCAAATTCCATTCCCCACATGTAAGTAATATTCCCTGCTGAAAACTGATTATTTCTCCCAGAATTTTCTTAAGGTCCAATGTGAAATTGTTCAATCTCGCTGTTTGTTCTTGCACACGGGTTCGGAGCCAATCCTCGGCTCCGAGTTGGCTGCATCACTAGCTCCGTATCTTCGAGAAAGCTCGAGGCACAGTAATATCCCATGATCCTCAGGTGCTAACCCTCAGATCTAGTTTGCCGCTAGCAGCAGATCGCATATGAGAAGCTCGGGCCAGTATATTTTTTTCTATATTCTTAATATATATTTCTCTTTTTTATAGACTTATAGTTATTTCTCAGTGTTTAAATAAATAATATAGTGTAGGGGTGTTATTTGTGACTGTATTTAGACTAGATTAGTTAGTTTAATTTTTTCTAGTTAAGGCCTACGGGTTTTTTCTGTCAGGATTGACAGTACTTTAAATAATTTTTGCCTTAACTCTCTCTCTTTTTCTTCAATATATATATATATATATATATATATATATATATATATATATATCATAGTGTGCTGTGTGTTTTGGATTTTTATATATATATTAGGTTAGAATTAAACTGTTGATTATTATAATTATTCCAAACTTTTAAAATTGTTACACTTAGAGTTATATAGTGTGTTTCTTAAGTGTGCTGTGTTTTTGGACTTTTTCAAAATGTCAGAGAAAGCCAAATCTGGCTTTAAAAGGTGTCAGTGCGGACAGTAGATGTCCATTACTGACAACCACTCATCCTGCGTCTACTGTCTTGACCCTCTCCACTTGCAGGAAGACTGTTCCATTTGTCATTCCTTTAGTGGGATGGTCATGCTGGAAAGACGCAGGAAGTTGGTTGACAGAGGGTTGCTTAAACCCAATTTTCAAGAGGCCCTGGACAAGGCTGAACAGGTATCCAAGTCTTCGAAGGGGTTGAAGTCTTCAAGAGTGTCAGAGCCCAAGTCATCGGCTCCGAGCACCTCTTTTCAGATTCGGACGCCGGCTCCTACGACCTCGGTGCCAGGTGTCGAGCGTTTATCTCTGACCGAGGCTCAGGTCTTGGAGCCAGTGTCAGAGGTACCACCGTCTTCTATCCTTTGCTCGGTGACGGCTTCAATCCCTTTGACCCGTTCTTCGAGGCCCCTTTCCGACTCCGATGTGGACCGAGTGGTACAGAAGCTTATGGAGAACTCGGCTTTGTCCAAACTAATCGAGGTTTCGTCCCAGCTGGTTTCGAAACTCGATACTATTCCTGTTCCCTCAACACTTCCTCCTCCGAGACCCGTTGAGTCATCGGAGCTAGGAATCGAAGAACCGATGATTGTAGAGCCCTCGGTGCCGAAGCCTCCAGTAGTGCTTTCGGCTCCATTGACCTCGACTCCTTCGGAACCAGCCGGAGAGTCTCAGAGTCGAAGATCTTTCCTAGGTTCCGGGGGGGACAGTCGAACCGAGATATCGGTTCCGACTCTTCCCCTCGGTGCCTCAGCTCAGATCAGTTCGGATCTGTCCTCGGTGTCGGAGCCCGTGGTTCCGATTCTGGAGAAATGACCACCTTCTTCGGGTCGGGGCACCGGTGCCTTTGTCATCATGAGGAAGGTCTTGTCTGATCAGACGCATACTTCATCAGTATTTTCTTCTCCTTCCCCAAAAGGTCCACATTCTGCTTCTGTGCCTTCGGCCCCTACCAAGCGTCGCGACCCAATGCCTCAGAAGTCCCCACAGGGTGACTCTGGTTCCAAAGATGCATCCCCAGAAGCTCCCACTGAGGATGTTCCGAGGAAACGATTGTGCAAGAGGAGGCACATAAATTCCCCCCAGGAATCTCTCACATCTGACACCAATTTAGATGAAACAGAAGGGTCCTTATGGTCCCCCTCTGAGGATGTCTCATTTGCAGACATTTTGGAAATCCTGAAACAAAGGGGAGACTGGCAAACCCTTACTCCTTCTGTGGATGAATCGGTCTTGCTGAAGGCATTTGGGACTCAACCTTCTACCTCCTGGGTGACTCCGCCATTTGACGATCTAATGGATCTAATAGCCCAGAGGGCTTGGGAAATGCCTGATACAGTGGAACCAGTCCCTCGTAAGCCAAATAAATACATGACGGTCCCCCAGGACAAATCTTATCTTACAAAAGGGGTTCCCGTGGATACTATGGTGGTGGCGGCGGCCACTAAGAAAGAGATGTCTGAATCATCTTCCTCTGTCCATCCTCCTAATAAGGATTCTAGGATGATGGACAGATATGGGAAGCGCATATTTAGTTCGGCGACTTTTTCCATCCGATCGCTCAACTACCTTACGCATTTCACGCGTTTACAGAGAGATCTCATTAAGGAACTGGGAGATACTCTCCAGAGAAACACAGATGTTGCTGTCGCCGAGAAAGTGACAGCGCAACTTAACACCCTAAACTCCATAGTGAACTCGTCCATGAGGCTGATTTCATAAGCAGCCAAAGGGTTGAGTAGAGCGGCAGCTTCAGCGATCGCCCTGAGGAGGCAATCCTGGTTGCGCTTATGCTCCTTTGCGGAAGCCTTTAAGTCTTCCTTTGCCAACGCCCCCTTTGATAGTGCCTCCTTGTTTGGGCCCAAATTAAAGGAGACTCTCACAAGGTGTGAACAAGAAGGGAAGACTCTGTCTGCCGTAGGGGTCCGTTTTTCCATCCCATCTAGACCCTACCCTAAAGGGCAATGAGGAGAAAAAATGTGGTTCCGAAAGACTCAGGGATCTTTTCAGCACACCCAAAGTGACGCCCCCTCCAGAGGCAGAGGAGGGGGAAGAAACGGAAGGCGACGCCCAGCCGGCAGAGGGGGTCCGCAAAATCTGGGCGACAGAGAGATTTTCTCTGGGAAGCCCTTCCAGCACTCCTGAGTGCAGGCCCGACTGTCCTACTCTGGAGGCAGTCGGGGGTCGCTTGGCTTTATACCCAGAGGCCTGGCTAAATCTTACATCAGATTCCTGGGTAAAAAGCATAGTTACCAGAGGCTACAACATTCCCTCATCAAAATGCCACCCAACTCCAAAAAGCTCCCAGACGTTCCACCCAGTCTGAGACCAGGCAACCGTAGAGATAGGAAGGTTGCTCGAAAACAGAGTCATCTAACCAGTCCCGGCGGACCAAATAGGATCCGGAACTTACTCTTTTTAGTTCCAAAGAAAACAGGGGACAGGAGGCCAATTTTGGACCTCAGCAAATTAAATACCTTCGTGAAAAAGGAAAAGTTCCGGATAGTCACGCTACAGTCAATCCTTCCCTTTCTGCAGAAGGGCGACTGGATGTGCTGTATAGATCTCAAAGACGCCTACTACCATATCAAGATGGCCAGGGCGTCCAGAGATCATCTGCGCTTCCGGCTGGGAGCCAGTCATTTCCAGTTTCGTGCTCTGCCCTTTGGTCTCACCTCAGCCTCCAGGGTGTTCACCAAATGCATGGCAGTAGTAGCGTCTCACTTGAGACGAAGGGGATTCCGGGTGTTTCCTTATCTAGACGGCTGGCTCCTATCCGCCACCACCGAGTATCGTCTTCTACAAGCCAGGGATTACACCATCAGTCTCTGCTCTTCGCTAGGCATAACGGTGAATTTTGGAAAGTCTGTCTTATCGCCGTCACAGCGCATCTTATTTATAGTAGCACAACCTGACACCTCCCTGGCTCGAGTTACTCTCCCCCCACCAAGAGTGTCAGACCTCAGACATCAAATTTCGGTCCTTCTCCAGAGCAAGAGAGTCCCTGCACAACAAATATTAAGAGTACTAGGCTTGATGGCAGCCTCCCTTATTGCAGTTCCCTTAGGCAGGATGCATATGAGGATTCTTCAATGGATGCTATTCGCCCAGTGGTCGTATCGACAACTTCCACTGTCTCACGAAATCTTGATCACAAATTTTTGCAAGAAGGATCTCTTGTGGTGGATACACAGTCAAGATCTAACACTAGGACGACCGTTTGTGTTACCCATTCTGGTAGCAACTCTAACCACGGACGCTTCCCTGATAGGGTGGGAGGGAATTTTTCAGGGACAAACAGTCCAAGGTCAATGGTCCAACTTGGAGTACAATCTGCACATCAATGTTCTAGAGCTGAGGGCAGTGTTTCTAGCATTGCAACACTTTCACAAGTCCTTACCTCAGGGAACAGTGACAGTTCAGACAGACAACATGTCAGTGGTCTGGTACATAAACAAGCAAGGGGGAACCAGATCTTACCCGTTATGCAGAGAGGCCCTCAGAATTTGGCAATGGGCAAAGTCCACTGGACGCTTTCTGATAGCAATGCACATCCCGGGGACTTCCAACGTAATTGCGGACAGGTTGAGCAGAGCCATCCTGTTCCCTTACGAGTGGTCCCTCAAACCTTGAGTGGCAGAAGAGATCTTCCGCAGATGGGGCCAGCCTTGCTGCGACCTGTTTGCATCCCCATTGAATGCCAAATGCAGAAGCTACTTTGCCCTGTTACCCCCTCCGGGGGGTGTCCCCAGGGACGCACTGGTACACGATTGGCCACCGGGTCTCCTTTACGCTTTTCCTCCTGTTGCAGAAAGCCAAACGTCTGGACAGGATCATAATACTGATAGCCCCATTCTGGCCTCGACAAATCTGGTTTCCCTTCTTTCAATCTCATCAAGTGGAGGAACCGTTGGATGCTGGTCCCGGAGCCAGACCTGTTGACACATTCGTCGGGAGTTCCTCACACCTTCCTCAAGTCCCTCAAACTGACAGCTTGGCTGCTCCGCTTCCCATCTTAGCCAGGTCGGAGTTACTATCCCCTGCAGTACAACAAATTATTGTATCTTCTCACAAACCATCTACAAGGAAATTGTACAACAGCAAATGGAATCGTTTTGCGCACTGGGCCTCCAAACAAGGTATAGATCCATTCGGGGCTCCAGTACACAAGATACTAGATTTTCTTACCACACTTTTTCAAGAAGGAGCATCAACGTCCACGGTAAGGGTTCAACTGGCGGCTATATCCAATTTTCATATTGGCCGCGAAAATGGTTCTCTTATGTCCCACAGGCTTTGTAAAGCCTTCATGAAAGGTACCTTTCTCCTCCGTCCCCCCCTTTCGTAATCCAGTAGCCCCTTGGAATCTTAATCTCATGTTGCCCCCATTTGAACCAACAGCCACAACTCCGTTAAAATTTCTTTCGTGGAAAACACTTTTTCTGGTTGCCATCACTTCCGCCATGAGAGTTTCAGAGTTGCAGGCTCTATCTATCCGACCCCCGTACATGATTTTTCATCCAGATAGAGTAACCTTGCGCACCAATCCGTCCTTCCTTCCGAAGGTTTGTTCGATTCAAAACATCAATCAGTCTATCAAACTACCTACCTTCTTTAAAAACCATTCCAATAAGTTAGAATACACATTGCACAAATTGGACGTTCACAGGCAACTGAGATTTTACTTACATAGGACAAAAGAGTACAGAAAGTCAGACCAACTATTTGTCTCATATGCTGAACAAAGGAAAGGACAGGCAGTAACGAAGGTTACCTTATCCAAATGGCTGTCAGATTGCATAAATTTTGTATATGCTGATTCAAAACAGCAACTCCCTTTCAAACCCAGAGCTCATTCTACAAGGGCGATCGCTACCTCTTCAGCCCATACCGCTCATTTGCCTTTAGATACCATTTGTGCAGCGGCAACTTGGGCAAAACCACATACCTTTATCACCCACTATAAACTAGACAAAAGCTCCAGGGACAGGGCGACGTTTGGTTCCACTGTACTCAGGAATGTTCTCCCTTGAGCCACCCAGGAAAAAGGAGCTACCCGTGTGTAAGAACAAATGGCGAGATTGAACAATTTCACATTAAGAAGTTATGTTCTTAGCATAACGTTCCATGTGAATTGTTCATCTCGCCTTTGTTCTTACATTTCCCCCCCTCCATCCCCTGTCCTGCGGTCTGGGAGAACGGGTTAGACTGAATTCCTTTTCAGTCTTTTCTAGATATTGTTAGCATTCATCTTATTATTGTACATTAGTAATGGCATCTTTTCTCCTCTGTTTGAGGGCAGGGTTCCAGACAGTGTGTAGTATCTGTTTATAAGTGTTCAAGACACAGTTCTAAAGGGATTCTTCTGGTATAGCAAACTAGATCTGAGGGTTAGCACCTGAGGATCATGGGATATTACTGTGCCTCGAGCTTTCTCGAAGATGCGGAGCTAGTGATGCGGCCGACTCGGAGCCAAGGATCGGCTCCGAACCCATTTGTAAGAACAAAGGCGAGATGAACAATTCACATGGAACATTATGGTAAGAACATAACTTCTTATTATAGCAGTTTTAGGTGGAGTATAAATACTTGCCAGTGTAATCCTCCTCCCTTACCAGTAGCCCCTTAGCACTACAAAACTGACATTATCTTTTTTTATCCTCTTCTGTTGCTATTGGAGGTCTTCTTGTATTTAATGTAAGTACTCCTCTTTTCCTTTGTCCCAGATATTCCACTGAATAACCATCCTGAATGGTTAATGGACCATATTCAGTTCTTTCCAAGTGTGTCTTCTGTAACATAGCTATCTGCACTCTACATTTTTAATATAGTTCACTACTCTTTCTTTTTTGTATTTATCTGTGAGACCATTGACATTTAAAGACATAGAAATCATCATTGTATTAAAAAGTTATTATTCCCACCTTTTTTGTATAACACCTTTTTAGTTAAATGTCTAGTTCTATCTTGTGTTACATGCATGTTACATGCATACACTGTTTGACAAGTTGAACTTTTATACAGTTTCTTGTCGTATCCATTTGAGCCTATGTCACATCTTACTGAACATTTTTTTTTACTGGAAACACTCAAAAAAACAAACCTCCCATACCCCCTAAAACCTGTTAATTTCATACTAACACACAAAACGGTGTACATCTTCAAATATTAAAGTTTTACCCTCCTAATAGAAACAAATGTTCCAAACTGAAAGCCACCCTCGCAGACTTCTGTTAACCTAAAAGAAAGTTTATCCATGCTAAGACTCATGGTGCAGCCTGTGCTTCTACTAAGTGCCAACTGGTTTTGTCTTGTCTTTATAGCTCTTCATTTGGAAAAACCCTTGAAGGATTTCAGAGAACATCGTCTCCTAGCCAGTTTCTCTCTTCTTTTTTCCCCTCAGCCACTCACAGCCAGACTGTAACCACTTTCTCTTTATCAGATTGTCTCCATGGAGACATGAGAACCAGACAGCCAATTTTTCATTTTCAGATTGTCTCCATGGAAACCAGAGTCAATTTATTTTTATCAGATTGTTTCCATGGAGACATGAGGGCCAGATACAGAATTGCTACTTAGCGTACATTAATTTGCTAGAAAATAACTCAGTAGTCAGTATTCTTTTTACTAGCTTTCTCTTAAAACTTTTTACTAAATCAATCTAAGGTCCTTAGTCCAATCATTCCTCCATGGAAGAATTAGAAAAAGCACATTAATTTTTCTTTTTTATTGAAGACACAAACCACAAACTCCAGCCAACTTGAATCCAATAAAACTTATTTGTATACCACACAGAAGAGACAAAAGGATCAGAGGACAGCAGAAAATATCCCTGTATATTTTTCTTTTTTGTTATGCTCTTTTAACCAGTTTTTTAAAACATTGCAGTGGCTACATTTCTTAAAACTGAACAAGAATAGAGAGAGAAGGGAGAAACAAAGGGAAAAAAGAAGAGCACTACCTCCTTAAGATCTCCATTACACTTAAAATAACAGAGCATCCAAAGAAAGCCATACACTACAAAAGTAGTTTAAGGAAAAATGTTTTCTTTACTTAGTTAACTTTCTCCCCCTCTTCCCTTACCCAAAGCATTTTTTAAAAACATTAATGACATAGTACGGCATATACTTTAGAGTTCATCACAAATCCAACAAATTCTGAAAAAATCCAATATTTCCAGATTTCCTTGTTTTGTCATATTGCACAAATATAATTATTGCATTGTAATGGCACATTAAGTTGCTAGTTTTATTACTATTAATCTCCATCTCCCAAATCCTGTGTCTGCTTCACTTCCAACGTACTGTCAGCTCTTCTAGTCAGCTCTGTTGCTTCCTTCCTTCTCTCCAACATTTTCTGTTGCAACAGTGGAAAAGGTTTCACAGGTACAGTCTCACTGTGGTTTGTATTACCAAAAGAACAAGAAGCAGACTCTCCTGTTTCACAGGTCACTTTTTGTTGGAGAAACTTGTGTATTTCTTCCTTTGCATGTACTTCAAGAAATTATTTTGTCCCTTTATGGAAGAATAACTTGAAGACAGCTGGGTGCAGCAGTTTGAATCTCACACCTGCATCTTCAGATTCCCTGAATAGTGGAATGAATTTACTTCTCTTCTGCATGTACAATGAGTAGTCATTCTGCGTAAACTCACTGCTGTCTCCCACTTATAGTATTTTGTCGTTCTACCACAGTTTTGTCAGAATAACCTCCATCTGCTGGTAGGCTTGCTTCAGTACTATTAAAGGTCTAGATTGTTTTATCATAGCCAGATTTGGAGCATACACATGATGTGCCCCCTTTCAACAAACCACTCCTGCTGTGGAATATCAGTCTAGTAGCTTATGTGTGCTTTCATTAAATTAATGTAGTATGTTCCTTCCAGATTCCACGGTATAGCTGAAAATCTCAGGATCTGAAGTAGTTTACTTAATTTGATCTTCAACCAGTGAGTTTCGAATCCACATCAGATTCGACACGGCCACGTTTTCCAGCTATGGATCTGAGCTTCAGACTCCTCTTACCCATAATGCCCCCATCTCCCTTTAGATCTCGTTTGCCGCCATAGAAGTTACAAGCATGGTTTCTGAGCTTCAGTTAGTGGGTCATGTAAGTGAATTTTTCTCTGGGTTCTCTCTGTCTGACTGCATCTATTTTCTTTCTGACATCCTTTATCTCACTCACGACTGCGTTGGATATCAAAAAAAACAAAACAAAAAAACTTCTCTCCTCTCCTTTTCTATCAGAGAGCATGTGTATTTGTGACTTTTGGGCTTGTGTGGGTATGGCTGAAGCCTCTGCGGCAGGATTTAGAAAATGCAAAGCTGGCCCCGGTGGAAGGCCACACACTATGCATTGTTTTGCCTTGGTGCAGATCACCTCAACTCCCCCTGTCTTATTTGTGCTGGTTTGTTTCAATCCCAGCGCACTTAAGGACAGGTGGGACAAACTGATTTTGAAGGGATTACTCCCCTCTTCAGATAGCAGCAGCTGCTGCTTCTACTTCCTCTTCCCTGGCCTCTGGGACTCAAACTCTCACCAAGAGGTCCGGGGAAGGGGACAAGGCCAAGAAGGACCATTCCCACAAGCAGTCTCCCAACCCCTCGGAGGTGGCTCCACCACCGAAAATCAGGCCAGCAACTAGGCCTGGGTCTCCTCATCCTTCACTCACTGAGGTTCTCCCCCAAACCTGAGGAGACTTGTAGCTGGTCCCCAGTAAGGACTTCTCTCCACTGGCTTTCCCGTCCAGTTTCAGTGGCATCCTCCCACTCAGCCCAAAGTTTAAGCAAAGCGGAGATTAACAAGATGATGCAGAGATTCATCTGCACTCAGATCCAGATGGGGGTCTTGCCGGGGCCCTCTTCCTCTGGAGGGAGCTCCTTGCAACCTTTATTCCGACAAATAACTCCTTCTCTGATCCGGCAGGAGGTTTCTGAGTTCTTGGATCCCAGGACTCTCAGTGTCGAGGGGTCGGCCCCGACGGTACCATGTACCTTAATGGCCATTGCCTTGAGCTTGTTGGATCCAACAGGATTGGATCCAGGCTCTCAGAGCCGTAGACTGTGGGTTGGATCCAAGGGGGTGCTGTCTGCTCTCACCACTTCGGAGTGGAGCATCCCTCTTTCTCTGCTCCTGGAGGTTTGGCTCCAACTCCCCTATCGGGTCAGAGGGGGCCCCACCTGTACGTCCCAAGAAGTTCGCTCTCCCTCTGCATTTGATTTGGCGAGGGTTCTCTCTCTGTCGAGGCCTGTGGCCATTTTATCCTCGGTCTCTGCCCAGACCCCCTGGTCCTGAGTGGAGTACTGAACATCAAAAGGTTTGTGAGTCCTCCTCAGAGTCCCTCCAATGAGGTACCCCACAAATGTTAAGTGTAAGAGGAGGCACTTGGACTCTCCACCAGAGCCCTTCACAGAAGACACGGACTTGGATGAGGGGGAAGGTTCCCCAAAGTCACCTCCCCGAGGATGTCTCCTTTGGAGACATGATGGAACTCCTTCTCCAGAGGGGGGGCGGTCAGCCCCCAAGCCAACCTCAGACGAGTCCATGTTCCTGGAGGCATTTGGCTCGGTCCATCTTAACTCTTGGGTGTCCCCTCCTGCTGATCCACTTGTGGATTTAATAACATCTAGAGCATGGAAGGAGCTGGACACCGTAGAGCCCATCCCAAAGCAGTCTGGCAAAGTGCTGAGACCCCATCAGACAGGATGAATTGGAACACAAGATCCCCGGAAGATGTGATGATGGTGGCAGCTGCCACCAAGAAGGAGCTCATTCAGGAAAGCAACACGTTCCATCCCCCTGATCGAGAAACAAGAGCGATGGACCATTTTGGGAAGCAAGTATATGCTTCAGGGACCTTCTTGGTGAGGACGCTGAACTATATGGCACGTCATTAGACTCCAGAGAGACCTAGTGAAGGAGGTCATGGAGTCTACCCCAGAGTCCATGTCAGTGGAGGACAGGAAGACCTTCTCCACTGGAATGGCCACTCTAAAAGCGGTTGCCAACACATCCATGCGACTGCTCTCTCATGCTATGGAGGGAGCCTCAAGGGCAGCTGGGAAAGGCATTGCTATCAGGTGTCATGCCTAGCTCCGGTTGTATCAATTTTCAGAGCCGTTCAAGGCATCTTTCACCAATGCCCCTTATGATAGTTCTTCCCTCTTTGGGAAGTTGGTGAAAGAGATTTTGGCGAGAGAGATGGGAAGACACTGTCTGCCATTGGGATCCCCTTCTCCTCTCCTCAAAGATCCTTTTCCAGGAATCAGCAAGAAAAGAAAAAGATGTGGTTCTGGAAGTCTCAGGCATTTTCCAGGGATGCTCAGGATTCTCCATCCCCCAGAGGCAGAGGGGGGTCAGAACAGATGCTGCCTGAGATGCAGAGGGGGGTCCTAGGAATTTCAGGTCCCGAGAACCCTTTTTGGAGAGACCTATGAAGCAGCCGTGAGGGGTTGCCCAACTGTTCATCTCTGGAGGCAGTCAGGCTTCTACTGTTGCTACACCTGAAGGCATGGGAGTCCATTACGAAAGATCGCTGGGTGTTGCAAATCATATCCAGAGGATATTTCATTCCATTCAAGGAACATCCCTGTCTGAATAAACTCCTCCCAAATGCCCCACCCATGCAACGGGAGGAGGCAGCGCTCAAAATAGGAAAGTACTGAACAAATGAGTCATCCAACCAGTACCCCATGCCAGTACGGATCCGGAGTTTACTCCAGGTTCTTTTTAGTGCCACTGAAAACGGGGGACCTCAGACCCATCTTGGATATGTCCACATTGAACCTGTCAGTAACCAAGACAAAATTCCAGATAGTCATGCTTCAATTGATCCTGCCTTTTCGGCTGGCTTCAAACTGGATGTGCTCGATCGATCTCCAGGATGCGTACTACCACACCAAAATGGACAGACGCTCCCGGAGGTTTCTTCACTTCCAGCTGGGAGCCGATCACTACCAGTTCACAGCCCTCCCCTTTGGACTCACCACAGACCCCAGGGTGTTTACCAAAATGATGGCAGTTATAGCAGCTCACCTGAGGCTCCAGGGTATTCAGGTCTTCCTGTACCTGGACAATTGGCTCTCTGCTGCCCCCTCAGCGCATCTACTATGTCAGGCCAGGGATTACTTCATCCAGTTAGCAAACAATATTGGCTCTTTGCTGCCCCCTCAGAGCCTCTACTATGTCAGGCCAGGGATTACTTCATCCAGTTAGCAAACAATATGGGGATTACCATCAACCTGAACAGATCTTCTCTAGAGCTGGTTCAGATTCTGAACTTTACTGGGACACGTTTGGACATGCTTCATATGAAAGTTTTTCTCACCCTGGACAGGATACGCAGTTTAAGAATGCATGTCTTACAAATTCTTCATGCCCAAGTCGCCACAGCAGTGCTCAGGGAGTTAGGTTCCATGGTGCCACAATCAATCTCCTGCCATTGGCTCGCCTGCGTATGAGAGTTCTTCAATGGACACTTGTGGTCGAGTGGTCCCTGTTAGACCTTCCTCTCACCTTTCCAGTGAGCATCTCGAGGGCATGAAGGGACTCCCTTCAGTTGTGGATTCAATTTCCAGATATCCTCAAAGCACATTCCTTTCACCCTATTTTCCCCAAAACCATGCTGACCACGGATACCTCCCAGCTAGAGTGGGGGGGCACTGCTTGGGAAGGACAGTCGACGGCACATGGTCCCCCTCCAAGACTGAGTTGTATATCAACATTCTAGAGATGAAGGTGGTTCTTTTGGCATTGCAGGCACTTCATGCCCATCTTCCTCTTGGGATGATTGCCATTCAGACAGACATGTCAGTAGTCTGGTACATCAACAAACAAGGGGGAATCAGATCTGATCCCCTCTGTTGAGAAGCCATGAGAGTCTGTGAATGGACTATCTCCACCAGCCGCTTTCTAGTAGCAACACACATTCCGGGGCAGTTCAACATTCTAGCGGACAGGCTCAGCAGATCGATTCTGATGCCTTACGAGTGGTCCCTGAATACTTCAGTAGCAGAACAGATCTTTCGAAAGTGGGGTCAGCCTTACTGTGATCTCTTCGCATCTCCTTCCAGTGCGAAATGCTGTTTTTCACACTGAAGCTCCCAGAGACGCACTGGTTCATACTTGGCCTCCCAGTCTCCTCTATGCTTATCCCCCACTCCTGCTTATGTCCAAGTTTCTTCAGAAAGCTCGAAGGCTGGGGAGCGCAGTTATCCTCATAGCCCCATTCTGGCCTCACCAGGTTTGGTTCCCCTCACTGTGGTCTCACCTAGTTCATCCATGGACATTGGATCCAGTCCTGAATCTTCTTTCTCATCCCTCAGGAATCCCTCACCGAGATCTGGACAGTCTGAAGCTCACAGATTGACTGCTCCAGTTCCCATGATTATCAGGACTCCCGGATTGTCATCCCCCGTAAAGTTCATTTTGGTGGCAGGCTCACAAATCCTCCACCAGAAAGGTGTATCATAGCAAATGGAGACGTTTTTCCATATGGGTTAATCAGCAAGCTTTGGACCCTTTCACGGCTCCTCTTTCAGCGATCGTAGAGTTTTTGGCCAGCATCTTCCATCAGGGTGCTAGTTCTTCCACAGTTAAAGTGCAGCTGGCAGCTATCTTTAATTTCCATGTGGGGGTGAATGTCTTCCCTGGCTTCTTCCAAACTGTGTAAAACATTCCTTAAAGGGACCTGTCTACTTAGACCTCCGGTTATGGACGCTACGCTTCCGTGGGATCTTACCTTAGTGTTACAGGCATTGGTTTCTGCACCCTTTGAACTGGCAGCATCGGTTGATCTTCAGTTTTTGACATGGAAAACTGCATTCCTGGTGGCCATTACATCAGCCAGAAGAGTGTCGGCATTTCAAGCTCTTTCTATCAAGGTGCCTTACATGATCTTTCACAAGGATAGTGTGTCTTGCGTACTAACCCATCCTTTCTTTCTAAGCTGGCCTCGGAAGCCAATATTAATCAAACGATAAATTTACCAGTTTTCTTCCTTATATTCCAGAATAAAGGGGAATACAAGTTGCATCTGACTGATGTTCTTAGGCAACTGAGATCCTATTTACATAGGACGAAGTCCTTCCCCAAATCTGATCAGTTATTCGTGTCTTATGCTAAACCCTTTTTAGGCAAGCCAGTTTCTAAGGTAACAGTTGCTCGATGGATTTCCTTGTGCATTGCTTGAGCCTATGAGGTGAAAGGTAGATCCTTGCCAGGACATGTGAAGGCACACTCCACCCGATCTATGGCTACTTTAGCTGCCTTCTGGTCTAGGGTGTCTCTGGATGATATCTGCTCGGCAGCTACTTGGTCCTCATCTCATACCTTAATTTCTCATTACAATTTGGATATTGTGTCTCGGAATACAGCATCCTTTGGTTCTGCATTGCTCTGGAATATCCTTCCACGAGGGCTACCCAGGAGCTTATGGTAGCTGGGGACTCTGTACCACAGGTTGAAGATCAAATGAAGTAAATTAATTCAGATAAAGAAGTTATGTACTTACCATAATGTTCCATCTGAGTAGTCGTAGTTCATTTGTCTTCAATCTCCCCCTTTCCCCCTGACCCTATCATGGATGCAGGCTGTGTTTCTACCTTGTATAAAGTGTTTGGTCCTTGAGTCTGTGCAGTTCAAGGAGTGTAATGGAGATCCTTGTTATGATAAGGTGATGTTGGGTTGGGTAGATGATACCTTTTAGGCAGCAAACTCAATCTGAAGGTAGGAGGGAGACGGGGCATTATGGGTAAGGAGCTCAGATCCATACCTGGAAAATGCAGCCGTGTTGGATCTGATGTGGATCCAAAACCCACAGGTTGAATACAAATGAAGTACAACTACTCAGATGGAATGTTATTGTGAGTACATAACTTCTTTTTTTCCGTACTTGCTCTGTCCTGTAATTCTGTTACTTTTTGAAACATCTTTTCCTGAGCAGCCTCATATTCAGCCAACCTTTCCTTCATTTCAGCCTCTGATTTTTGCAGCTTTATCACTGTATCTGGTTATGTATTTAAAGCTTCTTCCAGCCTTTTATTTGTGTTGATATACTGTCCATCAGTGTTTTATTTTAACCAGGTCTGCATGCAGTTGACTTGGATCTTCCTGTAGGTTACTGGAAGTCACATATGGAGTTTGCATTCCTTTTTGCTGAACAGCTGCAGAACTTTCCCCATTCAGTGTTTCTTTCTCACTTTTTGTAGCTGATTTTTTTCCAGGTGCTCTGCATTTCTTTTTCCTGGCATCCAGGCTATACACTTACTAGTCTGTTACTGAAATTTACCCATGAACACAAAAGTCTATTGGCCTTGTTTGTTGAGTTTCTGTTTTTCACACTGGGAGAGCTAGAGTTAAGCTGCTACTCAATGCGCAGCCATTTTGGAAGTAGTACTGGTCTAGGTTATATGACCAGATGGGTTATAAGCACGTCACTTTTATTACATGAGATTTTAGCAGAGCAAAGAATCTGAGATGAAGTTTAGATACAAGTGATTCCCATAGGTATGAACCCAGTGCAGAAAGGTTGTAGTCAGAAATATATAGTTTCTATTGAGGGATTTGCAGAAGACAACCTGAATGATTAGTTTTTTTAACTTGCATTATTTGGAGGCTAGTCTAATTAGTTTGGAAGTTAAGAGTAGGGGGAGAGAACTCTCCTAGGAGTTTGAACAATTGAAAGCCACGGAGCAGATCTGTTCTTTGCTTATCAAGGAGCCATTTTCTTTTTTTTAGTGGTGTTCATTTCTAGGAGAATGACTGATAAATCTGTAGATCCTTTTAGAGATGGATTGAATAGTAATTTACTTTTTTTAAAGAAGCTGCTGAAAAAAGATTAAAACCAAATTCAAGTTGTGGGAGAAGTATAGCTCTACCAACTGCTCATCTAGAGGGAGTATGAGAGAAAGACAGAGTTTTTTTATGCCCATAAAAATAAGGAGTTAAGCTTTTTATTTGTGTTGTCCGTATGTATATTGAACATGATAGAGGGGTGTAACCAAACTCCTGGATATTTGAAAGAAAGAACCTGTTGTGTTGGAGTGTTATTTCACGCATGTTTTATGAGGGGATTTGAGGTTCTGTTCAGTTTCTGTTTGGTGCCAAATAACATAGTTTTTGTTTTTGATGAGTTGAGTATTAGTTTTTTCTTCTCTACCAATGGATAAGACATTGAAAGTCTGGTTGTAAAGATGTGACTGCATAGTTTGAGCAGTGGAGTACCATAGCAAATGCTTATAATAGGAGAGAAAGGTGAGGATGGTCAAGAGAAAGTTTGTTGATGTAGATTCAGAGTAAAAAGTGAGGTGAGAAGGGTGTCACGTGGGACACCTTAGAAGAGAGATGTGGGAGCTAGAAGAAACTGAAGAGGACATTGAAGTGCCAATTTGTAAGACAGCTATGAAACCAGGGGATGGAATTAGGAAAAGTGTCCTCTGTAACCAGGAGGTTGCAGAGAGAGAGGAGTGACTACCATAGGTGTAATGTGTGTAGTAAGAGGGAGATGTAAGACATTAGTGTTTAGTCTTTGAGTCTTATGAAGTTTGGAAGCCTTTGTGGAAGGGAAGATTTGTAGTAGTTAAATGCAGTAGCAGTAAAGGAGGGAGAGGAGTAGGTTAGCAGGGCTGTGTATGGTGGGATAGAAATATAATACTTCTGTTGTACTAAGCAATTGAATGGTTGTGAGTGTCTTAACTAGCCATTAGGCTATAGTGGTAGGTTGTGTGTGCTTCCTGAGGGAGGCACAGCTTTCTGGTGAATTGCTGAGTTTGTATTAGAAAGCTTTGCCATTTGTACAGGCTGTGGTTTGGTTGCATCTGTATGTTCAGTTATTTAGCATTGGGGCTTTGTTATAGCTTTAAGAAAAGATTGTGACAATGGAAAATGAAGGCATGGGACCTTAGTAAATTAGTGGTTCTATTGGGTGACTGGAGAATTGGGGGTGGAAGGGGAGTGAAGCAGGTCATATTCCTCATGTTAGTGAGATCCAAATCAGTTTACACATGCACAGAAGTAATGGATCCAGACAACACGTCTGATGATAGATAAGGCACTCAGAAGTACAAGCAAACCATTAGCAGGAGTCTACAGAAATGCTGTTTGTCAAATATTCCTCCCTGAAATTTTGTGCCTTGAGCTCTAGTAAGTGAAAAAAAGTGAACTGGAAATCTTAGTCACATTTGGCTCAGTGTAATGCCAGAGATAAAATTAACAGGTCAAATGGGGAATGGAGTACTTTGGATAAATAATTTTATCTTTAGATATGTGGTGCTGGCTGACAAAAAAGTACTTGTCCTCCTAAATTTGCATCCAAAACTTTCAGTTAATTACCTAGTTGTTGACCATTAGAAATCAAATAAAAGAAACATGTTTTTTATTTCTTTTGGTCACAAATGCCTGTGGTGTTCCAGGAAATTTTTTGTAGAGAGCTAAAAATATTTGGGGTATTTGCATGCTGATGCAGTTCTTTTCTAACCAAATAAATGCAGTGGCCATAGTTGTTGACCTTTAGAATTCAGGTAAAAGAAAAAAAATATGAAAATAACCCACATAGGAGAGTTTGGAGTAGTCTCAACAGGGGGTGTGCCTGTTATGAGATTGACAGCACTTTCATTGAGTGCAATTGAAAAGAAATGTACTTAGCAATTTTGGTTACAGTGGAGTTTTATTTTTTATCCACTTTTGTGTTACCTTTGGACTTGGTATTTTTAAGTCTGGGGGTACCCTTGAGGTTGGGAGAAAGTTGGTATCACTCATTTCTTTTCAGTTTCTTCGCAGTCTATGAAAGAGTTGTTGACTGATAGACATGCATTCATTAGAGGATGTGATTTTTTTGACAATGAATGAATTAAAAGTAAGGGAAAGCCAAACTGCAAGAAAATCTATAATGGAATAAATGTATATCAAGGTGGTTGCCTTAGAAACTGCATGAGTAACTAAATGGTTAAAGGAGACAGTGTTGATTGGGTAGAGCCTGTTGGTGGATCTTTAGCATGTTATTTGTTATAATGTACTGATTTTAAACCACACTGTTATTAAATTTCTTAAGATCAGTATCATGCAAGATATGTTTTTTTAAGTGTATTGAAGTGATACAGCCACTGTTTATTTGCTCACAAAAAAAAAAAATTTCAGTGCATGAAATTCTTGGGACATAAAAGATGATAGTCAACTGTAGTCAATTGATGTGTTATAAGTAAATGCTGAAGTGAAACAAAATTAAGAAGTGTAGGTATGCAGTTGAAAGGATATTGTCCAACAGTATTGTAAATGTGAATAAGAAAATGATAATTTGTAAATGTTCTTCTTCTCTTTCAGCTGTTCCCATTAGGGGTCGCCACAGCAGATCTGTTTCCATTTCTTCCTGTCCTCTGCATATTGCTCTATCACACCAACCACCTGCATGTCCTCTTTCACCACGTCCATTAACCTTATCTTAGGCTTTCCTCTCTTCCTCTTACCTGGCAGCTCCATCCTTGACATCCTTTTCCCAATATACCCATCATCCCTCCTCAGCACATGTCCAAACCAATGCAATCTCACCTCTCTGACTTTGTCTCCAAACCGTCCAACCTGAGCTGACCCTCCAATATACTGATTCCTAATCCTGTCCATCCTTGTCACACCCAGTGCAAATCTTAACATCTTTAACTCTGCCACTTCCAGCTATGACTCCTGCCTTTTCGTCAATGCCACCATCTCCAACCCATACAACATAGTTGGTCTCACTACCCTCTTATAGACCTTCCCTTTCACTCTTACTGGTACCCGTCTGTCACAAATCACTCCTGACACTCTTCTCAACCCATTCCACCCTGCCTGTACTTTCTTCCACACTTACCATTACTCTGAACTATTGATCTCAAGTACTTAAACTCATCCACCTTCGCCAACTCTACTCCCTGCATCCTCACCATTCCTCTATCCTCCCTCTTATTCACACACACATATTCTGTTTTAGCCCTGCTGACCTTCATTCCCCTCCTCTCTAGAGCATATCTCCACCACTCCAGGGTCTTCTCAACCTGGTCCCTACTCTCACTACAGATCACAATGTCATCTGCAAACATCATTGTCCATGGGGCCTCCCGTCTGATCTCATCTGTCAACCTGTCCATCACCATTGCAAGTAAGAAAGGGCTCAAAGCTGATCCTTGATGTAATCCCACCTCCGCCTTAGATGGATCTGTCACTCCCACTGCAGACTTCACCACTGTCACACTACCCTCGTACATATCCTGTACCACTCTTACATACTTCTCAGCCACTCCTGACTTCCTCCTACAATACCACAACTCCTCTCTAGGCATCCTATCATAAGCTTTCTCCAAGTCCACAAAGACACACTGCAACTCCTCCTGACTTTATATTTCTCCATCAACACTCTCAGAGCAAACATCGCATCTGTAGTGCTCTTTCCCGGCATAAAACAATAAAGCTGATCGCTAATTATCACCTCCCTTCTTAACCTAGCTTCCACTACTCTTTCCCATAACTTCAAGCTGTGACTGATCAGTTTTATCCTCCTGTAGTTACTACAACTCTGCACATCACTCTTATTCGTAAAAATAGGCACCAAAACACTTTTTCTCCACTCCTCAGGCATCCTCTGACTTTCCAAGATTTCATTAAACAATCTGGTTAAAAACTCCACTGCCATTTCTCCTAAGCACCTCCATGCTTCCACTGGTATGTTATCTGGACCAACAGCCTTTCCATTCTTGAGCCTCTTCATAGCTGTCGATAATCCTTGCTAATCTGTTTCACTTCCTGATTCACTATCCCACATCATCTAACCTTCTCTCTCTCTCATTCTGTTCATTCATCAGCCCCTCAAAGTACTCTTTCCATCTGCTCAACACACTCCCCTCGCTTGTGAGTATATTTCCCTCACTATCCTTTATCACCCTTACCTGCTGCACATCTTTCCCAGCTCGGTCCCTCTGTCTAGTCAGTCAGTACAGCTCCTTTTCTCCTTCTTTAGTGTCCAACCTTTCATACAACTCTTCATATGCCTTACCCTTAGCCTTCGCCATCACTCTCTTTGCCATGCTCCTCATCTCCTTATACTCCTGTCTACTTTCTTCATCTCTCTGACAATCCCACTTCTTCGCCAGCCTATTCCTCTGTATACTCTCCTGTACTTCCTCATTCCACACCAGGTCTCCTTGTCCTCCTTCATCTGTCCAGATGTCACACCAAGCACCTTTCTAGCTGTCTCCCTTACCATCTCTGCTGTAGTTACCTAGCTATTCAGTAACTCTTCACTGCCCCCAGTGCCTGTTTAAACTCTTCCCTGAATTCCATCTCACAATCACCCTTTTTCAACTTCCACCATTTAATACTTGGCACTGCTCTCACATTTGTGCTCCTCTTCTTGATCACCAACATCATCCTACAGACCACCATTCTATGGTGCCTAACTACACTTTCCCCGTCACCATTTTACAGTCTCCAATCTCCTTCAGACTGTAAATGTTCATTTTTATAATTATGGCATTGTTATACTGTTATTGAATGTGATGTTTAATTGTTGAATGAAATAATGTTTTCTATGGGGGAGATAACCCAGCACCATGACTTTTTGAAACATGTAGTCCTTTTGACTTTGGACTAATTATGCTTAACATTTTTTAGCACATTAGGTTTATTAGCAGACACAATGACAGCTAATACTACAGTGAGTGCCTCAGTTAATGTAAACACCTCCGCCTCTACCTGTTGTAGTTTTCTACTCCAACCACTACATGATGTCCTACTGAGTCCTGAATTTTCCAGACTTTGCAAGTCTGAAGCAAAATGAAATACAACTCAGCAACATCTACAAGTAAATCTCATTCTGTACAGAAGCAATAATTTTGTATGACAGCAGAATTTCCTTTTGAAATATAACTGCAGAATGGCACTGAAAGGTCATAACATACCCATGAATATTCTAAAAGTACTGTCACAGAATGTTACTTTAAAGTTACAAATCTGTGTTTGAGGAGTTACTTTCTTATAACATTACTAAATGTCAACATTTTTATAGCACAGTTGCAAAATGAAATCTGTAGGTTCTTAATCTCATCAACAGCATGCCTTGTAACCTCAATTTCACACTTCCTTTTTTCATAGCTCTTAACTGTCCAGGTTTTTGCCTAATATTTTTTAGTTTGTTCCTCATAAAATTTGTGGTTTTCTGGCAAATTGCTGAGGATTGAAGTCACCAAATAGTGACAAACATGATCTTCAGACATCATATCCTTCAGAAAACATGTGCTAATGCAGAACCTGTTATCCTAGCAACGTTCTAAGTTTAGTAGAGCAGCATTGAAAATAAGTCCCTATTTTTGGTACTTTGCCTCTCCCCCATTATTTTTGCCTTTATCCAGATTTATTGTGCTAAGATGTCGAGAGGTATGCCACCCTCCAGAAGGCAGAGTGTCTGTCACAAAAGAGGTGATTGGTTTCCCCAACAAGATTATTGTCTTCCCATAATCTCAACAGCTTTAAAACATAATCTGGCTTCTCTCCAAAGAACTGCTAACACTATCTGTAGAGTGATGATCTTAACCTCCCACTGAAATAGAACTGCACAGCTCCATGCTGGTCTAGGCTAAGTGGTTACTCATCCAAGAAAAGTTCATCTCACTCTTGCTGTTTAATGTATAAGGTAATTAAAACTTTTTTCCATTCTTAGCTGCTAGACTTAACACAGTTTACATCCGTCGGTTTGGGATTCATCTCTCTCACTGACAGGAATGTAGGCAGGTTTTTCAGTTTGAAACACAAACAGTAGGGATGCCACTGCAGATACCTCAGCTACACAAAACTAACAAAATAAAATAAAAAAGTAGCTGGACGAGGCACTAAAAGCAAATGTAATTTAGTAGGTTAGCGCTTTCACATCAAACAAGATGCTTTTTCAGACCATAATGACTTCACACATCACTTCCTATATATAGGTAAAAGCTGACAATTAATTATATGGACTAATTAACTAATAAAACATAAATACTTAATACAAATATAAAATCATAAGACTGTATAGAATATATAAAAATACAAATAAATATATATATCTACACATACATACATTCATACAACTAAAGAACAATACTATATAAGGGCCCTAGCTTTTAAATAGGGCTTAATAGATGCTCTATCATTGAGGGCGGCCGCTGTGGTGCAGCGGTTAGTGTTGCCACCTCACAGCAAGAGTTTCTTGGGTTCGATCCTCAGCTGGGGTGCCTTCTGTGTGGAGTCTGCATGTCCTCCCTGTGGTCGCGTGGGTTTCCTCCGGGTGCTTCGGTTTCCTCCCACATCCCAAAGACATGCTGTAGGTGGATTGGACACTAAATTGGCCTTAGGTGTGAGTGTGTGCCTTCTGTGGAAGGTTGGGCGCCGGGCTAGCAACTCGACACCGTAAAACTCCACTGCCAATCATGAGCGGACAGTGATCCACTGTGGCGACCCCTAACTGGGAAAAAGCCGAAAGAAGAAGAAGATGCTCTATCATTGAGCCCTGGTGGGCAAACTGCTTGCAACTCTAAAATCCATTTCAATTCTTGTTCAGTCAAATTCTTTGTCACCTAACCTAGGGCTCAAATATGTACATTCTATCACTCTAAAATTGAAATCATGAACAATACTAAATAAAGCTGAATGTTTTGGTAATGCACTTCTCTCAACATCATTATTACACATTGCTGTGATGTGTTCCCTTTTACGTTCATAAAAATCATGCTCTGGCATTCTTATCAAAGACAGTTGTTTGACAGCAATCTTTCTAAAGTCGTGCATGTTTTCCACATACTCTCTTATTTTGTCTTTAGCACTCTGCACTTGTGCCTCTTCTTCTGTGAAAGTCCCCATATTCTGCAATACCTTTGTCAGCCCATCTAAATAATTCTTACTTATTAACCATATCTCTCTTTCTATTTCTATTCCACTTTCATTTATCCCATTGACTAGCTGTAACTTCTGAAGAAATTTCTATTTTCCCTAAGAACTGTTGAATAAGTTCCAGTACATATTCATTAAATTCCTCTTTTTTTAACAGGTAGGTGGGAAAGAACCAGTGTCTCATTTTTACTATGCTGCCCTGCATTTTTATCTTGGTTACTATTGTTGCATGATCTGAAATAGTTGTTGGATACATGTCAAAGCTTTCAATTAAATGCACATGTTCCTGTGAAATACAATTGCTGTCTAGTCTGTCAGTTCTTGTACCTTAGGGAATAATATGTAAATTCTCTCAGTTCTTTCAAATGAATTCCTGTCTTCCATACCAAATATTTTTATAAATTTCTTCAGAAATCTATACTCTTTTGTTATATTTTCCCTACTAGGTCCCACACATGCATTTTCGCTGTTGTAAATCAAGTTCCAGTTCTGATCTATAAGTAATATTTCCTGCTGAAAGCTGAATATTTCTCCCAAATTTTTAAGCTCCATAATAGTAGTTTTTGGTGGAATGCAAATACATGCCAACATAATCCTCCTCCCTCACCAGTAGCCCCTTACTAGCAAAAATCTACCATTATTATCTTTTCCCCTCTTCTATCATTATTGGAGCTCCTCTATTAATTATTAGAAGTACTCCCTTTTTCTTTTCTCCCTGATGATGTTCTTCGTTCCACATTGCTGCAGTCCTTACTATTGGGGTAGTCCGCTGTCCAGTCGGCCCCCAGATCTTTTGCCGCGCATGTCCGATGCAAGCAGTTTTTGCGCGGTGCAGGTTGTTTGAAAATATTTCCAACGGAGTTTCAGACCCGAATCAGTTTTGGCTTAGTCTTCTAGGGAAAGTTTTGGTTTTTTTTTCTTTCCTCAGTATTATTTAACGATGTCAGAAAAAAGTGAATAACTGTATTTCTTGTGAAACAGATACCTCATAGGATTACCACCACCTGTGTATATACCTTGTTTAGGGCCTGGTTGCTGCGGCGTTGGATGCGGCTCTTGTGCTTGGTTTAACAAGCGGTTAGACGTATTAGACTGTGTAAGGGTTAGAAGCTAAGTCTATGCAAACTGTTAAATTTTTTTTTTGCATGCAGCCAGCCGTTTAGTTTGGCCTAGCCTAGGGATGGATGGGAATATCCTGGCTTATAGTGCAGTCTATTCCCAGTCTAGGGTTAGATTCTAGGCGTGGTAGGTTCTTTTGTCAAGGTTCTTTTAGGACTGCTAGTCAGGAGTTCACCTGCCAGGGTTCTGGCAGAGCCCCAAGTAAACAGACCCAGCTGCCAATAGTTCCAGCTGCCAGCTTTTCAGGGTCTGCACTTCTCTGGAGGAAGGTCTCTTTTCAAAGGAAATTGGGACTGTCTCTTTTCAAGGTAGTGGGCAGTTTGGGTTATATCACCATACATGCGGTTTTGCATTTTTCTACAGGGTTACGAAGGCCCTTTCCTCCTCCACGATTCCTCATCTGTTATCTCAGAAGGGCGGTCATCGCTCAAATGTCAAAGCTTCACTCTCTTATCAGCCTAACAGCATATGTGTGTGAAACACAGCAGTCTCAACTCTCAAACTCAACAAAAAAGTTTTTAATTATGGAGAGCTAGAAGACCTAGTGAGAGGAAGTGAGAAAATGGAAGAAAGGTTTTTTTTTTTTTTTATTTTGGAATTGAGAGAGGGTGAATTTGAGTTTTCTGAGCCTCTAGATTTTGATTATGGGACAATGGGTGTGTCTCTCTTCTCATGCTTTTCTTCTTTCAGCTTTCAGCTCTTGATTTCATGCTGCATTTTTTCATCCTTTGTTTGACAAGTTCTTAGAGGTTTTTGTCATATAGTTTCTGCAGTTTCTTAGCTCCTACTAAGAGACCCCCAAGAGCTCTCCCTACTCCATCTTTGGTTGTCAATTTTTGTGTTGGAAAAACTTACTCTGATACTTTTCTAGCCTCATGGCTACTTGTGAATTGAAACTGCATTCAGACTTGCTTGAGTTGTGCAGACCTTAGTCATCTGAGCAGCAAAGATTTGTCTGAGTTCCAGGCCCTTATGGCAGTAGAGCCCTTTTTGATTTCCCATAAGGTTTCTATCATGCCTTTTCCTAAACCATTCATGGCCCTACTTTAAGTGTTACTTTAAAAACAAAACAAAAAATTCTTTTTGCTACTTTTTAGATTTGCAAACCAAATTATTTTGATTTTTATAGATTTTATGTACTTTAGCAATTTATTATTTCTCAGCAGTTGTTCTTTTTTTTTTGCAGTCTCAGCAGTTGTTTTCTTGTTGTTTTGGTTTTTTTTTTAACCTTTGGAGTTTTTTGCATTTGTTCTCTAGCATTTGTCAAAGCCTTGCATTTTTGTGATTTATTCAGGCTCATGCCACATTCACTAGGATCAAGGCCCATTCAGCTAGGGGTAGAACTAAGGATACTTTGGAGGCAGCTTTCTGCAGTCAAGGCAGCTCTCTAAGCTGCAGCTAAGCATTATTCTACTGCCTATCTAAGTTTCGCTTTATTCACTATCCCTCCTATATATACTGCCTATCTACTCTACTTCTAGGGCTGGTTTGCCCACTTACCTCTGCAAGCTCATTATTACCCAGAAGCTATTTACAATCTTAATTTTGCATATATTGGGATTTTGAAAGGACAGCAGGCGTGTAAATTCGAGGAGCTGATGCAGCGATTCTTAGTACCCTCCTCCTTCCCCTATTGGGCCTGTGTGGTGGTAATAGGTAGGTTCGTGCCTTCTTTTTGTATATATTTTTGTGTATATATCCTTGTATATGGTGTATTTATTTTTGTATATATTTTTTTGTATATTTTCTTTTTTATAATCATAATGTTTCTTTGGCTTTTTAGGGTCTTTGGACATTGTCTTTTTATAGAGTCCTGACGTATGCGGGCGTAGAAATTGCAGCCCGTACCCTGGGCGGCTGATCCTGGGCGTAAGCGCTTTGACCTTAATGGACTCTGCTGTCTCTAAGAGTATGGCTAACATCTATCTACTGGGTAATACCAAACACTGTACTTTCTGCTGAACATCCATCCTGAAACCTTTCTCTTTTAAATTCACATGCTGACTTCTTTCCAAATGTATCTTTTGTAGCATTGCTATTTGCACTCTGTAATATAATTCAATATTCTTACCTTTTTGTCTATACTTGTGAAGATGATCACATTCAAAAATATGTATGGTGTAGTCATTACAATAAGTTCTTATTCTTATCTATTATGTATGACAGTTTTTTTAAATGTCTGTTTCCAGCTGTTATGTGACATGCAGGTTGATCTTTTATGCAGTTGGTTCTTTATCTCCATTTGAACCTTTGCCACATTTTACACGACTTTTTGTTTTAATGAAAAAAAAAAAAAAAACACAACCCGAGAACACCCCATAACTTATTAACTTAAAGCAAACACAAAACTATGTACATCTTCAAATAATGAAGTATAGTTCATTAATTAGAAAAGGCCCTAGTTTGAGTCATAAAATCATATGAAAATTATATAATTTCATATATTTGTGTGTGTGTGTATATATATATATATATATATATATATATATATATATATATATATATATATATACATATATATGTGTTTGTATATATGTATATATATATATATATATATATATATATATATATATATATATATTTTTTTTTTTTTTTTAAATCCCCTTGGTGTAGCTGCTTGTCTCATTGGGTGGAGTGCTCATACCTAAGCTACTTTTCCCTGGATCCTAGAAGCCAAGTTCAAACTACTGGCCTGCAGTGCTCTTTAACAGAACCGGGCAACCTGAGGATCAATGTTATTTTCAAAATATACAGAAAGTCCTCCTTTTCATCTACTTTTCCCTGTATCCCTGCCAAGCCACATTGAAACTACTGGCTTGCAGTGCTCTTTAACAGAACCAGGCAACCTTGGGATCAGTGTTATTTTCAAAATATACAGAAAGTATGTTTTATCCTCTGGACAAAATTAATTGCTAGCCCTTGTTTAATTTCTATTTTTTAACTAAAGCACTCCATCATGGATGTTAGCTTGCACCCCCAATCCTGTAAATCCTAACAGCAGTCTCCCTTTGCATGCTGTTTAACTATTTGAAAGCCTTGCTGTTTTTCTAGTATTACTAAACCCTTTCTCCTCTAAATTGTGGTCTTTCTAAATCCCACATACTCCAGTAAGTGTTTTTTTTATTTCATAAGAAAGGTATGCAAAATAAATAAGTCCAAAGTACATACTGTTTTTCCTGATTGTTTCAGGACACTAGCTGCCCCCATTCTATACTTCTAACAGCAGTCTCTCTTTACATGCTGTTTTAGCTATTTTGCAAGCCTTGCTTTTTTTCTACTACTACTAAACCCTTTACCTTATAAATTCTGGTCTTCCAAAATCTCATATACTCCTTGGTAAATGTGGTTTATTTTATTTTAATAAGAAAGGTATGCAAAACAAGCAAGTCCAGAGTACCTATTGCCTTTTCTGATTGTTTCTGTAGACTTGCACATCTGTGAAATCAGGAAATAATCTTTCATATGAGGCTACAGAGTTCTGTCTGCATTGTTTGGTTGTTGAGATAGAATAATATAAAAATTATAGCTATAAAAAATTAATGTCATAAAAACAACAGTTAATATATGTTTACCTGCACTAGACAGAGGTCAAATAATAATGCAGTTGAGTTTGCCATTGTGTAACTTTTAAGATGAAACCTTTTAAAAACTTGTACATAGCATGGTTTTGGAATTATTGATGCAAATATGAACAAACAATATTTGACTCCTAGAGGCTTCAGTAGGAATTAACTGCAGATGCACCTGGAGGTGTCACTCGGATGTAATGAGTTAAACCTTGCTCCCCCTCTGCTGACCAACTGCTCCCCTACTTTCTTAAAGTTGCTGCACACAGTCTATTGCATACCCTATCTCTATAATTATCAATCATTCCATTTCTGAATCCCATGTCCCAGACATGTGGAAGTCCTTTTATATGATCCCTCTTCACAAAGGTGAAAGCTCTACTGATCCTTCTAACTTCAGACACATTGCTATCCTGTCCCCCTACCCAAAATCCTGGAAAAATGCATCCATGCTCAGTTACTCAGACACATTCTTGACAACAACCTCCTAATCCCCACCTAACATGGCTTTAGACCCCATCATAGTACAGCCACTGCACTACTCTCTTTCACCCAAACAGTAGCCGAAGCCCGCAACAATAACTTACTTGTCTCTTGTATATTCTTTGATCTTATGCCATTGATACTGTCTCCCATTCCAAGCTTCTAACTAAACTCTCTGACCTTCATCTCTCTCTACCTCCTCTGTTAACTGTTTTTCTAGCTACCTTTCCGGCAAGCAGCAGTCCATTCACTGGCAAACTGTCCTCTCCCCTTTCCTCCCAGTAAACACTGGCATCCCTCAAGGATATATCCTTGGCCCACTCCTGTTCAATATTTTCACTAACAAACTTCACTCTGCTACTAACCTTTCAACATTTCTACAATATGCTGATGATTCCACTCTCATCACCTCTGCCCACAGCATTCCTGAATTTCTAGCTCTCACTCAACACACCTTCTCCTCTGTCGAAACCTGGCTTTCTGATCATCAACTTATGCTAAATCTAAAAAACTAAACTCATCTTCCTTCCTAAAACACTTACTCTGCACAAACCCTCCTCCTCTATCACCTCCCACAACAACACCACTGTCAAACCTGAACCCCATACTAAACTACTTGGAGTAATCATTGATGATGAACTAAAATTTGATATACATATCCAACAATGTATAAAAACAACCCTCCAGAAACTTGGTCTTCTCTATCGCAACCAAAAATTTCTTATACCCTCCTGCAAACCCTCCCTAGCTCAGTCAGTGCTTCTATCCTGTCTTTTTTATGCTGCCCCCATCCTTACTAATGTTCAAAGATCTCTTCTTTCTAAACTAGAGCAAACGTAACAAAATAGCCAGATTTGCCCCCAATCTTCTATACAAATCCCATCACTGCCTCACCCTTAAGACACTCCAATGGCCTAAATTCCCTAAACAACTACTACTTTCTCAACTACATATTGCACGCACTATCCTGAATGATCCCTCATCTCTAATCTACTGTCCTAACCCCTAATGCTACCTCTATACTATGAGTAAACACTTCCTTGACATATACAAACACAATAAAAACATTGGAAAGTCCCTTTATAAATACTCCATAGCCCATGCTTGGAACTAACTTCCTCTCCACATAAGAAGCACTCCTCAAAAATACCTGTTCAAACAAGAACTTAAACTTTATCTACAAAAGACATGGTTCTGCCCTTGTCAACCCCTCCATTTGACGTATTCTCCCCTCTTATCTATGTAAGTTTTTTTTTTCCTCATATACCCTGTACCTTGTGCTACTTTTCCCTCTTTTTTTCCTATTTTTTAAATGCACCAAAAAAAAAAAAAATAATAGGTTCTTGTATTACTATTGAATCTCTACATTGGACTCTGGAACAGACTGTCTATGTCAAACAGAGCTCCTCATTCGCACTCTTTAAGAAAAATCTTGATGATTGGATGGGAAATAGGAAATTCACCCTGGGGATCACTTCTGTGTCTCTGCTTGACAGGGGCGCAGGAAAATCATTTTCTTGGGTGGCAAAAGCCAGGGTACCTTTTTGGCTATGCTTGTATAGGCCCTAGGGCCAATAGCCTAGTACCTACTTATGAATGACCTCATGTATGGTATTCCACTGAATTTCATACTTGTCTTTTTTAATATTTATAGAGTTGTTACCTGTTAATTGACTTATGTTATGTCATGGCATGCTATTACTTGCTAGTAGACTTATGTTATCTGTTGATTATATCTTTGTAACTTTTGTAATAATCGTTAATTTTCTGGAGATTTTTCCTCAGATCTCCACTAAAAATGGGCCCCTGGCTCAGCCGGACTAATCTGGTTAACAAATGTCAATAAATAAATATTTAAGTGTAAAACTCTAGATATAAAATGAATATGTAGATGTATGTAAAAATATCTTAATGAAATATTTAAAGATCATCTAAACAATAATAACTTTTGCTTAACACAATATCCAAATACAAACTTTTAATAAAGAATACACCATTAAATGAGTGTTTTTAAGTAGAGAACACCCTTTTGAGTTGGTGGGGGGGGGGTGACTCAGTGATGAAATTATGGTTGGGTGCGGTACCAAATATTCTCCCCTTTAAGTACAGGATTGGTATATTTATTAAATGACAAGCATCCTGTACCAAAGGAACCTAGGCAATTTAGTATGCTTAGTAAAAAAAAAAAAAAAAAAAAAACACTATTCCCTGGAGACAAAGATGTGATTATTTGGTGGGATGAAAAGCTTAAGCTATTTATGCTTAAACTTCTTGGTTTACATGGAGATCATTTTGATGTGAAATTAACTTTTTTTTAACATGTTTTTAGGCATTGATTTATGCTGGTTCACTGTTCTATGTATTTAGGTACCAGGAAGGCTGCTATCTCTTACCCACTTCCAATAATTTCAAACTTTATTTTTTACTAAGCTGTTTGCTCTTGTACCTTTTACTTTTATGTTTCTCTCAGAAAAGAATGTCCAGACCTCTTGAGATTTATTGTCTGGACCTCTAGTCAGCTTGTTTCCATGGAAACATAACAGAATGTATAGCTGCTGACTTATCTAGATTATGGGAGTTGCCACCCTGAATATAAAAAAAAAAAGGAGTGGTAAAAGGTCAATTGATAAGGGCAGCTAGGATGGTTAGCTCTGAAACTGATTTTTTGGTTGAGTTGGATTTTATTTGTCACATGTTTAAGCAAAGAGGATATCCTGACTGGCTTTTGGAAAATGTAACCAAAGAGGTTATTTTTAAGTGCAAGCATGGGGTATACAAACCAATTTTGGATTTGTTAGAAATACCAGTTGTAAGTGATCAATGGATGACTTTAACTTGGCTTTGGTGCTTACATATAATGGGATGGCTAATTCCATTATTGAGGTGTTAAATGACCATTGGGAAATTTTGCAGTGTGATATAGGTATAGGTTCCAAACTTGGAAAAAAACCCAAGTATGTTTTTAGAAGAGACAAATGTATTAAGAACATTCTTGAAGGGGTGAGACCTACACACAAGATAAATAGAAGAGTGGGGAATTTCAAATGTAATGCCTGTTCTTTTTGTCCACATATATTTCAAACTGGTGATTATGTTAAAATGAATGGACGAAGGCTGCATATTAGGAGCCATTATAATTGTAACAGTAAAAGGGTGATTTATATGGCTAAATGTCAGGAATGTCCTATTTTCTACATAGGTAAAACTTGTAGGAAATTAAAAACTAGAATGGATGAACATCTAGGTGACATCAGGCGTGGTAGGGCAACCAGTGCATTATCTAGACATATAAGTGAATACACCACACATTGCTTTAAATTTCTGGTCTTGCAACACCTCAACGACGAAAAAGGGGGTATTTTGGATGTACATTTAGATGTATTGGAACTGAAATGGCAATTGTTTATGGATGCCTCTAGGTATCCAGGCATTAATAAAACTATTAGTATTGCCAGTATTCTTAAACTTGATCAAATTTCAGGTTAGTTTTTGGAGGGTTAGTTTTTAGGAACATTTCTGGCCTTTTAACCTATGTGATACATTTTATAAATATAAAATAATGTAATATTTTGTTAATCTATGTTTTTTAAGATTTTTAAACGTGTTGGTGAATTATGTCATATTGGAAGCTATGATATTGCTTTAAGAATTTTAATTGTTTAATTGAACAATTGATGGGTGTATTTAACTTGGTTGGGTAAGGTTAATTTTTTTGTTCTGAAGAAGTCTCTGTAGTGGAGAGGAAAGCGCTTAACTGTTTGTGGAATAAATTTGGTGTCATTTGGAGTGCTCACTTTCTTCTGATTTTATTCTGTGGATAGCTGCTGACTTCTCAACTCACACTGAATATTTACTTATTGAAGGAAAATGTTTCAATGTTAAGTTGTCAATCTCGCCTTCATTCTTGCTGGATGGGTTCGGAGCCAATCCTCGGCTCCGACTCGGCACTTGCTTTAGCTTGAGAACTCCTTTTACCAGCTCGAGGCAACCCTATATCCCATGATGCAAGGCGGAACTACCTCAGATCTCGTTTGCCGCTTAGCGAAAGAGGTCTCCTTTGCCAGCTGAGGTAAGTAATTTTCTTGTTAAAAGAGAAAAGCTTAGTTAGGGTTTTATTTTCCCCTTGTATCCACTTTTATAGTCTGTAGTGAGTTACAGCCCACCCTATTCCCTTGTTTTTCAAACTTTTTATTACCTTTAGTGTAAAAGTTTTAGTTAGGCCTAAACCCCATTGGTTAATCTCTTCCTGTGTGTTGTGTGTTAGGGGATTAATTTTGTGTGTTTGTTGGGGTTTGTGTGTGTGACTTCCTCCTAGGATTATGTCTAGGGAAGGTAAGGTCTCAGGCTTCAAGAAGTGTGACTCGTGCTGTCAGAAAATGTCTCTGACAGACGGTCACACTTCTTGTGTTTATTGCCTGGGGCCTTTGCACCTGAAGGACTCCTGTGCTTTGTGCCACTCTTTTAGCCAGAGAGTCCTGCAGGAATGGAGGAATAAGCTTATCCACCGTGGCTTACTTAAGCCAGAAGGTTCTCCCTCTAAAGCAGGGTCTGGGAAACCTTCTAAGCCACCGAAGGCTCAGGCTTCAGTATCCAAGCCTCCTCCGGTGGCTCCGGCTCCGTCAGAGCCGAGATCGGCTCCGGCTGGAACCGATGTATCTACCTTAAAAGTAGTGGGTTCGGCACCGGCTGGTTCCGATACCTTGTCTACTGTGGCCTTGTCGGCTCCATCTGGAATTCAGGGGACTTCGGCTCCGATGACTTCGTCTCGAAAGAGATCTCGGTCCCCTTCGTTACAGAGTATCCACTCGGCTCTGGGGTCTCCTCTTTTGTCGGAGCGGAGCCATCGGAGACGATCTTCGAGATCTTCCAGGCTGTCTGACCACAACTTAGAGAGGGTGGTAAGCAGGCTGTTGAAGTCACAGGCACTGGCCCAAATGATCCATAGCCCGTCTCAACAGACTTCGGCTATAGCCTCACCCCTTGAACTTCCTCCTCCGACTCCACACCAGAGTTCGGAGCCGGAGCTTCTCGGGACAGCGACTGTTTCGGTGCCAGAGCCGATACATCCTTCGGCTCCGTCGTCCTCGGCTCCGATCTCCTCCTTGAGGCCTTCCTTGGAGGGATCCGGTCATCGGGTTTCCCTTGTCGGCTCCGAGGGGGCTAGTGGCATCGGACCCTTGTCCGACCCTGCTCTCCCTCTCGGGGCTTCGGCTTTGGTAAGCTCGGCGCCGACATCGGCCTCGAAGCCTTCCCTCTCAGTGGAGCCGGGAATTCCTGTTTCCTTGGAGCGGGGATATTCCGGCCTCCCGGGGAGGGGAGCCTTTGAGGTGATGAGGAGTGTCCTGGCCTCTGAGCCTGGTCAACGGTCCATCCCTCTAGCTGCTCCCTCTTCAGTGCCTGTAGACGCCTCTTGCCAGCCTCTTGCTCTCAGGCCCAGGGATCCATCGCCCCAGGTTTCCCCATTGGGAATTTCCTCCTCTTCGAAGTTTCTCCTGATCCAGCAGGTGAACCCCTCGGAAGAGGACGTGTAAGAGGAAACACACAGACTCCCGAGTCTACTACATCGGATACCGACTTAGATGTGTAGGAGGGTTCACCACGATCCCCCTCTGAGGATGTCTCCATTTCAGATATCCTTGAGCTCCTCAAACAGAGGGGATTTGGCCATCCATTGATCCCTCCGTGGATGTCTCGGTATACCTGGAGGCTTTGGATCCCGACCCTCCACCTCCTGGGTGTCTCCGCCTTCGACCCACATATGCAGGTAGTGGCTCGGAAGGCGTGGGCTCCAGATTCTGTGGAACCTGTCCCCAGGAGACCATCCAAATTTATCACGGCCCCTACGGACAAACAGTTCCTTTCCAAGGGTGTCTCTGTGGATGCTATGGTGGTGGCGGCCACTAAGAAGGAACTGGCGGATCCTTCAGTACCTGTCCATCCTCCTAACAAGGATTCTAGGACCATGGACAGGTATGGAAAGCGGATGTTTTCTTCAGCGACCTTTGCTATGCGTTAAGCTGAACTACCTTTGTCACTTCACCAGGCTTCAACGAGATATTCTCAAGGAACTGGGTGAAGTAGTCCAGGATCCTTCTGCTGCTGGGGCTCAAGAAAAGATTGCCTCGCAGCTTGCAATCCTGAATTCCCTATCTAACTCCTCCATGCGGCTCATATCCTATGCGGCCGATGGAGCGAGCAGGGCCGCAGGCACAGGAGTTGCTCTTAGACGCCAAGCCTGGATGCGGCTTTGTAATTTTGCGGACCCCTTTAAGGCGTCCTTCACTAATACCCCCTTTGATGGTTCGGCTTTGTTCGGACCTCAGGTGAAGGATACCTTGACCAGGTGTGAGCAGGACGGTAAAACTCTTTCTGCCGTTGGAGTCCAATTTTCCACTCCTTCTAGACCATATCCCAAGGGTCAGAAGGGGGGAAAGATGTGGTTCCGTAAAGCCCAAGGAGCTACACCGGACGCACGTGGTCAGTTTACCCCCAGAGGCAGAGGGGTGACAATAATAGACGCCGCCCTAGAGGCAGGGGGGGGTCCTCAGAACCAGGGCAACAGGGAGTCTCTTCCTGAGAAGCCCTTTCAGCATCCCTGAGGTGTTGCCCGACTGTCCACCCTTGGAGGCAGCCGGGGAAGGATTTCACTGTACCCAGTAGCCTGGCAATCCCTATCACAAGAGATGTGGGTACAGTCGATCATATCCGAGGGTTACAAAATCCCCTTCGAAAGGTTTCCCGTACCTCTACAATCCCTTCCAGACATCTCACCCGGTCAAAGGGATTTGGCAGAACAGGAGTTTTCAAAGCTCCTAGAAAAAGAGCCGTCCAGACTGTGCCGGCAGACCAGGTAGGATCCGGCGTCTACTGAGATTCTTTTGGTCCCCAAAAGGACGGGAGATTGGAGACCAATATTAGACCTGAGCAATCTAAACAGATTTGTCAAGAAGGCAAGATTCCGGATGGTCACGCTTCAGTCCATTCTGCCCTTTCTGGGCAAGGACAACTGGATGTGCTCTATAGACCTTCAGGATGCGTACTATCACATAAAGATTCACAGATGCTCCAGAAGGTTTCTGCGCTTCGGCTAGGGACCAGTCATTACCAATTCAGAGCACTGCCCTTTGGCCTCACTTCAGCCCCCAGAGTGTTTACCAAATGCATGGCAGTGATCACAGCTCATCTGAGACGTCAAGGATTCCAGGTGTTTCCCTACTTGGACGACTGGCTCCTCTCCGCCACCACCAAGTGTCAGCTTCTTCAGTCCAGAGACTACACTCTACAGCTTTGCAGGAGTTTGGGAATTTCAGTAAATTTCGAAAAATCTTCTCTGCTGCCTTGCCAATCTATCACCTTTATAGGCGCAGAATTAAACACCGTCAAAATGTTAGCCAAACTAACAGATCAAAGAATTCTGGACATCCAAAAATTCTTTCGGATTCTATTGCAGAGCAACAAGATCAAAGCCAGATTTATACTGAAGGTTCTAGGTCTTATGGCTGCGGCCATTGTTCTTCTACCACTGGCTCGCTTCCACATGCATCTTCTGCAGTGGATGCTATTCACGCAGTGGTCGTACCACAGTCTCCCGATGAGGCACGAAATCTTAGTCACACAGTCGTGCAGAGCTCATCTGAATTGGTGGATATCTTCCCCTCTTCTTCATCAGGGCCGACCCTTTATTCGCCCTGCTTCAGTTGCCACAGTGACTACGGATGCGTGTCTGATCGGGTGGGGGCATTATCAGGGCAGGATGGTCCACGGGACGTGGCAACCCATAGAATACCATCTGCACATAAATGTCCTGGAGATGAGAGCAGTGCTTTTAACGTTGCAAGCCCTCAACGACTTTCTTCCCACGGGGACTATTGCAGTACAAACAGACAACATGTCCGTGGTCTGGTACATCAACAAGCAGGGCGGGACCAGGTCCTATCCGTTATGTCGAAGCTCTCAGACTTTGGCAATGGGCGATCTCCTCTCATCGGTTTCTGATAGCAACGCACATCCCCGGCAGGTCCAACCTATTGGCGGACAGGCTGAGCAGATCCATTCTGATGCCTCACGAGTGGTCTCTCAATCAATCTGTAGTGGATCAGATTTTTCTGAAGTGGGGCACTCCTTGTTTCGATCTTTTTGCTACTCCTCAAAACAACAAGTGCCCCGATTTTTTCACTCTCTTTCCCCTTCCAGGCCAACCCCTGAGAGACTCTCTAACCCAGGATTGGCCCCGGGACTTCTGTACGCTTTTCCTCCCTTTCCCTTGATTCCACAAGTCATTCAGAAAGCCACCGTTTTGAGGGCCAAGTTGATCCTCATTGCCCCATATTGGCTTCGACAAATTTGGTTTCCGTCTCTGCATCGTCACCTTCTGGTGCAGCCCTGGCATCTGGACCCAGTTCCGGATCTCTTGATCCACCAGTCGGGTCAGCAGCACCGGGCCATTCATTCTTTCAACCTCACTGCTTGGTTGCTCCACTTCCTTCCCTAGCCAGGCTACCTATGATTTCTGACTCAGTCAGAGACATCTTAGTGTCTTCTTTAAAGTCGTCCACTAGGACTGTTTATGCTAGCAAGTGGCGACATTTTTCTATTTGGGCAAATTCCAGAAATATTGATCCCTTTACTGCTCCTGTACATTCTGTTTTAGATTTCCTGGCGGAGGTTTTTCATTCAGGATCCTCGTCATCTACAGTCAAAGTACAACTGGCTGCTATTTCCAAGTATCATGTTGGCTTGCATGACAATAACATTATGTCTCATAGATTATGCAAGGCCTTTCTGAGAGGAGTTTTTCTCCTAAAAGCCTATAAAGCATCCTCCTCTGCAATGGGATCTAAACTTAATGTTGGCATCCTTGATACTACCTCCTTCGAACCGCCTGCTTCATGTTCTTTGAAGTTATTGACCTGGAAAACTATATTTTTACTGGCTGTCACTTCTGCAAGAAGGGTTTCGAGATTCAAGCTCTCTGCATTCGTTCCCCTTATTTGGTTTTCATAAGGACAGGGTATCATTAAGAACGAACCCTTCCTTTCTCCCCAAAGTTGTGTCTCAAACCAATATTAACCAATCTATAGATCTACCAGTCTTTTCCCAAACTATTCCGACAGAGCTGAACAGAAACTGCATTTTTTGGATGTCCATCGTCAGCTCAGGTACTATTTGCATAGAACTAAACAATTCAGGAAATCGGACCAATTATTTGTCTCCTATGCAGAAAACAGGATATGTCTTCCAGTTTCTAAAGTGACCTTATCCAGATGGTTGACTTCCACCATTTCCTATGTGTACTCTCTCAGAGGCAAACAGCTATCTTCTAAACCAAAAGCACACTCAACCAGGAGTCTATCCACTTCTGCAGCCTTTCAGGATAGACTACCCATTGATACCGTTTGTGCAGCAGCTACTTGGGCCACGCCTCATACCTTTGTCTCTCATTACAAGTTGGACTTGGCCTCCAGAGATAGGGCCAGTTTTGGTTCCACAGTTCTCAAGAGTCTGTTCCATTGAGCCACCCGGGATACAGGTGCTAGGGACGCGGTCCCATCCAGCAAGAATGAAGGTGAGATTGACAACTTAACATTTAGAAGTTATGTACCTACCATAACGTTCCATGTTAGTTGTCTTCTGTCGCCTTCTTTCTTGTGTCCCTCCCTCCTTCCCCCTGGCCTGGACAGATCTTGAAGAGTTCCTATCAGGTTGTTTTCCTCCTGAGCCTTCATATGAGGACTTCTATTATGAACTTGTGTTCCTAATTATGTTAGGTTAGTCTTTAGCAGGGTAGGTTAGCTACCAAACGAGATCTGAGGTAGTTCCGCCTTGCATCATGGGATATAGGGTTGCCTCGAGCTGGTAAAAGGAGTTCTCAAGCTAAAGCAAGTGCCGAGTCGGAGCCGAGGATCGGCTCCGAACCCATCCAGCAATTGAGGTTGCCCGGTGTTTCGGCTGTTCGTGGAGTTCCGGATTCTGGTGTGCTAGCTCCTGGGACCAATCGGAGGGAGTCTGGTGGTGCTGGTGCTGCCTCAACCAATCGGAGTCGACCTGCCAGAGAGGCCTTGTCAGGGGAAGTGCAAAGTGGAAGACGAAGCCATGATTTGCAGTCATGGTTGGAGGCTCCGGTATTTTCAGTGGATGTTAACGGTTTGTTTCGTTCTGATATGCAGTCGGCGAGTTTCTACAGCTTGGAAGAGCAGATAACAAGGTATGACAAGCTCTGTGTAAAGTATAGGGCACTCCAGCTTGACAATTTGTTTCTCGAGCAGTCCAAGGCACTCAAACAAGTGCCTAAAGGGCTCCGGTTGTGGAAATTGCCGATGGGAATTGTAGAAGGCAGTGAAGCCTTCTCTGAATTGATTACTCTTTTTGACAAGGCAGGGTTGGATATGCTAGACATTATCATCAGGAACAATGTGGCTAGATTAACAGCACTGCGAGGGGAAATTTGCAGATTACACGACAGCATTACCACAGACTTAATTTTTTTTCAACATGAAGAAAAATTTCAAAGGGTTCTTAGGAACCTAGAAGCTTTTGTGGCCAAAAGCAAGGCATTGAAACAGAAAAAGTTAGCTAGGGATAGACTTGACTATCAAAATCACACTGCCTACCCCCCAGGTAACAAATTGCAATATAACCGGGTTGGTGATTCTTTTTTTCAAGGTGAGGTGGGGCAGGGAAGATCTGTCTCTGGCCATGCTAGTAATTCTGAGATGGCTAAAACTGGATTGCATGATATTGGTTTTGAAGAAGAAGTTTTTTTGGAGCAGGCAATGGGACCTCGCAGGTCCGAGAGACTGAGGAACAAAGACCGGAGGCCGATAAGGGTGGACAGATTTTTGGAGGGCAGTCCGAGGGGTTACCAATTGAGGAGGCTATAGTGACCTTTGTCAAATTGGACATTGATGTTAATACTGTCAATATTGTTTGTGTGGAGCCCGATCACACTGATATTTTAATGTGTGTCAACAATGGGGGGGGGGGTGTTCATTGTAATGAATGTATGATATTGCACGATGGTGTTATATGTAATAGCAACAATAACAATTGTTTAATCGATGGTGATGATCGTGAAGTGAATGACTCTGATGATACAGGCAATTTACATGATATAGTATCACCTCATTGTATCAGTGACAATAGTTGTAATAGACTAGAGTGCAAGCAAAAAGATATCAACTATGGGTGCACGTGACAACTCGATTGGGTTATGTGTTGAGTGTAAAATCATCAAACAACAAGGTTTTTTTATATACAATTACACTGATATGATAGTTGGGGATGTGCATTTTCAATTGTTTGCCAAAGGAACTAGTTTTGTACCTAGTTTCAGATTGGATGTTTCCCAGGTTTTGATTAACATTAAGTTGTTTATGAGGAGACTAAACCTGGAGTTGTATTTTCATGACAAAAAGGAGACGGATTGTAACAACTATGATTCCAAGTTAAAAAGGAAGAGTACATTTATACCACCTAGTAATAATGTTATTTCAGTCCTGGAAAATCTCATGGAGTTTGAGGTTAGGAGAATATGTGGTAGAAAGGATACTAGTTCTGACAACCTGACCCCTGCAGAGAGAAATGTTCTTAAAGAGCTCGAATCATCGAATAGTATTAGATGCATGAAACCAGACAAAGGTGGGGGAATGGTGTTGATGAACCAAATAGATTACTCGACATCTATGATGGGCTTACTTGCAGATGCAGATACTTACACAAGGGTATCGGTTAATGAAATGAATGTGGCCTACAAAAGAATTGATTTGTATTTATTGGATGCTTTATTTCAAGGTGAGATAACAGAATCGGAATTTGATTTTCTTACAGTTAGATACCCTGTTACCCCAAATATTTTTGGTATACCCAAAGTGCATAAAGGGTTGGAGCAGCTACAATTTAGGCCAATAGTATCTGCCAGGGGTTCTAAGACTGAACCCCTTGCAGCTTTTGTGGATGAAGCTTGTAAAATAATTACCAGTGATGTAGTTCATATCATCAAGGATTCTTGGCACTGTTTGGAGAGGTTGAAGGCTTTTGGTAAGTGTACTAGGAACTTTTGTTTTTTGACAATAGATGTGGTCAATTTGTTCTCGGTCATTCCGCATAGTGAAGGCATGGAAATGTTTCTTGACAGTTTATTGCTTAGTTCCAGTTTTGACAAAAGTAAAATTAATATTACTTGTGATTTGATGGAAACTGTTTTGAAAAATAATTTCATTAAATTTGAAGGTGAGGTATATCAACAGTGTTCGGGAGTAGCTATGGGTGCAAGATGCGCGCCAGTGTTCGCAAATCTTGTACTATTGGCATGGGAGAGAACTTGTATTTTTCAATCCAGATTTTGGGAGAAAGTAGTGTTGTATAATAGGTACTTGGATGATTTACTCATCCTATGGGATGGTGATGAGAGCAGTGTTATTGAGTTTATTGAATATATTAATTCTTCCACTAGTTTTTTGCGATTCACCTACACATATTGTGTGGATAGAGTGAATTATTTGGATTTGACAATTTTCAAGGATGGTGAAGGATTGGCTAGTACATTATACAGGAAAGATAGCTATTCCAATTCCTTTTTGCATTTTTCCAGTTGTCACCCCTATTATCAAAAAAGAAGGGTGGCAAAGGGACAAATGGTACGGTTATCTAGGATAATCAGTGATGACACTCTTTTTAGAGAGGAAATGTACAAGCTTGTGGGTATGTTCATGGATAGGGGGTATCCACTTAATCTTTTACTAAAGGTTAAAAGGGAAGTAGTTAGAAAAAGGAATACTGTTTTTGTGCCTATATTGAGAAGTGAAGTCAATGTGGTGAGTAGTATGGATTTGAATAACATGAATAAGGATATAGGGAATGATAAAGCATGCTTGATTCTTAACTATAATGAGAAGGCCACTGTCATTGCAGCATCGGTACGTGAAGTGTGGAATCACTGTATAGATAATGACACTAAGGACATAATTGGGAAGGCACCTAGGATTGTGTTTAGTAAAGGTGTAAACTTAAAAGCAATTATGGAAAGAGTGCCTAGGGTCAGGAAATCAAATATGTCCAAGTGTGGTAGCTGCAGAGTTTGTAGATTTATCAGTGAGGGTACACACTTGGTTATAAAAGGTTTTGATCGTACAATTGCTTGCCCAGGTCAGTGTAATTGTAACACAAAATTTTTAGTTTATGTAGCTTCTTGCGTTACGTGTGACGCATTCTACGTAGGGATGACTACACGTAGGCTGCGTGATCGAATAAGTGAGCATGTACGCAGTATAAAGAACAAAGATGCACACAATGCTTTGTTTATACATAGTTGTCAATGCAAGACTTTTAAAAAATTATTGTTTTTTGTCATTGACAGAGTATATGAGGACCAAGGGGGTGACATTACCAATAAGGTGGCCCTTTTAGAAGTTCAATGGCAGGTGAGATTAAATGCCATGAGGTTTCCTGGTATTAATGAATGTATATCCATCAAACCAGTGTTAAAACAAAAAGCAAGTTGTATTTAATTAAATGGGTGATTGCATTGTATTATGCTATATGCATTAAATCTGTTTATAGAGTCATCATTTTAAGGTTTTTAGGCTGAAACATGTGCATTTACATTCATACATTTGTAGGTTTTTTAACATAAAAGTGTATATGTATAAGAGTATGTGTTATAGTATGTAGTTTAATGGTTGTGACTTATTTTGTGTTTGTATGGTTGTCATTCCTTTTTAGTACTGTATTAGAATAGGTTTTGTATTTTTAAGTGGGTTGAGGCAGTGCTTGGGCTCATTGGTGCATTTAAAATGTGATGTCATTGTTTAACAAGCTTTAATTATTGTATAAATATGTTAATTGTGATGTTCAAACCGACTCTGAGGATGCCTTTTTAGGTGAAAGCGCTTAGTCGGTGGACGTGTCAGTGAATAAATTCTCTGGGTTTTTATTGTTGGTCCTGGGTTCTGGTTCCTGTTGTTGCCTTTCGTTATTACTTTTTGCAATGTTATGGTAGGTACATAACTTCTAATTATTGTCAGTGTGCTCTTATTTTTAAAGACGCCCATGCTTACACAAGAAACTTCTTATCGGATTAAGCGAAGGGCATTAATCTAGACATTTACCTTTGCAAAAGTAAGAGAAAACATCTCCAACTGTAAATATATTATCAGTGCACTTTTACACCCCATCCCCCACCCAACAGGGCAAGATTACAGCCTTGTAACTTAAGAATGCTTTTTTCAGCCTTCTGTTTGCATATTGTAATGTCTACTTTTCTTAAAACTAAAAAAAAATGTACTTGTTTATTATCTTTATCACATACAATTGCTGAAAATGCTTTTCGGTGTACAGATATTAAGAACAAAAATTGTTTTGCTTGATTAATCTTTTTCCTTTTAGTGTCTAATGACATGAAGTGTGGGGTATATGCCTTTCAGTCCCCACACAAGTTTACAAAGCCAGCAAAAGTCCAGTCTTTCACAGCCCCTCTTTCTTGTAAAGCCATAATTAACAAATGTGATTGATGCTTTATACTCTCACATTTATTCACTAATTTGACTATTGCTGGACTACTTCTTGTTAATTTCCATCTCCCATCCTCAGAGTCTGATTCAAGTCCAGGGTATGCCCAATTCTTCCAGTCAACTCCTGTGTTTTTATCTTTCTCTCAGGCATTTATCTTTGGAACATTCTAAAAGGTTTCACTGGCAAAATCTCTTTAAGAGAATTGTTATTAGAAGGAAAAACAGAGTACCGTTCTGTTTAATGGTTTATTTTTTTGTTGGACAATATTTTGGATTTCCTTCTTAGCCTGTTCTACATCAAAAAATGACTAATCCTCATGGAACAAATACTCTGAAGACAGCTAGATAGAGCAACTTGAATCTTACACCTGCCTCTTGACATTCACTGATTACTGGGATTAATTTGCTTCTCTTCTGTCTAGTATACAGTGAATAATCATTTTTCACAAACATTCCAATTTTTAATAGTTTGTCCTTCTGCCACAGTTTTGTCAGGAATAACTCATTCTGTTGGTATGATTAATTCTTTATTAATACAGGTCATGGCCAAGTTCGGGGCATACACACAAAGGGCATGCCCTTTCAATTACCAATCCAGGTGTGGAGTACCAGTCTAGTTGTGTTTTCATAAAATCACTACAGTCTATTCCTTCCACTTTCTCTGGTACAGCAAAAATCTCAGGTTTCCCCTATATTTCTGTATTCTAACACTACAGTTTTCTGAAACTGCTCTCTCTAGTAGTGTCATACTTGGACAACCTTTTCTTCATTTCGATCTCTGACTTTTTGCAGTTTTAGAGCTGCGGTGGTACAGCAGTAGTGTTGTTGCCTCATAGCAAGAGGTTCTCCTGTTCAATTCTTGGCTGGAGTGCCTTCTGTGTGGGGACTGCATGTCCTCCCCATGGTCGAGTGGCCTCTGAAAGACATGCGTGAATGGGCATGTCTTCCTGAAGGCTGGGCATCGGGCTGGCAACTCAGCACCATAAAAATTGACTGCCAATCATTAGTGGACCGGAGTTCCTCTGTGGCGACCCCTAACCGGAAAAAGCCGAAAAGACAAACAACATCAATTCTTCTGAATGGTTAAGATTCTTCCATTTTTTCCACCGTTTTGTTATTTGAGTTTATATACTCCAATGTTTCATTTATTGTAATGAGCCTTAAGCACATTTGATGTATTATCTCTAAATTACTGGAAGTATTTCTTGTCTTGCACCAAAGCCAGAGCTTGAAATGCTTTTTGCTGAACAACTGCAGGATTCTTCCTGGCCAGTGTTTTGTCCCTATATTTTGTGGTTGACTTTCTTTCAAGTTCTCTAAATTTCTTCTCTGCTGGCATCCAGGCAGTACACTTGCTAGTTAGTAACTGAAATTTAACCAGAAAGACAAATTCACTGGTTCTGTCTTCACACTGGGAGAGCTGACATTAAGCTGTCACTCCGTGTGCAGCCATCTTAGAAGTCTACTACAGAGACCTTTTATTAAACAGTTACATTGTGCAATATATACAATTGATGTGAATGAAAGATGTTATATTGTTAATCCTCGTTCAGTCATTACGCATGGGTATCGGTTCCAAGCTCGGAACCGAGCCGGCCATTTTCCAAGATCGCGTCAGCTTCAAACTCTAGAGCTAAACTCTTACCCACAATCCCCCTCTCCCTGTTACCTCAGATTTCATTTGTGTTGCCATTTGGTCGTGTCAAGCTACTTCTCTTGAGCTAAGTACATTCAATTGTTGTTTAATAGTTTTACAGATTACTTTTCTGTCAGGAAAGTTCATATTTTGTTGTCTCTTACCCTATCGCATCTAGCGTTCATAATTTCTTCAGGTTTTTCTGCTCCTTTCTTTACCACTTTTACCGCAAGGAATTCTCTCTTTACCATCATTGGTAATCCTTTTCTCTGTTCTCTCATACCTTCGGGTACTCTTGTACCATTGCTGGTACCTTCTCTATTAATTAATTTACTGTCATGGCAGATAAGAAAGGTAGTCCGGGGTTTAAGCAGTGTTCTGATTGTGGACACAAACTGCCTACTTCTGATGCACACTCTTTGTGTGTTTATTGTTTGGGAGCTTCCCATTTGTCTGTTGACCCACCCTGTACTATTTGTGAGAACTTTCCTAATAGAACCTTGTTGGAAAGGAAAAACAAGCTGTTACTGAAGGGACTTCTAAAATCTCCCTTTTCAGAGGCTATTTCTGGGTCAGAGGCTTCAACCCCACCTAGAGCCCATAAGAAAACTTTGGATGTTCCTACTAAGGCTAAATCCTTGCTTTCGTCCCTGGCTGGGGTCTCCTGCCAATCAAAACCTAAAAAGGCTAAAGTTTCGGCTCCAGAGCTGTCTGTCAGCACCAGTGCTTTTGGTGCCTAGACCTTTGGCACCGAGGCCTTTGGCTCCATTAGTGATTTCGGCTGAGTCTTCTCCTACAGCCTTCTATATATCGGCACCGAGGTGCTCCTTGGTTCAGACCATTACCACTGTATCGGCACCGACCGTTCAGTCATTGTTGACCTTGACCGCATCTGCTCCGAGATCTTCATCAGAACTGACGCCTTTATTGACTCCTGTCTTGTCAGTTCCAGCTTCAGCACAGACAACCACTTTGGCACCGACTCCTGTGTTGGTGCAGACCATGACCTTGGCACTGATGACTTCTTCGGTGCAGACAACAGTAGTCCAGTCTCTCTCGGCACCGTTGTCCTTGGCGCAGTCAGATGAGATGGCCACCGAGTCTGCCTCTTCTGTGGACAGGTCTGTTTCTCCCTCAGTCTCTGTGAGGTCCACTAGACGCCTTTCTGAACATGATGTGTTGCGTCTTCTGGACCAGGTACTCTTGGACAGAGGTATCCCACCCCCCAGGAACTATCCTTCCTTGGGAGGTGATCACCCATCTCCAAAGACCCCTTCTTATTCTCCTCCTTCATTGCCTTTGAAGTCCATGGATGTAGCACAGTCTTCCCCTTCTGTGGTTCACTTTGTGGATCTCACTAAGGAACCATAGTTGCCTTCATGGCAGGAAAGTTTTGCTACGACCCAGGATGTCAGTTGTGACGCACACAGTTTGCTGCTCCACAGCCATCCAGGGACTCCGGGTCAGCAGGCTGAGCCACTTAGGGGAGGGGTGACCCCTGCCCTAGACATGCACTCCTCTTTGGGTGGACCAGCCTTCCAACTGATGGAGAAGGCTTTCGCTGCTGCTGGCGATTCCGGACTGTCTATACCTCCGCCCTCCTCTGGTACACTGGTTTCACAAGTCGCACCTAGCGGACACTGGGAGCAGGGGCCGCAGGACATATTCCCACAGGAATCCCCTTTTCCGCTGTCTTCTCAAGCTTCTCCCACTGAGGAGGTCCACCGGAAAAGTTTGTGTAAGAGGAAGCACATGGACTCCACAGAGGCGTCCCTCATCGCAGACACAGATTTTGATGAGGGGGAAGGATCCCCTTGGTCACCCTCTGAGGTATCCTTTGGTGATATCCTCGAAATCCTGAAACAGAGAGGTGACTGGCAGTCCTCTAATCCAACTTCTGAGGAATCTGTGTTCCTGCAGGCCTTTCGTGCTCAGCCCCCTACCTCCTGGGTTACTCCACCTGCCGATGAACTTGTCCGGCTCATCGTGCAGCATGCTTGGAAGGCTCCAGATACCGTCTAAGCTATTCCCTGGAGGCCAGATAAGATCTTGTCCCCCTCCTGCTTTGGATCCCCATTGGTCCAAAGGTCTTCTTGTGAATGCTTTGGTGGTAACGGCCGCAACAAAAAAGGATCTGGCAGAACAAGAAAGCCAGACTGTCCATCCACCTAACAAAGAGTCCCAGGCCCTGGACAGGATAGGGAAGTGCACCTTTTCTTCAGCGACCTTTGCTATCAGGTCCCTGAATTATATGGCACATTTTCCTAGGCTTCAGAGGGATCTGTTTTTGAGCTCTCTGGAACCTTGGCTGGTGCCGTGTCTGATGAAGTCCGTGACAAAGTGGCCTCTCAGCTGGCCACCATTGAATCTATATCTAACTCCTCTATACGATTGATATCTCATGCATCAGAAGGAGCAGCTAGAGCAGTGGGTTCAGCTGCAGTCTTGAGACGACATGCCTGGATGCAACTTCGTGGAACCCTTTAAGTCTTCCTTTCTTAATGCCCCCATTGAGGCCTCCTTGTTGTTTGGGCCGAAAGTTAAAAGCACACTGACCAGATGTGAACAGGACGGTAAGACCCTTTCTGCCGTAGGTGTCCGTTATTCTTTCCCTCAATGTGCTTTCTCCCAAAACCAAAAGAGTGGGAAGATATGGTTCAAGAAATCTCAGGGTCCTTTCCGTGACACACAGGCCGAGTTCTCCCCAGAGGCAGAGGGGGAACCCACAGGGGAGATGCTCCTTTTGGGGCAGAGGGGTTCCGCATAATCAGGGTTCCAGGGATTCTTTCCCTGGTCAATCCTACCAGCGCTCCTGAAGAGCGTCCCAACTCCTTTCCTGCAGAGGTGGTTGGGGGACGTTTCTCCTTGTACCCTTCTGCCTGGCTAACCATCACTACCGATTCTTGGGTACAGACATCTACTGGAAAAAAACCCTGGCATACTCTCTCCTCACTGCTCAAAGGCTAGGCATAACCATAAACTGGCAAAAATCCAATCTTGCACCATCTCAGTCAACAGAATTCATAGGGGGGGTTATCTTGGACACAAAAAAATGCAGAGCTGCTATTCCAGAGCACAGAATTCTAAGGATAAAGCAACAACTAATTCCAATCCTTTCAAAGAAAAAATCCACAGCTCACTCGGTTCTATAGCTGTTGGGTTCTATGGCAGCCTCCATCACCATTGTTCCCCTGGCCAGGTTTCACATGAGGCTTCTACTTACCCAATGGTATCCTTTTCAGCATTCTCTTTCAGCCATGATTTGAGTAACCCACAGGTGCAAACAGAATTTAAATTGGTGGATGACACACAATCTCTCACAATGGTCTTGCCCCTTCTCTCTCCAGCAACCAAGGCCACAGTGACCATGGACGCAGTCCTGATGAGGTGGGGGGGCTATGTCAGGGACAGACAGTCCAAGGCACTTGGTCCGAACTGGAGTCCCACCTGCATATAAATGTTCTAGAGCTGAGGGCGGTGCTTCTGGCGTTGCAAGCATTCCATCCCCTGCTGCCATCTAGGACAATTGCGATTCAATCAGGCAACATGGCGGTGGTCTGGTACATCAGCAAGCAAGGTGGAACCAAATCTTACCCCCTTTGTCGAGAGGCCATGAGGATATGGCAATGGGTGATGGCTACCAACTGTTTTCTTCTAGCAACGCACATTCCCGGGAGTTCCAAAGTGATAGCAGACAGATTCAGCAGGTGCATTCTTCAACCTCACAAGTGGTCCCTGAATCCCTTGATAGCGGCGGAGATCTTCCACCGCTGAGGTCGTCCTTGCTGCGACCTCTTTGCATCACCGACCAACTACAAATGCAGCAACTACTTTGCCCTGATTCCCCTTCTGGGACAGTCACCCAGGGATGATCTAGTTCATGATTGGCCCTCTGGTCTTCTTTACACATTTCCCCTCATTCTCCAGTTTCTGAAGAAAGCCAGTCGGTTGAAGAGCAGGGTGATCCTCATAGCACCATATTGGCCTCAACAGATTTGGTTCCTCTTCCTTTGGCCTCACCTGCTAGATCGACCATGGATTCTCCATCCAACCCCGGAGTTGATCTCACATCCACAGTACCTGATTCATCCCAACTTGAACAGCCTGAAGCTCACAGCTTGGCTACTCCAATTCCCTTGATTGCCAGGCAGAATGATCTTTATTTACCAGTACGTGATATTCTCATTGCTTCTCATAAGTCTTCCATTAGAATTACTTATCTGAGCAAGTGGAAAAGATTTACCTGTTGGCTGAAAGATAAACAAGTAGACCCCTTTTCAGCACCAGTGTCAATAATACTAGACTATCTGGTCGACCTGTTTCAATCGGGTCTGTTGGTCTCCACCATTAGAGTTAATTTGGCTGCAATTTCTAATTTTCATGAGGGTGTCCAAGATTCCTCTCATGTCCCATAAATTGTGCAAGACCTTCATAAAAGGTGTGAATCATCTGAAGCCACCTTTTAGAAAACCTAATCAACCATGGGATTTATCATTAGTTCTACAAGCTCTGACAATGTCACCTTTCGAACCATCTTCTTGCGACCTCAAGTGTTTGTCATGGAAAACCTTGTTTTTGGTCGCTATTACTTCTGCCAGACGTATTTCTGAGCTTCAAGCTTTATGTATCGAGTCCATACTTGATTTTTCATAGAGGTAGAGTGTTTCTAAGAACTAATCTATCATTTCTGCCTAAAGTGATCTCTGAAATGTCCATTAATCAAGCCATTGAATTGCCAGTTTTCTTTCACAATCATTCAAACAGAGGAGAGTATTGCCTACATACCCTAGATATACACAGGCAAATCCATTTTTACTTAAACAGGACTAAACCTTTTTGTAAATCTGACCAGTTATTTTTGGCCTTTTCTGGACCTAGATTAGGATCTGCTGTTGCTAAGGTCACATTAGCTAGATGGTTGAAGGACTGTGTGACCTTTATTTATACACAGCGTAATATCTCATTGCCTACTACCATAAAAGCTCATTCAACAAGGTTGGTGGCAACTTCTGCTGCCTTCCATGCTAGAGCTTCTTTACATGACATCTGTGCAGCTGCAACTTGGGCTACGCCTCATACCTTAATCAATCATTACAAATTGGATTTGGCCTTCAGGGGAAGAGCATCTTTTGGTTCTATGGTGCTCAGGAATGTCCTTCCATGAGAGCCTCCAAGGAATAGAGGTAGCTGAGGACTCTGTTCCATGCGTAAGGAATGAACGAGGATTAACAATATCAGATAAAGAAGTTATGTCTTACCATAACGTTCCATCTGTATTGATGATCCTCGTTCAGTCATTACGACCCTCCCTCCTTCCCCCTCCTGTGGTTTCTAGTGGATCTCACCATCTGGTTCTCTTAGGTTATTTGACCAGAGGTAGCCTCTACCGAGCTCGGAACCGATACCCATGAGTAATGACTGAACGAGGATCAACAATACAGATGGAACGTTATGGTAAGACATAACTTCTTTTTCCTTATTGTAAAAGGGGCTTTAATAATGAAATTGGCATAAGCTAATGTGCATGTGAATGCATTAACAGTGCTGCTCAGTAGAATGCCTAACCTGCTTTTGAGTGGTCCTTCACCCAGCTCTGCTGCTACTACAGGCACTTTGACAGTACAATCATATGCCTGCAGTAATCAGTAATAGTATATGCTCATTTGATCATTGCTGCATTAGCCTTAGATATACAGGTTCTATCCTGCATATGATATAATAAGGGTGCCTTCCATTCACCCAAACCTTTGTCAGCCAAAATGTTCAAGAGCTGAATATTTCTTGTCATAAACTTAACCTTTTCTTTAAAAACTAATCAGTTTAAGTTAGGAAAAGTGTTAATAGACCATCACATGACTTTGTCACTTTTTACTGTGAAGTGAGATTTTTTTACTTTTGTAGAAAAAGGTTTTAAGTTTTTTTCTTTGTTTTTCTACTTAAAAAGTTGTGTTAAATTACTTTTATGTTCTGGTGCAAGTATAAAGTGCCTTTCACTGTGTTTTTGGTGAAAAAATGCTTTTTTAATATTTATTTTTTCACTGACTATTGTTCTTGGTCTTACCTGGGTTTTATGCATGGAACCAACTTACCATTTCTTGGGTTCTCCCTTTTAGACACACAAAAATGTAAATGTGTAGGCAGCCTTTACCCCTTCAGAAGGCTACAAATTTGCCTCAGCCAAAGATGGGTGGCTCTGCTGTGGCCATTTCTGGTTCCTCAGATCTCTCCTCTTCTACCTTAGCTCACTCTGGAATCATGTTTTCAGCAATCATGGACCACGGGTTAGACACATCCTCTGCTGCTATTGGAGTGCCCTTGGTGGGCAAGGGAGGACATAGGACCACTCTTGTTGGTTTTGAAGGAAGGAACCAGGGAATGCTTCTTTGCCTAGCTGGGCTGAGATGACTGTCCCCAGGGATAATATGATTGACAGGATTCAGTTTGCTTCTGTGGAACTTCCTTTCAAAAAGAAGTAGAAAGTTAAACATTGATGTTAAGTTGTCTATCTCGCCTTCATTCTTGCTGGTTGGGTTCAGAGCCGATCCTCGGCTCCGACTTGGCCATCTTCAAAAGCTCGAGAGCTGCTTACTGGCTCGAGGCCCCCCCCTATATCCCATGATGCCTGGCAATAGATACCCAGATCTAATTTGCTGTTTCTGCTACGAGGTTGCTTTTACTGGCTCAGGTCGTATTTTTTCACTTTATTGATACATGTTTAGAACTTTTTGTATATTATTAGTTAGAATACTTAGTGTTCATACATAGTTGTTGTATTTGTTGGTGTTTAATCCCCCCCCCTTGAAAACTCGTTTTCTTCTTAGAGAGTTTTCCCCTCCCTCCCCCGTTTTCCCTTTTAAGGTAAACCGTTTTAGTTAGAGGCTTATCCTTGTTTCCTTTTCTAAGGTAGAAAAATTTTTTCATTAGAAATTGTGGTAGTTAGTAGGTCCGTTTAGCCTTTCTTATATTATAGAGTGTGTGTGTGCTGTTAGGGTGTGGTAACTTGTGTGGACTGTTTGTGTTTTTTTCTAGTTACCTACTTCCCTTTGTACTCTTTCTTTGTATTTTGATTTTTCCTTTACAGGAATGTCTAAAGACACAAAAGTGTCTGGATTCAAGAAGTGTGACTCATGCTGTCAGAAAATGTCACTGACAGATGGTCAGACTTCTTGTGTCTATTGCTTGGGTGCCCTACACCTGCAGGACTCTTGTTTGGTGTGTCACACCTTTAGTCCAAGAGTCCTGCAGGAATGTAGGAATAAGCTTATCCTTAGGGGTTTGCTTAAACCTGAAGGATCACCGGCCAAGGCTCAGTCAGTGAAACCTTCCAAGCCATCGAAGCCGCCGGCTCCCAGTTCGGAGCCGTCGTCGGTTGTGGCGTCTGCTTTAACTTCGGTTCCGGCTGGAACCGAAGTACCTATCTCCAAGCCAACTTTGGCTCTGACTGGAGCCGAAGTACCTATCTCCCAGTCAGCCCCGACTCTTATGTCGGAACTGTCAGGGAGTCGAAAACGCTCCAGATCACCATCCTTAGAGTCGATACACTCGGCTCTGGGGTCGCCCTTGTTGCAATCGGAGCGAAGTCATCGACCCCACTCTTCTCGGTCGTCTAGACTATCTGACCATGATTTGGAAAGAGTGGTGAGCAGGCTTTTAAAATCGCAGGCCGTGGCTAAAATGCTATCCAGCCCCCCTCATCAGGGTTCGGCTCTACCTGTCTCTGCAATAATTCCTCCTTCGACTCATCCCTTGAGCTCAGAGCCAGAGCATGCTGAGGCTGGGATCGTGGGACTGTCGGCACCCACACCTCCCCTTTTGGTTCCGTCATCAGCTCCGATCTCTTCCATGGTGCTGTCCTTGGAGAATCTGGGCACAGGGACTCCCTCGTCGGCTCTGAGGGGGCGAGTGGCATCGGACCCTTGTCCGACCCCGTTCTCCCTCTCGGAGCTTCGGCGCAGGTGTGTTCGGCTCCTACATCGGCTTCGGAGCTCTCTCTCTCAGTGCCTGGAAGGATTCCAGTCTCTTCGGAGCCAGAGCCTTCTCCGATATCGGGAAGAGGCGCCTTCGAGGTCATGAGGAGTGTGCTGGCATCTGAGTCAGCCTTATGGTCAGCCTCATCGGCTCCTCCCCCATGATGCCTGCTCCTGCCACTGCCCCTCCTCCAGACCCCAAGCGTGGGGAACAAGCGCTCCAGGGCACCCCATTGGGTGTATCTTCCTCTTCCAAGGCCTCCCCCGTTCATTCAGAGGAGCCCCCTCGAAAGAGGAAATGCAAGAGGAAGCATGTTGACTCCCCCTGAATCTGTCACTTCAGATACCGACTTGGAGGAGTCAGAAGGGTCCCCAAGATCCCCCTCTGAGGACGTCTCCTTCTCAGACATCCTTGAGATACTTAGGCAGAGGGGGAACTGGACTACCCTTAACCCTTCTGAGGATGAGTCGGTATTCCTGGACACGTTTGGATCCTGACCCTCCACCTCCTGGGTGTCTCCCCCTTTCGATCCACTGATGTCTGTGGTGGCTCGAAAGGTGTGGTCAGCTCCAGACACAATGGAACCAAGTCCCCGCAGGCCCACAAAATTTATTACTGCCCCACAAGACAAGCAATTTCTGACCAAGGGTGTTCCTGTTGATGCCATGGTGGTAGCAGCGGCCACAAAAAAGGAGTTGGCTGAAACTTCTTCATCTGTCCATCCCCCTAATAAGGAATCTAGGACAATGGACAGATATGGGAAGCGGATGTTTTCCTCAGCGACCTTCTCCATGAGGTCGCTGAACTATTTGTGCCACTTTACCCGCCTTCAAAGGGATCTCCTTAAAGAGCTAGGAGATACCCTTCAAGATCCATCAGCTCTGGGGGCCCAGGCTAAGGTTGCCTCCCAGCTGGTGACTGTTAATTCGGTAGTAAACTCCTCCATGCGGCTCATCTCTTATGCAGCCGATGGCGCGAGTAGTGCCGCAGGCACAGGCGTGGCTTTGAGGAGGCACGCTTGGATGCGGTTATGCAACTTTGCGGAACCCTTCAAGGCATTTTTCACCAACACCCCCTTTGATGGTTCTGCTCTGTTTGGACCACAGGTGAAGGGGATACCCTTACCAGGTGTGAACAGGAAGGCAAGACTCTCTCTGCTGTGGGAGTCATTTTTTTATTCCTTCAAGACCGTATCCCAAGGGTCAGAAGAGTGGGAAAATGTGGTTCCAGAAACCCCAGGGAGCCATGCCTGACACACGTGGAGAGTTCCCCTCCTGGGGCAGAGGAGGGAACAACAATAGACGCCACCCTAGGGGCAGAGGGAGTCCGCAAAATCAGGGCCAAAGAGAATCTTTCTCTGACAAGCCCTTCCAGCATCCCTGAAGTGATGCCCAGCTGTCCCCCTTCAGAGGCAGTCGGGGGAAGATTATCGCTGTACCCAAAAGCCTGGCAAAGTATAACACAAGACAAATGGGTACTGTCTATCATATCCGAAGGCTACAAAATCCCCTTCATTCGCACTCCACACATTCCCAACAAATCCCTTCCAGATGTTCCACCCAATCTAAGGGATCAAGCAGTTCAAGAAATTTCAAAACTGCTAAGAAAAAGAGCCATCCAGTCAGTCCCAGCAGACCAGCAAGGATCCAGAATTTACTCAAGGTTCTTTTTGGTACCAAAAAAAGACAGGGGACTGGAGACCCATTCTGGATCTCAGCAGACTAAACAGATCTGTTCAAAGAACGAAGTTCTGGATGGTCACGCTACAGTCCATTTTACCCTTTCTGGGTCAGGACAATTGGATGTGCTCCATAGATCTTCAGGACGCGTACTACCATATCAAAATGGACAGATGCTCCAGAAGATTCCTCCACTTCCGATTGGGAGCCAGTCATTATCAGTTCAGAGCTCTGCCCTTTGTCTCACCACAGCCCCCAGGGTGTTCACCAAATGTTTGGCAGTAGTTACTGCTCACCTGAGACGGCAAGGATTCCAGGTGTTTCCATATTTAGATGACTGGCTCCTTACTGCAACCACCAGGCATCACCTGCTGCGAGCCAGAGACTACACCATCCAAACTTGCTCCATACTAGGCATCACAATAAATTTCGAAAAGTCTGCATTGTCGCCTTGTCAATCTATCACCTTTATAGGCGCAAACTTAAATACAAAGGACATGTCAGCGAGATGTCCAGTAGACAGAGTGTTAGACATTCAACGACATGTGCAGGTCTTATTAGGATGCAAACAAATTCAGGCCAGATTCATCCTAAGAACATTAGGTCTCATGGAAGCGGCTATCATACTAGTCCCTCTTGCGCGTTTTCACATGAGGATTCTTCAGTGGATGCTGTTCACACAATGGTCCTTCCAGCAACTCTCAATGTATCACATGATAATGATCACACAGTCGTGCAAAAACCAACTTGTTTGGTTGATGGTTTCCCCATCATTACACCAGGGCAGACCATTTGTTCTTCCTCCTCCAGTAGCTATGGTGACCACAGATGCCTCCCTGATCGGGTGGCAGGGGTATTTTCAGGGCAGAACAGTCCAAGGCACCTGGCAGCCTCACGAGTACCATCTGCATATCAACGTCTTGGAGATGAGGGCCGTGCTTTTAGCGTTGCAAGCTCTTCAGAACTCTCTTCCCACTGGGACCATTGCAATTCAAACAGACAATATGTCAGTAGTATGGTACATCAACAAGCAGGGGGGAACCAAGTCCTACCCCTTATGTCGAGAAGCACTCAGACTTTGGCAGTGGGCGATCTCTTCCCAGCAGTTTCTGGTAGCAGCGCACATCTCTGGGAAGTCCAGCGTTATAGCAGACAGGCTGAGCAGAGCAATTCTCATGCCCCACGAGTGGTCTCTCAATCAGACTGTGGCGGACAAAATCTTCCGCAAATGGGGTCAGCCTTGCTGCAACCTTTTTGCCACCCCCTTCAACAGCAAGTGTGACAATTTCTTCTCTCTCCTCCCTCTTCCCGGACACTTCCCCAGAGACGCTCTAGTTCACGATTGTCCTCAGCAGCTTCTTTATGCATTCCCTCTGTTTCCCAAACTAATACAGAAAGCTACCACATTGGGATGCAAGATGATCCTCATTGCCCCTTACTGGCCTCGACAAATTTGGTTTCCGTTCCTGCATCATCACCTTCTGGAACAGCCCTGGACCCGCTTCCAGACCTCCTGATCCATCAATCGGGCGGGCTGCACCAATCTCTTCAATCTCTCCAGCTCACTGCTTGGTTGCTTCACTTCCGACCTTAGCCAGGCTTCCGAACATCTCCCACTCGGTGTGTGAAATCATCTTATCCTCGCATAAGTCTTCCACTAGAAAAACTTATGCTAGTAAGTGGAAACGTTTTTCCTTATGGGCAGAGACCAGGAATATAGATCCCTTTTCAGCCCCTGTGCACCATATTTTAGAATTTCTAGCGGAACTTTTTCGAGCTGGATCCTCTTCTGCCACGATTAGAGTTCAGCTAGCTGCAATTTCAAACTTTCATACGGGCCTATCTGATACAAGCATCATGTCCCATAAGCTTTGTAAAGCCTTTCTTAAAGGGGCAACTCTACTCAGGCCCCCAGTAAGAGATCTCCCACATCCATGGGATCTGAATTTGATATTAGCTTCCCTGATACTGCCCCTCTTTGAACCTGCAGCTTCTTGTTCTTTGAAGTTTCTTTCTTGGAAAACCCTTCTTCTGGTTGCAATTACGTCGGCTAGAAGAGTTTCTGAACTTTAGGCTCTTTGTGTTTGTCCTCCTTACCTAGTTTGTCACAATGACAGAGTTTCTCTTCGGACTAACCCTTCCTTTCTTCCAAAGGTTACTTCTGATAATAATTTGAATCAGTCCATTGACCTACCTGTGTTTTTTCCAAATTATTCCAACAAAGCGGAATACAAATTACATAAGTTGGACGTTGATAGACAATTTACGCTTTTACTTGCATAGAACCAAGCAAATCAGAAAATCAGACCAGTTGTTCCTGTCCTGTGCTGAGGGTAAACAAGGTATACCGGTGTCGAAAGTAACCTTATCTAGGTGGTTGACCTCTATTATTACATTTATATATCAGTTAAGGAATAAAGAGCTTCCTGCTAAACCAAAAGGTCACTCCACTAGAGCTCTAGCTACTTCAGTGGCCTTTCAGGTAAGATTGCCAATGGAAACTATTTGTGCGGCAGCTACATGGACCAATCCTCATAACTTCATTTCACATTATAAGCTGGATGTGGCCTCCAGGAGCAGAGCTGATTTTGGTTCCACTGTTCTGAAGAGTCTGTTCCGATGAGCCACCCAGGATTGAGGTGCTAGGGACGCTGTCCCAACCAGCAAGAATAAAGGCGAGATAGACAACTTAACATTAAGAAGTTATGTACCTACCATAACGTTCCATGTTAGTTGTCTTCTTCTCGCCTTCTTTATTGCGTCCCACCCTCCATCACCCTATCCTAGTAGACCGAGAAGAGTTCCTTATTTTTTTTATCACTGGCTGAGTCTTCTCTGGCTATTACTTCTCACTATCAGTCTCTCCAGTAGCTTCATGCATCCTACTACAGTTTACTGTATTATTATTATTATAATTATTATTATGTCTGTAGTTAGGTTTACCAAATGAGATCTGGGTATCTAGCGCCAGGCATCATGGGATATAGGGGGGCCTCGAGCCAGTAAGCAGCTCTCGAGCTTTTGAAGATGGCCGAGTTGGAGCCGAGGATTGGCTCCGATCCCAATCAGCAAGAAAGAAGGCGAGAAGAAGACAACGAACATGGAACGTTATGGTAGGTACATAACTTCTTAATCTTCTCCTGTCTTTGTTGCTTCAGATGGGAGTGATTTTTTTGGGTTTACGTCAGGCTCTTTACCTTTCAAATTCTGGTATTACTGGTAAGAGAAAAATGTCTTTATTTTCTGAAGATTCCCAGTATATTGAACAGGGAAATGATTTTGAGGGGACAACTGCTTTCTCTCCTCAGGTGACTGCTGCTGATTCTGAGGAGAGTGTTTTTCTTAATCCCTTAGAATAATTTACTTTTTCTGAAAAGATATCCGGATTTAACCATTTGTTTCATTGGGAACATAATATTTCACTGACCTTGAAAAAGTATTATGATTTATTACAACTGGAATTTCCTGAACACATTTGTGTTTCTCATGTTCTTTCTGCATTGCAGGGTGTTTTTATTACAGTTTGTAACTTGCCTGACAGCCACCCTGTTGCCCCTAAGAAAGCAGATAGATTGTATAATGTTCCACAGTCATACAAATTTTCATTCACTAATCCCAGAGCTGAGCCTGCAGTGATTTGTTTAGAAAATCCTGCTGCTGCTAAACAGTTGGTAATTGCTAATCCCTTCCTTTCTGACATAGAAGGGAAAAGCCTTTCATAGATTTGGTAAAAAAGTTTATCCTATTGCCACATTTATTTCTAGAATTCTTAATTGCCATGCTCATATGTTAACATTTATGATTGCATCATTTGGGAATATGAGGAACATTATAGCCATCTTTTCCTCTTCTGAGGAAAATGTTATAATGTTATACCTTCTGTGTCTTAAGTGACTGAACACTTTCTGTAGTGTGCTTTGAATTCAGAATTCCAGAGCAGGTGCGACTGGGATTGTTATGAAAAGGGTGGCTTGATTACATGCCCAAAATGTACTTGAGGATGCTAAAGCTAAAATTTTGAACTCTCCTTTAGATAGAAAACTAATTCCAGGTGTTACTCAGACCCTTAGTCTTCTTCTTCAAGCTGACTCAGGAGGTGATAGAACCTGTGTCTTTTCTGCTAATAGGGAATTATTTTTATTCAAGAATGTTCTAGTACCAAAGAAAGATTACTCTTGGAGACCAGTCTTTGATCTTTCCTTTCTAAACTAGTTTATAAAAGTCCCAAACTTCAAAATGCTATCACTTCATGACCTGTTACACCTGATTCGCCATTTGTTTTTTATTAACTATATTTAAAGGATGCTTGTCATTACATTCCTATAATCTCAGATTTCAAATATTTTTTTTTAGGAATTTGGGCATCTGGATTACACTTTCAGTTTTCTGTTACCCTTTGAATTATCCACTGCTCCAAGTGAAGTTACAGAGTGTTTAACCCCAGTTATAGCCTATTGCAAACTGTATAATATTCACGTTTCCTTATTTAGATGATTCACATATATTTGCAGTCACTTTTTCCAAGTGTTGGGAGTTTCTCATATGGATTTGAGATTTCGTTCACAGACTCTGACTTCAAGAGAACATACAAACATCTTATTTGACTCCTCCTCACAGAATTATTTTCCTGAGGTGTCTCTTAGATTTACAGTTTTTGTTGGGTGCTTCCTAGACACCTCAGTTCAGTTTTTCCTCTACAGGAAAAAGCAGATCTATTCCTGAACTTTTCTTTTTTTTTTTTTTTTTTACTCAGTTCAAAGCTTCAGCAAGAAAATTCCAAAGGATACTAGGATTCATGGCATCAATGATTCTCCTAGTCAGACTCCACATGAGAAAGATTCAGTGGTACCAAACATCTATGTGATCCCAACATCAACATCCACTGACATTCTAGATTCCAGCATTTGGGATTTGTAAAGGGGGAACTGCTCTGGTAGAGAGAAGTTTCATCTGAATCAGGGTCTCCCATTTTCCTTTCCAGTTCCAGCACAGTCTGTAACTATAGATGCCTTAGACTTTGCTTGAGGAGTGGTGTCTATAGGAGTAAAACTGCAGGGTCTTTGGAACAAAAAGGACAAACCAAAACATGCAAACATAAAAGAGCTGCTGTTAGTGATAAATGCAGTCCACACACTTTGTCATTTGCAGTCCCATGAATCTGTTAAAAGTGATTGCATACAACACCAAAGTGATGTGGTATATATACAGGAGAACCAGATCTTATCCTCTGTGCAGACTAGCTTGGTAGCCTGGGATAGAGCTTTTCAGCACAATTTCACTATACAAGCATTTAAAAGAGCACAGTTTTGTGGCAGACAAGCTGAGCAGGACTAGTACCAATCCTCACAAATGCAAATTGAAAGAAAGATTTTTTTTAGGAATTGATTCAGCTGTGAGGAACACATCAGGTAGATCTATTCACCTCCATCCACAACAAACAGCAAAATTCTGCTGTGGAACTCCTTGCAAGCAGTCCTGGAAAATAGATTCATTTTCATCTCCTTAGACAAGAATGTTCTTGTATGTTTTTTCCACCCTTTCCATTGATATCCAGAATCATTCTGAAGATTCAGAAGGACTCTTCAAAGGTCACTATAGTGACTCCCTTCTGGTCCTTCTTTTTGAAATTCCAAGGTCAATTACAGTAAGCTTCCTCACAGACGGGACCTACTCACACAAGAAAGGGGTTATCTGATACATCCCAACCTGAAACAGATTCAACTAACTGGTTGGATGATAGAGTTTTAATACCTTTTAAGCATCTGTTTTCTTAGGGCATGAAATAGGTATTATTGAAGGCAAAGAAACATGCTACTAGGGAATCATATATTACTAAATGGAAATGATGTTCTAGTTGGTGCCAAGACAAAAACAGGACTTTTTTAACGCTAGCATTTCTTTGGTTCTATAATATTTGTGTGAGCTATTATCCTCTGACTTTTCTTACACCTTTATCAAGGTTCATTTGTGAGTTATTTCAACATGTTTCTCCATGGATTCGAAATTTTCTCATGTTAACATTTTTTGGAATGGTTGTTGCATACTAGACCACCTAGAAAATATGTGGCTGTTCCTTGGGATCTCAACTTTTTTTTTTTTTTGAAAACTTAAATCTGATATTGTTAATCCTCGTTCATTCCATACGTATGGGTATTGGTTCCGAGCTTGGAACCGAGCCTGTCATTTTCCAAGCTCGCGTCAGCTTCAAACTCTCGAGCTAAACTCTTACTCACAATCCCCCTCTCCCTATTACCCCAGATTTTGTTTGCTGCATTGCCATCCGGTTGTGTCAAGCTACTTCTCTTGAGCAATTGTTTAATTGCTTTACAAATTACTTTTCTGTCAGAAAAGTTGATATTTTATTGTCTCTTGTCCTATCGCATCTAGCGTTCATAATTTCCTCAGGTTTTTTCTGCCCTTTACTTACCTTTTTTACCGCAAGGTAATTTTCTCTTTACCATCATTGGTAATCTTTTTCCCTTCCTCTTTCATACCTTTGGGTACTCTCTTGTACCATTGTTGGTACTTTTCTATTAGTTAATATGGCAGATAAACAAGGTAGTCTGGGGTTTAAGCAGTGTTCTGATTGTGGACACAAACTGCCTACTTCTGATGCACACTCTTTATGTGTTTATTGTTTGGGAGCTTCCCATTTATCTGTTGAACCTCCTTGTACTATTTGTGAGAACTTTTCTAATAGAACCTTGTTAGAAAGGAAAAACAAGCTGATACTGAAGGGACTTCTAAAATCTCCCTTTTCAGAGGCTATTTCTGGGTCAGAGGTCTCAAACCCTCCTAAAGCCCATAAGAAAATGGATGTTTCTACGAAGGCTAGATCCTTGCCTTCATCCTTGGCTGGGGACTCTCAACAACCAAACCTAAAAAGGCTAAAATTTAGGCTCCGGAGCTCTCTCAGTCAGCCCCAGTGCTTTCGGTGCCCAGACCTTTGGCACCAAGGCCTCCAGCTCCACTAGTGATTTTGGCTCGTCCTCTCCTTCAGCCTTCTACATATCGGCACCAAGGGGCTCCTTGGTTCAGACCATTACCACTGTATTGGCGCCGACCATTCAGTCGGCGCAGACATTGACCACGTTGGCTCCGAGATCTTGCTCGGAACCGAGGCCTTTATTGTTGACTCCAGTTTTGTCGGTTCCAGCTTCAGCACCGACAACCACTTTGGCACCATTCCCTGTGTCGGTGCAGACAATGACATCGGCACCGGTGACTTCTTTGGTACAGTAGTTCAGTCTTTCTCGGCAACGTTGCCCTCGATGCGGTCAGATGAGATGGGCACAGAGTCTGCCTCTTTTGTGGACAGGCCTGTTTCTCCCTCAGTCTCTGTGAGGTCCACTAGAAGGCTTTCCGAACATGTGTTGCATCTTGTAGACCAGGCATTCTTGGCCAGAGGTATTCCACCCCTCAGGAACTATCCTTCCTTGGGAGGTGATCACCCATCTCCAAAGACACCTTCTTATTCTCCTCCTTCATTGCCTTTGAAGTCCATGGATATAGTACAGTCTTCCGCTTCTGCGGTTCCCTTTATGGATCTCACTAAGGAACCGCAGTTGCCTTCATGGCAGGAAAGTTTTGCTATGACCCAGGATGTCAGCTGTGACATGCATAGCTTGCTGCTCCACAGCCATCCAGGGAATTCGGGTCGGCAGGCTGAGCCACTTAGGGGAGGAGTGCCCCCTGTCGCAGACGTGCACTCCTCTCCAGGTGGACCAGCCTTCCAACTGATGGAGAAGGCTTTAGCTGCTGCTGGCAATACCGGACTGTCTATACCTCCACACTCCTTTGGTACACTGGTTTCACAAGTCACACCTAGTGGACACCGGGTGCAAGGCCCTCAGGACATATTCCCTCTGGAATCCCCCTTTCTGTTGTCTTCCCCAGCTTCTCCCACTGAGGAGGTCCACCGGAAAAGTTTGTGCAAGAGGAAGCACATGGACTCCACAGAGGAGTCCCTCACTGAAGACACAGATTTCGATGAGGGGAAAGGATCCTCTTGGTCACCCTCTGAGGTATCCTTTGGCGATATCCTCGAAATCCTGAAACAGAGAGGTGACTGGCAGTCCTCTAATCCGACCCCTGAGAAATATGTATTCCTGCAGGCCTTTCGCGCCCAGCCCCCTACCTCCTGGGTTACTCCACCTGCCAATGAACTTGTCAAGTTCATCGTGCAGCGTGCTTGGAAGGCCCCTAATACCATCTAAGCTACTCCTCGGAGGCCAGATAAGATCTTGTCCCCTCCTGCTTTGGATCCCCATTGGTCTAAAGGTCTTCCTGTAGATGCTTTGGTGGTGGCGGCTGCAACAGAAAAGGATCTGGCAGAAGAAGAAAGCCAGACTGTCCATCCACCTAACAGAGAGTCCCGGGCCCTGGACAGAATAAGGAAGCGCACCTTTGCTTCAGCAACCTTTGCTATCAGGTCCCTGAATTATATGGCACATTTTACCAGGCTTCAAAGGGATCTGCTTTCTGAGCTCTCTGAAACCTTGGCTGGTGCAGTGTCTGATGAGGTCCATGACAAAGTGGCCTCTCAGCTGGCCATCATTGAGTCTATATCTAACTCCTCTATGTGATTGATATCTCATGCATTAGGAGCTAGAGTGTCAGGTTCAGCTGCGGTCTTGAGACGACACGCCTGGATGCACTTGTACAACTTCGCGGAACCTTTTAAGTCTTCCTTAATTAATGCCCACATTGAGCCCTCCTCGTTGTTTGGGCCCAAAGTTAAAAGCACACTGGCCAGATGTGAACATGACAGACCCTTTCTGCCATAGGTGTCTGTTATTCTTCCCTCAATGTGCTTTCTCCCAAAACCAAAAGAGTGGGAAGATATGGTTCAAGAAATCTCAGGGTCATTTCTGTGACACAGGCTGAGTTCTCCCCCAGAGGCAGAGGGGGAAACTCACAGGGAAGATGCTCATTTTGGGGCAGAGGGGGACCGCGTAACCAGGGTTCCAGGGATTCTTTCCCTGGTCAATCCTACCAGCGCTCCTGAAGAGCGGCCGAACTCCTTTCCTCTGGAGGTGGTTGGGGGATGTTTCTCCTTGTACCCTTCTGCCTGGCTAACCATCACCACCAATTCTTGGGTACAAAGGATCATATTCGATATTTGTCCTGTCCCTTCAAAAAATCTTCCCAACATTCCACCCAGTCAAAGGGAAGAAGCAGCACTAGAGATAGAAAAGCTGCTAAGAAAGAGAGTCATCCAAATAGTCCTTCCAGACCAGATAGGATCCAGATTCTACTCAAGACTATTTTTTGGTGCCAAAGAAAAACGGGGACTGGAGACCAATTTCTGATCTCAGTGTATTGAGCATGTTTGTGAGAGTACAAAAATTCCTGATGGTCACTATACCGTCTATCATCCCGCTTTTGGAAAAAGACGATTGGATGTGCTCTATAGATCTTCAAGATGCATACTACCACATAAATGTGGACAGGCCATCTAGATTTCTGCGCTTCCGTGCGGGAGCCAGTCACTACCAGTTCAGAGTACTGCCCTTCAGACTCTCTACAGCCCCCAGAGTGTTCACAAAGTGCATGGCAGTTGGCACAGCTCACTTGTGACTTCAAGGATTCCAGGTGTTTCCATACCTAGACGACTTGCTCATTTCCGCCCCCACCAGACATCTACTGGAAAAAGCCCTGGCATACTCTCTCCTTGCTGCTCAAAGGCTAGGCATAACCATAAACTGGCAGAAATCCAATCTCACCCCATCTCAGTCAACAGAATTCATAGGGGTTATCTTGGACACAAAAAACTGCAGAGCTGCTATTCCAGAGCACAGATTTTTAAGGATAAAGCAACAACTAATTCCAATCCTTTCAAAAGAAAAACCCACGGCTCACTCTTTTCTACAGGTGGTTGGGTTCCATGGCAGCCTCCATCACCATTGTTCCCCTGGCCAGGTTTCACATTAGGCTTCTACAGTGACTACTGTTCACCCAATGGTATCCTTTCCAGCATCCTCTTTCAGCCATGATTCGAGTAACCCACAGGTGAAAACAGGATTTAAATTGGTGGATGACACACAATCTCTCACAATGGTCTCGCCCCTTCTCCCCCCCAGTAACCCAAGGCCACAGTGACCATGGACGCCTCCCTGATGAGGTGGGGGGGGCTATGTGAGTGACAGACAGTCCAAGGCCCTTGGTCCCAAATGGAGGCCCATCTGCATATAAATGTTCTAGAGCTGAGCGCGGTGCTTCTGGCGTTGCAAGCATTTCATCCCCTGCTGCCGTCTGGGTCAATTGCATTTCAATCAGACAACATGGCGGTGGTCTGGTACATCAACAAGCAAGGTGGAACCAAATCTTACCCCCTTTGTCGAGAGGCCATGAGGATATGGCAATGGGCGATGGCTACCAACTGTTTTCTTCTAGCAATGCACATTCCCGGGAGTTCCATCGTGATAGGAGACAGACTCAGCAGGTGCATTCTTCAACCTCACGAGTGGTCCCTGAATCCCTTGATAGTGGTGGAGATCTTCCACCACTGGAGCCGTCCTTGCTGCGACCTCTTTGCATCCCCGACCAACTACAAATGCAGCAACTACTTCGCCCTTATTCCCCCTCTGGGACAGTCACCCAGGGACGCTCTAGTCCATGATTGGCCATCGGGTCTTCTCTATGCATTTCCGCCCTTTCCTCTCATTCCCCAGTTTCTGAAGAAAGCCCAGCGGTTGAAGAGCAAGGTAATCCTCATAGCACCATATTGGCCCCGACAGATTTGGTTCCCATTCCTTTGGCCTCACCTACTAGATCGACCATGGATTCTCCATCCAATCCCGGAGTTGATCTCACACCCACAGACCCTGATTCATCCCAACCTGAACAGCCTGAAGCTAACGGCTTGGCTACTCCAATTCCCTTGATTGCCAGGCAGAATGATCTTTCTTTACCAGTACATGATATTCTCAATGCTTCTCCTAAGTCTTCCACTTGAATTACCTATCTGTGCAAGTGGAAAAGATTTACCTGTTGGCTGAAAGATAAACAAGTAGACCCCTTTTCAGCACCAGTGTCGATAATACTAGACTATCTGGCTGACCTGTTTCAATCGGGTCTATCGGCCTCTACCATTAGAGTTCATTTGGCTTGCAATTTCTAATTTTCATGAGGGTGTCCAAGATTCCGCTCTTATGTCCCAGAAATTGTGCAAGACCTTCATAAAAGTTGTGAAACATCTGAAGCCACCTTTTAGAGAACCTATTCAACCATGGGATTTATCATTAGTACTACAAGCTCTGACAATGGCACCTTTCGAACCAGCCTCTTCTTGCGACCTCAAGTATTTGTCATGGAAAACCTTGTTTTTGGTCGCTATTACTTCTGCCAGACGTATTTCTGAACTTCAAGCTTTATGTATCAAGAGTCCATACTTGATTTTTCAGAGTGATAGAGTCTCTCTGAGAACTAATCCGTCATTTCTGCCTAAAGTGAGCTCTGAAATGTCCATTAATCAATCCATTGAATTTCCAGTTTTCTTTCCCATCCATTCAAACAGAGGAGAGTATTGCCTACATACCCTAGATATACACAGGCAAATCCATTTTTACTTAAACATGACTAAACCCTTTCATAAATCTGACCAGTTATTTTTGGCCTTTTCTGGATCTAGATTAGGGTCTACTGCTGTTGCTAATGTCACATTAGCTAGATGGTTGAAGGACTGTGTGACCTTTATTTACACACAATGTAATATCTCATTGCCTACTACCATGAAAGCTCATTCAACAAGGTCGTTGGCAACTTCTGCTGCCTTCCATGCCAGAGCTTCTTTACATGACATCTGTGCAGCTGCAACTTGGGCTACATCTCATACCTTCATCAATTATTACAAATTGGATTTGGCCTCCACTGGAAGAGCATCTTTCGGTTCTATGGTGCTCAGGAATGTCCTTCCATGAGAGCCTCCCATGAATAGAGGTAGCTGGGGACTCTGTCCCATGTGTAAGGAATGAACGAGGATTAACAATATCAGATAAAGAAGTTGTCTTACCATAACGTTCCATCTGTATTGTTGATCCTTGTTCAGTCATTACGACCCTCCCTCCTTCCCCCTCCTGTGGTTTCTAGTGGATCTCACCATCCAGTTCTCTTAGGTTATTTGACCAGAGGTAGCCTCTACCTTCTTTAACTTGCAAACTCAATCTGAGGTAACAGGGAGAGGGGGGATTGTGGATACGAGTTTAGCTCGAGAGTTTGAAGCTGACGCGAGCTTGGAAAATGGCCGGCTCAGTTCCGAGCTCGGAACTGATACCCATGCGTAATGATTGAATTAGGATCAGCAATACAGATGGAACATTATGGTAAGACATAACTTCTTTATATTGTTCCATTTAAACTAGCCCATCTGACTGATTTGAGGTTCATAACATGAAAAAAAGTTCCACTTATTGTTCTGATGTCTTCAAGAAGTCTGTCATGAGTTGCAAGATCCAATGTTACATCAATCATCTCATTTTCCACAAACATAGGGCTTCCTTGAGAAGTAATTCTTCATTTATTCCTGAAGTGGTAACCAAGTTTACTTTGAGTCAAGCTATCCAGCTCCTTGTTTTCTTTTCAGAACCTAAAATGAGGGGGAAAGGATTCTTCATTTTCTGGATGTCCAAAGACAACTCTGATATTATTTTGACATAACTGAAACCTTCAGAAACTGGTCAATTACTAATTTCTTACAAAGGTATGAAAAAAGGACAACCTATCTCAGACCATCTCCAGATACGTGTAACATGATGTTCCCTTGTTATACACAATGCAACAAGGAAATTCCCAGCAGGTTAAAGGCAAACTCTACAAGGACCTTGGCTTCATCAGTTGCTTTTTGAATAGGGATAGTTTCTAGAAGTATTATTGAAGCAGCAACTTGGTCCTCTGTGCATTCCTTTGCAAAGCACTACAAACCAGAATCTTTTTCTTGGTCTATAGCAAGCATGTTAGCACTATTCTTCAGAGCCTCAAACACCCTCATTGTTCCTCCTCCTAGTCAGGATAAGGTATGGTATTCCACCCATATAACTAAGGCTACTGCAGCACTGATCAAATGATGAACACAGTATACTTGTGTAAGTAAACCTTCCATAATAGTAGCTGGTCACGCTCTACATCTACCTTACTTTTATATATATTTGGTTGCCGGGGTGAGGACTTAATTTTTTAACTTACCTAGCACTGACCTCTTTCAGGTCTTTTATCTTCCCTCTCTCAGCTGTCAAAAAAGTTTTGAAGAACTTGGCGCCCAAACTATTGATTTTTTTTCAGGTCTGCTCAAGCTGACAATGATTTGGATGCATAGAAGGTGCCTTTAAGCTCCGAGAGCTGGCTGTTGTATCCTAAGCAGAATATAACCATTATAGCTAAAGCAACTGCAGCAGTCATTATTTGAACATTTACTGTTATGGTTACTTTACTTAGACAACTATACTTTCTTGGTACAGCACTTGATGTAAAAGGACTCCTGCATCATTATTTCATCAGATTCAAAAATTGCTTACCAATGATTGTATGGTCCTTCTGTATCTACCACTGGTGCCAGATGGCTCAAAAGCTTCTCAGAGTGCCTGCTGGAAATAATAAGCTGCTTAGTGTTATGTCATGAGTTGCACAACAGTGCCCATTTTCCAAGAAAAAAAAAACAATTTTATCTCACCTAATCAGGAAGGCAGTTAAACTTGGTGACATCTGTGCTTACCCATTCTTGGCAAGCTTGCTTTGCCTTCCTCTGCTGTGCAGCTGATATCTGTTGTTGTTTCAGTGTTGACTCCATGGCTGAAAAACACAAACTCACAGTATCAGTAAATGCACATTCTTGCAGCGTAGTACAAATAAATGTAATACAGTGAAAACTTACCTTTATGTGATGATGCCTTTAAAACTTTACAACTGGCCCACAGTGGTTCATTTCTTGCCATGACCTTATTTCAGTACATGACATCAACATTTATTTATTTTTGTTAACCCTAGTCTACGCATCAAAGTCAAGCAGGAATATAAAGAGTTGTATAGGCATCACAGTCTGCCAGCAACCTCAGAATGAACTCTTATGTAACCTAAACAATGAAATAAGCATCAAGAATGTATCATACTAAAACAACAACCTAGAATGCTGGATCTGTACCATAACATTAAACTGCAAAGACCACTTCAGCATGTGAACTTTGGGGTAAAGAAAAGTGACCTGGTTCTTGGACACCAGTACATGAAGTACTGCACAAATGGATTAATCCATTTATTAGAAAATTATAGATATTTACAAATATTTACAAGAGTTTGCATATTTCAATAAAGAAATTTTCATTAATTTTGATTAATAGTTGATAATGAATTAGTAATTGTTATATAATGTCCATTATCCAACTAGTTTGATTTAACCATGCTGAAAGTCTGTTAATTAAATACTGCGCCAGTAAAGCTTTAACATTTCTCACTTCTGTACCTTGCTATCCATAGTAAATGCAGAGCAGAAACCAAAAGGAAGTCCGTGTTTTTGATTGTAGAATTCCAGTATCTTCTAAAGTCCCTAAATAAACATTTTTCAACAGTCAATGGAAATAAATATGAAACATATTTGTTTTGTAAGTACCACCAAAAGTATTGAACTCTAAAACATTTTAAGAAAACATGTTTCTAGTTCTATGCACTCATTTCTTATACATTTCCTAAATGAAAAAGCTTTATTAACAGAAGTACATCTTAAAGGTAATTTATTTAGGGAACGCCTCCAAACAGACTCACCCCATTGAGGACCTTTTTAGCAAGCTTATCTCTATTCTTATGCCATGTAATCTAAATATGGAATATTAAATATTTTTCTATAATTTGTCTGTACCATTGTTTTCTGGAATCTGTTTTGGAAGTATTGTGTATTCTATACAAGATAACCAAGCTGTCTATGAAAAAGCATGTGAAATCGATATCAGGGAAGGATTTAAGAGCAAACAGAGGTACTGCAAAATAATTTCTCCATAGAGGAAAGAGGTGTGTTAGCTGAAATTGCCCAAGATAGGGATATGCGTATAATGAAACCTGATAAGGGAAACGGGGCAGCAATAATGGATAAAAATTATTACTTTGACAATATGGCAGTGCTTTTGATGGATAATACTTATAGCGAAAGTAATATTAATGAGATTCACATAGCTTACAAAAAGTTGGACTTATTGTTGGATGACATGGTATATCAGGGGCAGATAAATGAAAATGAACACAGATATTTGAAAAAAATGAATATCCCATGGTTTCCAATATATTTGGAATATCGAAAATATACAAGGGATTAGAAAATTTAAAGTTCAGGTCTATAGTGGGTGGGAAACATGCTAAGACTTGTTTTATTAGTAAATATTTTGATTATCATTTACAAAAAGGGCTGGGTGTGCTTTCCTATATTACCAAAGATTCATGGCACTTTTTAGAAAAGTTAAGAGAGACAATTATTACTGAAGACACAATTTTGGTTACTGTGGACGTATGTAATTTATTTTCCGTGATACTTCATGTAGTTGGGTTAGAATGGTTGGAACAACAGTTAAGGTATTTGACCAAGACCAAATTAATGTGCTTACTATGTTAATGGAGGCCATGTTGAACAACAGTTTCTTGCATTTTGAGGGACAGTTCTACAAACAGCTAACCGGTGTGGCTATGGGGGCTGCATGCACCCCCGTATATGCCAATTATGTTATGTCATACTGGGAACAGGAATATATATTTCCTAGTATATTTATGGCCCACACCAAGCATTATATGAGATTCCTGGATGATGTCTTTATCATTTGGGCTGGGCCAAAGGATGTGTTGGGAATATTTCTTGTATACATCAACCAGACGGTGGAATTTTTTAAATTCACCTATGAATATAGCCCTGAGATGATATCCTACTTAGATATGAAGTTAAGGATTGACAGAATAAATGTTTGGTGTCAGGGAAAAGCTACCTTCTCAAATTCTTATTTGGAATACCATAGCTGGCACCCTTATCACCAAAAAAAGTCTATAGTAAAAGGGCAGTTGGTAAGGACAGCTAGGATGGTTAGTGATGAGTTGGAGTTTCTTGGTGAAACCAACTGTATAATAGATTTATTCGTGAAGAAAGGTTACCCTGAACCCTTGTGTACTTTGGTAAAGAAGAAATTATAAGAAAAAGGAATGAAGGTTTCTATAGACCCATTTTAACAGGAACTGCAGCAACAATAATGAATAGGAATGTGCAAAGGTATAGGGGACTGAATAATGATGGAAAGGAGAGGGAAAGTTGTTTGGTGTTCATTACTACATTTAATCAGGATGAGAATGGGTTATCCAGGTCTTTCTAAAAAACTAGGGGCTGTTGCAGTTGAATAGGGATGTTGAACACAAATTGGGAAGACCCCAGAAATTTGTCTTTAGGAAGGATAGATTCTTTAAGGACATTTTGGAGATGAGTAGCCGGATGAGACCCCATGGTACCAATAGAACAATAGGTAATTTTAAATGTGGAAGATGTGCAATATGTAAACACATAATGGAAACTGGGAGTAGGTTATGTATTAATGGAATTAGGGTGCAATTAAATGGGCATTTTAATTGATTAAGTCAAAATGCTGTCTATATGGCTAAATGTGAGCACTGCCTGGCATTCTTTGTAGGAAAGACTAGTAGGCATTTTAAAGATAGGATGTACAAACATTTATTAGATATTAGAAAAGGGAAACCTACTAATGCCTTGGCTAGACACATTTCTGCACATCAGGGACATGTTTTTAGTTTTTTTGTTTTGCAACAATTGGTTAAGGATGTGCAAGGCAGGGTTTTAGATGTGCATCTTGACATTTGCGAATTAAAGTGGCAATTGTGTCTGGATGCAACTAATTTCCCAGGAATAAAGGATAATGTGAGTATTTATGCTTTGTTGAAATTGAAATACATTTTAGGGTAGATACCCAAGTTATTTAAATGGCTTGCGGTACACATTTTAATGCACACAATTTTGTATTGTATTGTATTTTAACTCTGTCTTTAAATGGCTTTATTGTGATGTCACTAATTAATATGTAATTAAGATTAAGTAGAAGGGCATGGGTATTTAATGGTTGGGATTTTAGCATTATGTTGTTCTGAGGACGTCCTAATAGTGTTTGGATGAAAGAGCTAAACCTGTTGGTAAAGACTGCTGTTGGTTGACAATAAAAGTTTGGAATTCAGTTGCTGTGGCCAGTGTTTCTTCTGTTGTTATAATAATTGTGAAAATAATAAGATAAACTTCCTTGTTGTGGTGTGTAGTATAATATTCCTCTTTAAACTGAGTTTATTCTTGTCTTCCAGAAGAATTGAAACACTCCACTTAGTGGATCTTTAGACCATGTTGTTGGGAAGAAATAAACGGTAAACGTAAATATGTTTGCTGAGAAAAGCCCCATTTATCGAATTCACTTTTTTTGCATATGAAAGTGAGAAAGTATTCCAAAAGGCTAATGTTCTACAACTTTTTTCTAATATATCTTTATATTTATGTACTCTTCTGTACCATAAGGTATGCCTAGTACTTGTATTCTGGCATTTTAATGTATAGTCTTTTAACTCTTTTATGTTTTCTTTCCTCATGGTAAAACCAACAGATTTTTTTGTATTTAATTGTAATCCCACTGCTTGAATAATAGTCATATTTCTAAAGTAGCTTTAGAAATTGTTGACTTTCTGCCACAGTAGTAATGTCATCTGCATACTTTATCATCCTTGGTATTAGTACCCTGTTGCAGTTAAATAAATGAGGAGATATCTTTGTGATATTTCTGTATTTGTAGAAAACTGCTCCTACCATTAAAGCTAATAAGTGCTTAACGAACATCCTTGCCTAATTCCATTTTTCATGTGTACAGGTTTTCCAATCCAACCATTTACTACTGGTATAATTTTTGTTTGTGAGTGTATTGTAGTAATACATTTTTTAAAATGTGTCCCAGATCCAAATGCATCTAATACTTCAAATAATCCTTTTTTGAGAGGTTATCAAACGCTTTCTGTAAGTCACAAGAAAACATTATTGCTGTAGTAGATTTTTTAACGTGTGCAAATGTTTTTTAATACAATTTTATTTTACATTTGTTTACCTGGAAAGTCAGATTGGGCATGGATCCCATTTTCAGTGGAGGCCCAGGGAGAAAAGCTCCACAAAGATTAGTACAACAAATACAGTAAATATAATACACATGTTAATAAAGTACAGTACAGAGACAAAAGTTAAAGTACTATTTCAAGGCCAAGAAGAGAGCAAAAATTAAATATACTATAAGGAGCACAGTGTGTTACAATGAACAATACAGTTGAAAGGACATTTTATTCAGTCATTTGGTTACATTCATCAGTGGCTAGTACAGTAAACACACATTGATTATAGAAAGGTGTTGCAAGCTTTCATAGAAGGTGTGATATGATCTAATTAAATGAAGCTACCTAGAGTCAGAACAATTACATAACCAAGAACTATGTAAATGGGACAGGAGGAGTTTTTTTAATTATTTTTGTTTTTCGTGGTCCTAATATCTGCAGGGATGGTATTCCATGCTTTTGCAACAGAAATGGAAAACAAGAAGTCCCCAGAGCTATTGTTGCTTTTGCCTATATCAGCCTGTGCTGTACTGGTGGATCTTAATAGGCATTTGTTAGAGTAGATATTAAGTAGACCTTGAAGAGCAAGAACTCTATTGGGGTAATATAGGATTTGGGCTGTTGTAAGCTGGTTATATGTGAGCACGTTGGGTAATTCTAACCAGGATAGTTGCTTGATTGCTATGCAGTGATGTGTCCTGAAGGGTGAGTCAGTAGCAAACCTTGCTATTTTATTGTAGCAGGTGTTTAGTTTGTTAAAGTCGGCCTTGTTTATCTTGATGCGTATGGGGGAGGCATAGAAGAGTGTGGATAGTAGGTGGATTCTTGGAATGGTGGCTTTACTGCCATTGGTGAGGTACTTTTTGCATCTATATAGGGTTCCGAGTTTTTTATGGACTTTCTTTATTGTCTGTGCAATGTGCACATCAAATTTCATGTTGTGATCTATGTTAACCCCTAGAAATTTGGTGTTTTGGACAGGTGTGATAGGGGTGTTATTGGCTGAGAATATTGTAAATGGTGGTATAGGGTCTAAGGTTTTAGTGGGATGGAATATTATTAGCTGTGTTTTATTGGGGTTAAGATGTAGTTGAGAGTTGGATAACCAGGTTTCAACAGTGGTAAATGCCTCTTGTGTCAATTCCTGAGGTTGAGGGAGTGATGGGGCGGAGCAGATGGAGTCATTGACCTACTAGACTAGAGTGGCATGCTGGGTAGCTTTGTAGGGTTGGTTGGTGAATATATTGAAAAGAAGGGGTCCAAGAATGGATCCTTGGGGGACCCCTAGGGTGACAGGTAGAAAATGAGATAAGGAGTTTTGCCATTTTACTGCTTGTTGGCAGTTGGTTAGATAGTCTTGAAACCACACTATTGTGGAGTGGCTGAGATTAAGATTTGAGAGTGCAGAAAGGAGTTTGGGATGGGGACGGTATTGAAGGCCTTGGAGAGATCTAGGAATACAGTGGATACTAGGTTACAATTGTTTCAATGTTGGTTTACTGTGTTGGTAAAGCTAATAAGGTCTGTGGTAGTACTGCTATTAGGATGGAATCTGTGCTGGGTGTTGGTTTGCTGTTTATTAGTGCGGAGATACTGCATTATTTGGGAATGTATGCATTTTCCGAGGATTTTAGATAAGGGGGCTAGAATGGCAATTTGACATTAATTAGATAGTTCCATAGAGTTACCTTCTTTTTGGAGTGGTATTACATGCAAAATATTCCACAAAAAAGGAAAATGTTCTGATAAAGAGCAGTTAATGAACATGGAGACTGGGTAAGAGATGGCTTTGGCTGCAATCTTTAGATATTCTGCAGGTAATTTATCAGTGGCCAGGGTTGTGGGTTTAAGCCTATTTAGGTATTTATATATTGTGCTAGCTGTAAGGAGAAGTTTTGGTCTGCTGGTAAGGAAGATAGGTTTGGATTTGAAGTGGGATAACTACTATTGGTGAGGGCTAGGATGGATTTGGTGAAGTGTTCATTGAATTTGGTAGCAATATTATTGGTGGTGGTGTCAGTGTCTGGGGGTGGAGTACTGGTCTTTCTTGGTTGTAGGATTTTATTAATGGCAGCCCAGAATTGTTGTGGGTTATTTTTGTGTTTAGTTTGAATGCCTATATAGTAGTTCCTTTTGTCTGTCCTAATTTGTTTTTTGGCTTTGTTCCTTAGTTCCTGGTATGCCTGTCTATTAGTTTGAGTTTTACTTTGATGCAGTGAGTCCCATAATTTATCTCCTTGTTTTAATAGTAGATGGGAATCACTGGTCAGTCAGGGGTCATAGTTGGATTTAGTTCTGACAGTTCTGATAGGGGCAAGATGATTTAGAATGTTTAGGAAAGCATTATTGAAGTAGTCTACAGCACTTTCCAGGGGGAAGAGATGAGAGTGGTCTCCAGTTGCAGTCATTAAGTGCAGATATGAAGTCATGGGTTTTGAAATTCTTTTTATACTGGATTTGTTGGAGGGTGGAGGATTTTAATGGATTCACTTGGTGTCTAATTGTAAATATGGAAAGGTGGTCGCTGAGGGTGTCTGGGAGGGAGCCTGAGAGGTAGGTTTGAGATGGTCTATTAGTAAGGATCCAGTCTAGGATGGACTCCTTTTTTGATGCTTTATCTATCTGTGTTGTGGTTTTGATTAGTTGAATTAAACCATGTAGGTTAATGTGGTTAGTGGGGAGGACCGAGTTACAGGAGGACCAGTTGATATTAACATCTCTGATTATGATTATTTCTTGGGGAAATTTTTGGGATGTCCAGTCTAGAATGGATTCTACTGTTAATGCTGGGGGGGTATATAGGTACCAATTATATGCAAGTGTTTTATGAGTTGATATTTATCTTAGTGAACATAGTTTCTGCAGTACTGAACTGGGGTTGTTCGGTGGCTAACAATTCAATGGTCAGGTTGTTTTTGAAGGGAAGAGCAATGCCTCCACCTCTTTTGGACATTCTGTCTTGTCTAAGAACATTGTAACCAGGTGGAACACAGTCATTATTATTGTTTAGTGGTTTTATCCAGGTCTCTGTGAGGAGGACTATGTCAGAGTAGTAGAGGGCCAGGGTAACGTGTAGCTCTGAGATTTTGTTCAGTATGCCAGTATGCTCCTTATGTTTATGTTGAGTATAGGGAGATCTGTTGATTTCTTTGGGGAGGTTGGAATGTTATTTGTCTGGTAGTGGGGGGGTTGTTGTTTGTAGGGTCAGGGTTTGGGTGTACATCTCCACTAAATATGATTTGGGATGTTATTTGGATTATAGACTTTAGGCATTTGATTATAGATGTGTTATATTTTGAGGAAATGTTAAGTTGGTGTGGGGTACTTTGAACATGGCAAGGTCAGGATTTGAGATGTTTTAGATAGAAGGAGATATTACTGAGAAGGCTGGTTTATCTTGTGAATGGATAGGGCAGATAGGGGATTTAGCCTGAAACTTTGACTTGCTAGTGCAGTGGTAGGAGGTTAAGTGTGAGGTGATGGCAAGGCTTATTAATGTAAAGGTTAGGGGCCACATTTTGCTTAGACAAAGTGTTGCTGTATTGTTGTAAAGCTTTAGTAGGTATTTTTACAGGAGTGAGTAGGGATTTAGGTGTGGCTATACTTTACATAGGTTATGGTTAAAGTGGGGGGATTAGGTAGGGGGTATTAGCCTGACAAGATAGTACAATTTGGGTACTGTGTGAGTGAGATGATGTGGAGTGAAGGTAGATGGTGATATGGATTGAAGAGCGTGAGAAGAGGAGTGGCTATATAGAAATGAGGTTGGTGTGAGAGAGAGGCTTGGGGGATTGGCTAGTTAGATATAAAGGTCAGTTGCCTGGGGGGGTGGGTGAAAATGGAGGTAGGGTAGGGGAGCAGAGTGAGCCCAAGCATGGCAAAGGCTGAACAGAGCGGCAAGAGGCAAATTCCAGGTATGTACAAGCAGTAAATCTTTCATAGGTCTTCATGGAATTCCGTATAAGTTTAGATCCAATAAGTGATGTAGTTTTAATCATAATCTCATTTGCAGTATTGTACAGAACAATTTATAATCAGTATTACATAAAGCTATTGGTCTCCAAGTGGAGAGTGAAGATCTCCTTTTTTTCCAAATAAAATGTAATGCTATCATCAAACATTCTGCATTTGTTATTCCATTTTCCAACCACTCATTGACTATATCTGCAATAACTTGTGTTCATCATCTAACAATTTATAAAAATCATAAGGTATTCCATCTGTACCTGGTACTGTATGTTTGGAAGACATCACAGCAATTGCTTTCTTAACTTCTGTAACTTTAGCATCAAAAAAGGATTTGAATGCAGTAGGCATGGTGGGTGCACACCATTTTGTAATTGAAATGATTTTACCTTTATACAGCTCTGTCAAATAAAGTATCTACCACTGTCAAAATATTCTGTTTACTGTTAACCAGTTTTCCTTTGTTAATTTTCTAAACAATGTATGTGTATCTCTTTTTGTATGTTTTTCCCCTCTGTATGGCAAAATAAATTTTCCTCTGCCTTTTAATGAGCATCTTAGATTATGTAGCTTGGATATTACCCTCTGTAATTTAACTCATACAGTTTTTGTAAATATATCACTGCATTATTCATGCCATTAGAAGCATGTTTCTGATATAATGTGTGCATATTATTTGTTTCTTTTTTAGCACCTTATGATAGTGTAACATATACCATTTATATCTGTTAACTTTTCTTTAAAGTCTAACCACCATTCAGAATGTGATTCATATAAATCTTTTAATGTACTATGTTTGTCCCATAATTCCTGTATAATGTCCCTCCAAATATTTGTATTGAGGCATGTATTCACAATTTGTGGAAAGCCTCTTCCTTTAAGTTTCTGAGTGTGTTTACTAAAGAAATACTCCATGACTGTGTGATCAGTAAATGATGTTAGTGATGATTTGTGTTCATTGCAAGTTAAGGATAAGGAATGCCAACAATAAAAATAGTAGTAGTTGTGGAGCAATGGAAATAAATGAAATTGTTTGGTTGTGTAATATTTAGTGATGCAATGCTCATTGCTTTATAACAATCTCTTATGTCTTTGTGTTTGCTATAAGGCCCCTCATTCAAATGACAGTTGAAATCTCTGCATACTATTATTGGATAGTCTACTAGTAAATAAGGCTACAGTAAATTAAATATTTTTGTACGATCTGTTGCTTCTTGATATGCATATAATATTATTAGTCTGATATATTGACCTTGTACCTTGATGTCTAACAATAAGAGCCTACGTGGAATAATGTGTAATACGTCACTTATATTATGGTGGAAGATTTATACAAAAAATTATGCCTGAATGTTTTTCTGTACATGTAGACCATACAACTCCATTATTCCATAAACCATTCCATTGTACCATCTGTTCTGTTGATAAAGGCCCTGTATCTAATAAACAAATCATATCATTAGACAAAGCTTGTACCCATTCAAATATTAATATACATCTTTTAAATGAAAGAATATTGTTGATGTTGCAACACAACAAAGAAGTTTCAGCCATGGTTTTGTTTCTTTGCTCATAACTTTCTGAAACTTCTTTGTCTTACCTTTTTTACATTTATTACTTAGGTTAAACCATTGTAATGCATCTTTTTTAATTATGCTGGAATAAATGGTGGGACTGTTTGTGGTGATAGAAGTAAACTCATCATCTGATGACTACTTGTATTTATTGTTGCTGAACTGGGGGAAATTGGTCTTATTTTTTTTTTTTGCCATTTTCTATTACTTTTGAAATTCTGATTATTTGGTGTAGATACTACATCCATTATATCCAAATCCTCTGTCACCGGGCGAATAGGCTCCTTATGCATAGGTTCACATTCAGTGTCACTATCCTTGTTAGTAATACTGTTGCCTTCAGCTCCTACTGTGCTCTCATGTCCTTCGTCTTCATCCATGTCCTTATTCTCCTTTTCTATGCTGCTTGCTGTGGGTGTTTCCATTGTATTCCCTGTTGTAGTTGCAGTTGTCATATCAAGAGCTGTCTCATCATTTGTATTTTGCATGAAAACTGCCCTAATCTGCCCACTGATGTGGTCCTGCACAATATTGGAATTCAATGGGGCATGCTCTCAAAAAATGTTCTGTTGACCCACATCTAATGCATAGCATATCTTAGTATGTCCCTTTGTCCTGCCACAAAACAGACACCTGATAAATGTTGTACACCTGTACCTCAGACATGCAGTGCTGTCCAAGCTTCCCAAGCTCCATCCCATATTCTTCCAGAATCTTGGTCATATGATTTGTTAATTATAAATACGTCAGCACACTGCGATGAAAGATACTCTCCTATTTGTTGTTCTTTAATGTATGTTGACCTAAACTGCAATGTCACTTTTTTCTAAAATTCATGTCCAGTTTAGATACTTGAACATTGCACCATGGATCCCGTTTTTTTTTTTGTTGTTGTTTAAAAGCAGCATGAAAATTAATGGCAGGTTCATTAGTTTCAAAATAAATGTCTGCAAAATTCTCATTGCCCCAGTGTATTATTGCGCACACTTACTTTAACCAGACTCCTAAGGGTTTCATTATTTCTTTCCATACTATTCTTCTATTTATTTTTCCTGTGTTACCTGCCTTTATTCTTATTAAAGGCTTTGGTACCATTCAAGGCCTTGCACTAGACCCTTTTAAATCCCGAGCAGTTCATTTGACTGCATCTGCATACCTCCTGTCAAAACCTGGCTTAAACTCTGTGAAAAAAGCTGTTTCTAACTGGCGTATTTCTTCTATCATATTTCTCACATTTGTGGATTTATTTGAAGTATTTGTGGATTGGAATCCACTTGAAATGTGTTCTGGTGCTTTAATTTATAAGTTTTCTTTTTGTTTTGTTTATTTTCAGTTTTATTACTTCCATGTCTGTAAAAACAGCCAAAAATGGTAGCTGTGTATTGCCGTGAATCTCTCTAGTGTGTGCCACATTGTTTTCAGTACTGGTGGATTGTAATCCACCTATTTGTTTAATAGTGCTGCTCTTTTGATTTTTAGTGTTATTTTTATCTGTAGAGCCATATTTGTTTGTTGCTTGTTTCTTTTGGCATTGTGGAAGTAACCACACATCCGAGGCTGTCATCTGATGTAATACTAATACTCGGCTGAATTCATCTGATGTAATACTAATACTCGGCTGAATAGAAAGCTTTTGAATTAAGTCTTTTTGTGAAAAAATCGTTTACCTTGTGATTTTTGTTTTAACAACTTCTGCAAAGTTGATGAATCCACTGCTCTGTCGTCGTCCTGAATTGTGAAGACCTCTTCTTCTACATATGACATTTCAGGAGCCGTTTCTTCAGTGAAATGCATTTCCTCAGCCCAGCTCAGTATTATTCTAATTTGGGCTTCTTTAAATGAGCCAGAATTGTTAAAATTATTTTCTGAAACCGGAAAGTTATTTTTGTTATCTGAGAAAGTTTTAACTTCAGTAGCAAGCTGACATTTTTGTTATCTTTAAACAAATAAGCTGTAACTACCTCCAGTAAAATGTTGTACCTGTGTTAAGTTAACAGAACAGACTATTAACTGAAATAACTGATCAGTAAAATGCTGTACCTGTGTTAAGTTAACAGAACAGACTATTAACTGAAATAACTGATCAGTAAAATGCTGTACCTGTGTTAAGTTAACAGAACAGACTATTAACTGAAATAACTGATCAGCAAAATGCTGTACCTGTGTTAAGTTAACAGAACAGACTATTAACTGAAATAACTGATCAGCAAAATGCTGTACCTGTGTTAAGTTAACAGAACAGACTATTAACTGAAATAACTGATCAGCAAAATGCTGTACCTGTGTTAAGTTAACAGAACAGACCATTAACTGAAATAACTGATCAGCAAAATGCTGTACCTGTGTTAAGTTAACAGAACAGACTATTAACTGAAATAACTGATAAGCAAAATGCTGTACCTGTGTTAAGTTAACAGAACAGACTATTAACTGAAATAACTGATCAGTAAAATGCTGTACCTGTGTTAAGTTAACAGAACAGACGATTAACTGAAATAACTGATCAGTAAAATGCTGTACCTGTGTTAAGTTAACAGAACAGACTATTAACTGAAATAACTGATCAGCAAAATGCTGTACCTGTGTTAAGTTAACAGAACAGACTATTAACTGAAATAACTGATCAGCAAAATGCTGTACCTGTGTTAAGTTAACAGAACAGACTATTAACTGAAATAACTGATCAGCAAAATGCTGTACCTGTGTTAAGTTAACAGAACAGACTATTAACTGAAATAACTGATCAGCAAAATGCTGTACCTGTGTTAAGTTAACAGAACAGACAGACTATTAACTGAAATAACTGATCAGCAAAATGCTGTACCTGTGTTAAGTTAACAGAACAGACTATTAACTGAAATAACTGATCAGCAAAATGCTGTACCTGTGTTAAGTTAACAGAACAGACTATTAACTGAAATAACTGATCAGCAAAATGCTGTACCTGTGTTAAGTGAATGCTTGTGTCAGTCTACATTGTTGTCTCACCAATATATAATGGGTGCTACTGATTTCAAAGGCAAACTTTCTGAACTAACTGCATTTTTTTTAATTTTTAACAATAAATATATTAAAAATTAAAAACACTGCAGTTAGAAAATGCATATTTTTTTAAATGTATTAGACTAAATATTGTACCTAAAGGTTTGAGCATGTGGCACTTTCCTATTTAGTAGTTATTTGATAAACAAGGGATTGCATATATGCACTTAGTGGTCAAACACAATGAATTACTAACTGATGCACTGAGAAGTCGTGTGACTCAGCTGGATAATATTATTGTGCAAAGTTCTCAGTTTAAAATTAATGGATATGAGTATACCTGTATGTTTAACAGGCATTCTTTAAAATAAGCAATTTCAAGCTGTAACTTTTTAAGTTTGACTAACTGGTTAATCTGGTCGCAGACACTCTTGCTGAAAACAACGGAGGTAATGAGTGTGACTTAAAACCTGACATTGTTGAACAACTTAAACATTTGGATAGTCAGTTAGTCAAGCTTAAAAAGTTACAGCTTGAAATTGCTTATTTTAAAGAATGCCTGTCTTGTAAAATTGTTCCAAAAGGTTTACGGAGGTTTCAGTTTCCGACAGGCATTGTCACTGGCTCTGACTTTTACAATGATTTAACATCACTTTTTGACAGACAAGGTTTTGAGCTACTTGAAATAATGATAAAACACTACAGTATATGGATTACTGAGCTTAATGTCAGGGTTACGGACTTGGACTGTAAAATTAAACATCACACTGAATTTGGCCGATACAAATATGACTATAGTCGTATTTTTGCCAGCATCGAACAATATTTAGGTAAACTGAAGAACAATAAAGTTAAAAAACTTGACCGTGACTTAAAAGCTTATAAGGATAAAAAAGCATATCCATCCCTTTCTAATGCACAAGTTTGGCAAGGTGTTAATCATTTTCAGGATGGTGCTCGTGGAACTTGTAAAGTTCATGTCACTCCTTCTGCACCTCATGGTGAAAATTTGGGGTATGCAACTAATAACATCTTATCTGATGATAATGTGGTGTCCAATAATGACTCATTTGAGGCACACCAGGAGGTTAGCAGAAGTGAGAGGTTAACTAACTGTAACCAGTTTCATGGTAACAATGCACAACAGAATTCAAATTTTCGGGAAGTACATCAGACTGGTACCAGGCCCAAGCAACAAAACAACTTTGCTCAAAACAGGGGGCCCAAATTGAAGTCCAAGACATACAGGACTTAACCATGACTGATGTTTGTGGACATTTTTGCTGTGATTTTATTTATTTTTTATTTTACATTTTATTTATTTTACATTTGTTAACCGGGCTAGTCCAACTGGATATATTTCCATTTTCAGCAGAGGCCCGGGGAGAAAAGCTCCACAGTAACATTTAAATGTTTATAATGTACAATTTTCTGAGAAAAAGGAAGTATGAAAGTGTAAGACAAACAGTACATGAGAGAACAGTAGTTCCAAAGTCAAAACTATCTAAGAAACAATACTATATAGAAAGAGAAATATTTACGCCAATATAAAAATAATACAATCGTTAGAAATCTGTAGAGAGCCTTAGCTACAGTAAAATAAGCTAATTAAGAAATACAGGAACTTTGAAAGGAATAAGTTACTCCTACAGTAATGTATGTGAGGTTGTTAACAAATATGTTCACAGATAGTTCATCTCCTATTTTTAGGAAATAGTTTAATGTAGTTTACGCTACTAAGGGGTAAGTAGTGATTGAAAAAGTAAAAGGGGAGGGAGGATATAGAAACATGGCAAAAAAAAGAATGCAGACAATTAGTCAGGGTAACAACAAGGGCATAACCAGTTCGTTATAAGATGTTGCTTCAGCCTTTGTTTAAAGAGTGGGAAGGAGGGAAGTGCAGTTAGATCTGATGGCAACATGTTCCAGAATTTCCCAGTGGTATTTGAAAACAAGGAGTCACCTGCCATGTTATTAGATTTGGTATTGCTAGCCAGTAGTTTAGTGGAGGAGCATAAGGAGTTGAGGTTTACATAGGGGGTAACAAGGTTAGTCAGTATCGGTGTGTTCTTGGGCTGGTAAAATATCCTATGAATAATGGTAAGTTGGGAGAGTATCAGAATGTTTTTTAGATCAAGCCAGTTAAGTTGCTTTAAGTTCAGACAGTGATGGGTTTTAAATGGGTTCCCAGTGGCAAACCTTGCAATATTATTATAGGAGTTAGTTTAGTGAGATTACTTTTCTTCAGGTTGGTGTAAATGGGGGAAGCATAGAGAAGAGTGGAGATTAAATGTGAGTGGGCAATAGTAGCTCTGGCTGTTGGTTTAAGAATGGTTTTATTCTATATAGGGAGCCTAATTTTCTATTTATGGATTTTATAGTGTTATTGATATGATTATCAATTGTAAGGTTATTGTCAGTTAAGACTCCTAATAGTTTAGTGGTAGAGTCTGGGGTTATAATGGTACCATTATTTGATTTGATAGAGAAATTGATTGGGGGGATTTACTGTTAGGTGTAAAGAGTAGTAGCTTGCTTTTTTGGCATTCAAAAGGAGGCAACGTTTAAGGAACCATGCCTCGACTGAGTTGAATACTGTCTGAGTTAGGGATTGTAGGTCAGATGTGGAGTTGGCAGAACATATAAGAGTGGAATCATCTGCATATTGTATGCAAGTAGCTTGAGAGATTGCTAAGTAAAGATCGTTGATGAACACTGAGAATAGAAGTGGGCCGAGAATGGAGCCCTGAGGTACTCCAAGGGAGACTGGTAGGTGGGAGGATAGTTTATTCTCCCAAAGGACTGCTTGTTTCCTATTGTTAAGGTAGGACTTAAACCAATGGACAACCTTGGTGTCAAGAGCAAGGGATTCAAGAGTTTTTAGGAGTAGTGGGTGGTTGACCATGTCAAAAGCTTTTGACAGATCAATAAAGAGTGCAGATGAGAGGAAGTTGTTGTTACGGTTTTTATTGATAGAGTCAGTGAAAGATAGGAGGGCTGTGGTGGTACTATGAAATGGCCTGAAACCATGCTGACAATCTGCTAATATATTATGTTGGGTTAGGTGGTTGATAAGTTGATGGTGAATACATTTTTCCATAACTTTTGCTAAGGGTGATAAGAGTGCTATTGGCCTATAGTTGGAATATTCATTGGAGTTTCCACCTTTATGTAGAGGGATAATGTGGGAAATTTTCCAGATATCTGGGATGGTTCCGTCATTTATGGTTCTGTTTATAAGGATGGATATAGGATATGCAACTGCTTTTTGCAGGTATTCAGATGGTATTTGGTCTGCAGAGGGAGTACATGGCTTTAGTTTATGTAAAAGTCTTTGGATATATGTGGTAGCGATGGGTTGTAATTGGAATGTAGGGTGAGTATTAGGTAAAGAAGTTTGGAGATTAGAGTTGTTAGTGGACAGTTGGGAGGCTAGAGATTTTATGGTGTCAGTAAAGAAGGTATTAAAGGCATTGGCAGTTTGAATGGAGGTATTGTTATCAGCCCCAAGAGGGGGTGGTGTACTGGAATGTCCTGGGTGTAGGAGTCTATTAACGCTGGACCAGAATTTTTGTGGGTTGTTTTGGTGAGATTGCTGTAGGTTACAATAGTATATTTTTTTTGTCAGTCAGAATAGCTTTTTTAGTGGTATTCCTTAGCTGTCTAAATGTTTGTTGCTCTGAGGTATTTTTGGATGCTCTCCATTTGGCCCAAGATTTATTTCTAAGTAATATGAATTGTCTAGTTTCTTTAGAAAGCCAGGGGGCAGGTTTGGATTTCATTCTGATAGAACGTTTAGGAGCATGTTTGTCAAGGATAGTTAAGAATTTTGAATTAAAATATTTGACTGCCTGCTCAAGAGGGAGAGTTTTTAGTGGGTACCAATTACAGGCACTAAGTTCATTTTGGAATAACACAGGGTTAAAATGTTTGTTGGTTCGAGAGATCTTGTAAGTAGGGGTGTTAGGGATATCATTCTTTTGTCTTAAGATGTAAGTTAACATATGATCACTTAAGTCATCTGGTAGAGTTCCTGACTTGTAAACATGTTGATGTTTATTAATGAGTATCCAATCTAGGATACTCTCTTTATTATTGGGTTTGTTGATTCTAGTGGTGATGATAATAGTTTGACTAAAGCCATGAAGATTGATATGTGATGAAGGATTCTCTGTGTTTACACGTTTCCAGTCAGTATTGAAATCACCAAGTATAATGGTTTCTTGTGGGTAAGAAGTTGATACCCAGCTCAGAATGTCTTCAATTATAGAAATATTATCGCAAGGTGGTAGGTAGATGCAGATAATATATAGGGCTTTGGAAGCATTTAGTTGAAGTCAGGAGATCAAAACTTCAGCTTTACTATCCTGAGGTGGGTTGCAAGATAGGGAGGAGATCTGTAGAGTGGATTTATACAGTAGAGCTACTCCCCCACCCCTACGTTTAGTGCGGTCGAGTCTTAATATGTTGTAACCTGGGGGAATTATTTCATTATCTTTAGTTGCTGGTTTTAACCAGGTTTCAGTAAGGCAGAGTATATGAAAGGAATGAGTATCAAGAAGGGCATGGAGATGTGGAATTTTATTGTTTATACTGCGGATATTAAGATGACCTAGAAGTAAAGAATTTGAGAGACAGGTAATGTGATAATGTGGTTAACCCAAGTACTTTTTCTGACATTAGGGTAACATTATGTAGCCATGACCTCCATTATGTTAATGACCACTTGCATCTAATTGATGATGGTCTGGTTATGAATGTTGTGAAGTCAGATTAATTACTACATCAGGACATGGCTTTGTCTAATAGCAACACGTCTACAGAAGTTTTAGGGCCTGTAATAATTACGAATTTAACTGGTGACTTTAAAGTGTACAACTTTTCTTCTGCTTCTATTTCTTTGGATATTGTTGAACTTTTATCAAAGGGATATACCTATGTCCCTCAACAAAGATTTAACTTAGTTCATTCAATCATAGACATTAAACTATTTTCAAGAAAGCTGAATTTTAACTTAATTATGGGTGGTAACCCTTATGTCATGGATCTTGACCCATTCAGAACTGCCAGTATTTATAATCCCCCTTTACACTCACTAGTCCATGTTTTTGAACAGATGTGTGAGCTTGATATTAGACAGCTGGCCAAGCACACACACAAAGCCAATAGGAATGACTCTAGTAGTAGAGCTGAATATGAACTTTTGGACTTTATTCGTGCTCAGAACATACGTGTGTGTAAGCTGGACAAGTGTGGAGGGTTGGTGATTTTTGACAACTCAGATTACCATGAACGGATGTCTAACTTGTTAGTCCTTCTTATTCACCTAGTTCACTTTCTGAGGTAAATGGTGCATATAGATCAATAAAAAATAGTATTGAGGATATGTTTATTGAAGGTAGGATTGAACAGAAAATTTACAATTATTTGACCACTACCTTTCCTAGGTTCCCGTATCTTTTCGGGATACCTAAAATTTATAAAAGCATTATCGACCCCCCCATTGAGACCATTGGTAGACGGTCGCGGTTCTCCTACCTATCCATGTGCCAAATTCATAGACTCCATTATAATGAAGTATTTGGCCTTGGAAACCCAGATTTGTAAAGATTCATGGTCCTTTTTAGAAAAAATTGATAATTTAGTGTTTGACAATAGTTATAAGTTTATCACTATAGATGTTAAGGACCTGTATACCTGCATTCCTCATGTTACTGGCATTGAATGGGTCATGTTAGTCCTTAAGAGAAATGGGGCCTCAAACATGGAAATTTCTGTGGTAACAGAGTTGCTTGAAATAATTTTGTATAATAACTATTTTATGTTTGATGAGAAATTATTTTTGCAAAAAGTTGGTGTCACGATGGGCTCGCCATGTGGGGCTAGTATAGCCAATGCAGTTATGGCGTATTGGGAGAAAGAATTCGTATTTAAGGATGTTGAAGTTATGGAACACATTGCATTTTACACATGTTACCTGGATGATATTTTCATCTTAGTTAAAGGTGACGTGGTGTTTAGTAACCTGCTTCTAGATAAATTTAATAATTCTACAGATTTTTTGAGATTTACATCCATCTTTAGTAGCACAACTATAGCTTATTTGGATATTTCATTATCAAAAAATAGTGACGCTTGTAGTTTTAAGGCTAATATACACCGGCAAACTACATATTCAAATTCTTTTCTCCATTTTTCGAGCTGCCACCTGACTTACCAGAAACGCTCGGTAATAAAGGGACAACTGGTAAGGGTGGCCCGGATAGTGACTTTAGATGACGACTTTCACACAGAATGTGCACTTTTGAGGAACATGTTTATCCATAGGGGTTACCCCATTACATTATTAGATGAATTGATTAACGAAGTCACGGTCAAAATACTTAATGGTACTTACATACCTCTATTAACCTATAAGGAAAGTCACCTACTTCAGGTCACGATTAACAGCTCAGTATCTCCACAGGTTTGTTTGGAGACAAATCAGACTAAGATTGAACACATGGGCATGAAACTTATTCTAACTTATAGCCCATTTAGTTATCAATGTATTGAAAGTATTAAGAAAAATTGGGCATTATTTAAAAGTAACCCATCTATTTACGCAAAGATTGGAGAATATCCTACAGTTATTTTTAGGAGAGGTAAAAATCTGAAATCATTTTTGGAACAACCAGTGTATAATTTTACCAGAACTGTGGGTATGTATAAATGCCAAAATTGTAACTTTTGTAAATACATTTTGGAGACGAATAGGGTCAGTATACCAAACTTTCAATGTAAATTAAAATCTAGATTTAACTGTAACTCTAAAATGGTTGTCTACTTAGCGTTGTGCCAAGGATGTCCTGCGTTCTATGTTGGCAAAACTGAACGCAGGATCCGTGAGCGCATCTATGAACATCATTACGTGATAAGCAGAAATAAACCGCACAATGCACTTGCTAAGCATCTATACAAACACACGAATCGCAGCTTTAGATTTTTGGTACTAGACCAGGTGACTATTAACAAAAGGGGGGGCACCTATGCCATTATTATTGGAGGAATTAGAACTAAGTTGGCAAATTAAGCTTAATGCGTACATATTCCCTGGTCTTAATGAGTCGTGTTTGATTAGCAGTGTTTTGAAACTGCATAGTTTGAAAAGGTAAAAGTTAGATGCCATTAGTCAGTTTTCCTGTTGTTGTTGGTAAGTTTGTCCTTAGTTATTTAATTTTTGATTTTGATTATTACTGTAATTCGAAAGTTTAGATGAGTATTTATACTTATATGTTTGATTATATAATTTGGGTTAAATGTAAGGCAGTTCACATGTTGGGTGCCTGCATCTTATTTGTACTTTTATTTTTATCTTTATTCTTATTTTTATTTTATGTTGCAGTGTTATGTAAGATGTCATTTTCCGTTTATATCAACTAACACTGTTATAATGCTTAACGCTTTAAAGGTTTTGCCAAGTTTAAAGATCTCTTGCAACCTTGACCACCATTTATTCTGAAGAGCTTGTAAAGTTGGATGTCGTGTTTTTTATGAATTGTTTCTTACGAATTATTTTTGAGTATATTTTTTTATGTAAATGAGTAGGTGTTTTGAATAATGCTTTAAATGGATTCACATGGTTTATTTATTAATTAACCATTGCACATGATTGGTTTAGAATGATTGCTCTTATTTATTTAAAGTGATTTTTATGTTGAGTACTTTATCTGAAGAAGTCTGTACAATGTACAGACGAAAAGCGCTTAATTAAATTGTTTGGTACTGGCTGACTCTTGTGTTTGATCCCACTTGCCTTTAGCAACTTGTTTTTGGATTTGTTCAGTGTGTTTGTTGTTTAATTGACCCTCTAATATACTTATTCCTAATCCTGTCCACCCTCGTCACACCCAGTGCAAATCTTAACATCTTTAATTCTGCCACATCCAGCTCAAACTCCTGTCTTTTTGTCAATGCCACTGTCTCCAACCCATGTAACATAGCTGGTCTTACTACCCTCTTGTAGACCTTCCCTTTCACTCTTACAGGTACTCGTCTGTCACAAATCACTCCTGACACTCTTCTCCACCGACTCCATCCTGCCTGTACTCTCTTCTTCACCTCTCTTCCACACTCACCGTTATTCTGAACTATTGACCCCAAGTATTTAAACTCATCCACTTTCACCACCTCTACTCCTTGCATCCTCACCATTCCTCTATCCTCCCTCTCATTCACACACATATATTCTGTCTTAGTCCTGCTGACCTTCATTCCTCTTCTCTCTAGAACATATCTCCATATCTCCAGGGTCTCCTCCACCTGTTCCGTACTCTCACTACAGATCACAATGTCATCTGCAAACATCATAGTCCACGGGGACTCCTGTCTGATCTCGTCTGTCAACCTGTCCATCACCATTGCAAATAAGAAAGGGCTCAGAGCTGATCCTTGATGTAACCACACCTCCACCTTAAACGCATTCGTCACTCCCACCGCAGATCTCACCATGTCACACTACCCTCGTACATATCCTGTACCACTCTTACATACTTTTCTGACACTCCTGACTTCCTCATACAATACCACAACTCCTCTAAAGGCACCCTGTCATATGCTTTCTCTAAGTCTACAAAAACACAATGCAACTCCTTCCGACATTCTCTGTACTTCTCCATCAACACTCTCAGAGCAAAGATCGCATCTGTAGTACTCTTTCCTGGCATGAAATCATACTGCTGATCACTAATCATCATGTCCCTTCTTAACCTTGCTTCCACTACTCTTTCCCATAACCTTTTTTTAACTGTATATTTGATATTTCTGAAACTACAAATAAAAGACCGCTGCATAAATCTGCTGTATCAAAAGATTTAAACAAGTGGGTAGAATCATTTCATCTTGTAGATACTTTCAGATTTAAAGAAGATAAATCTTTGTTGTTTTCCCATCCAGATCAAAGATTTGATACCCAAACTAGAATAGATAAAATATTTGCTGCCTATGACTTACACTCTAAAATCTATAACTTCTCAATCACGTCCTGCCCCTTTTCAGACCATAATTCATTGATACTAAAACTTCAAAATAGGTACAAACCATTAATCTTTAACTCCAGAATTCCAGCATATATAACTAAAATTAAAGAGTTCAAACCCTGATTATCTGAATTACAGTTCTTCATAGATATTAATTACACCACGGAGATAAATAAAATAATGATATAGGATTCATTAAAAGCTTACATATATGGTAAAACCCTAACTTGGTATAAAAAATTAGAGAATGGGATTCTGAATTATTAGATCTACAATCCAAACTTCTGTCAGTAAAAGCTGAAAAAAATCAAAATCATTTGGAGTTGAAAAAGAAAGTAGAAGTATTAAACAATAAATACAATGAAATTCTAACACATAAAACTTTTGCTTTAGAAAAACTAAAAATTAATACCTTGGCCACTTCTCTCAAATATCTACATAATTTATCCACAAAAATCAAAATACAATCAAAAGTTAATAAAATTAAAAGTATCTTTGAAAAGAAAGGGGAAAATGTCTCTGATATAGGTGACATTCTTGATGCCTATAGAAATCACTATATGAAACATTTCCAAAAGAAAATATACATATCGATCAATTACATCTAGATGAAAAAAGTTCTAATATTAAAAAAAACAGAAAAATTAAAACTAGATGTGCAAGCACCCACATCCTGCAAAGAAATTACAGATACAATAAAAGAGGGTAAAAATAATAAAGATTCAGGTATAGGTGGCATAATTATGGAAATAGATAAATGTTTCCTTCAAAGATACTATCCTTCTTCCATAAAGCTCTATTAGAAATTCAGTCACAAGCTTTAATACCACCATATTGGACGTATTCCTTAATCCCACCAATCCTAAAGGAAAACAAATCCCCAAACCTCTGTACCTCATATAGACCTATATTATTATTAAATAATGACTATATTTATGACAATATTAACTAACAGAATGAAAATACCACTATCCAAAACAATAAATAATGATCAAGCTGGATTTATATATCATAGACACACACATGACAATATTAAAAGGATAATTTCTCTTATAGATTATGATAAGATAATAATTGGCTTAGATATAGAGAAAGCCTTTGATTCCCTAAATTGGGACTATTTATTCAAAATTCTGGTGTTATTTGAATTTCCTCCTTCCTTTCTTCATCTACTTAAGAATATATATATATATATATATATATATATATATATATATATATATATATATATGTATGTGTGTGTATATATATATATATATATATATATATATATATATGTATGTATAAAATTTAGCATATGTTAAGCTAGGTCCTTTCACCTCTGAATCTATACATATAACAAAGGGTACTAAACAAGGATGTCCCATGTCACCGATTCTGTTTGCTTTGACTATTGAAATATTGGCAGATTCAATACGTAACAATACAAAAAACAAAGGAGTAGATGTTTATGAACAATACAATTTTAAAGTAATGCTCTTTGCTGATGACATATTATTAATATTATCTGATACAAAACAGACATTAGAAGAATTAGATATTTTAACTGACACATTTTACAGGACTTCAGAACTCCATTTCAATAAATCAAAATCAAAATGTTTATTTAAAAAAAAAAAAGAAGAATTGCAGATGAAGGGGAATCACATTATAGGGAAACAAGAATCTACATTAAAATATCTAGGAATTGAGTTATGCAGAGATAATAATGAATTAGTCTCAAAAAACTACAATAATATCAATACAATTAAAATATATGTGGAAAAGTGGACCAAAATAATATTAACATTTGAAGATAGACTACAGTTAATAAAAATGATTTTACTACCCAAGATTCTCTATATAGCTTTGGCAATACAACTGTTACTAGAAAGGAATATACTCAAAGAAATAAACTCATGCCTAATAAAATTTATATGGTTTCCCAAAAGAAACAGAATAGCTTTAATACATCATATCAGACCATGGAAACAGGGATGATTAAACTTTCCTGATATAGAAACATATATAAAAGTATCAATATTTAAAATAATCTCAGATTGGATAAGTCCAAATTATTCTGCAAATTGGAAAGAATTACTAACTGTAATATCAATGAATGAATTTGATTTACAAAAAAAAATTTCAAATAACAGATAAAAACAATTTGCCATGGCACATATGTATTAGTATGCAATATAACATAACTAAGCCCACTAAAACTCATATGATTAATTATTACATTGACTCATTTAGGAAAAGTATTAATGCAAATATAGATTTAAAAATCTGGTTTGATCTTTTAACACCATTCATAGTTACAAAGAGCTATCCACATAAAATATACAGAGAAACAATTAATTCCTGGGAACAGAAAGGATTTGTTTGTTGGTTTCAATGTATCAAAGAACTAAAAGTTCTGGATATGCAAACAACAGAAACAACATACAAAATTCCACAACAAGATTGGCTAACTATGCAAAGCATTCTGACATATTTGCAAGATTTATTCAGAATAATTAGTAATTCTTCATTTAAAGAAATACCTAAACTTACAAAATACCTATATGAAATCATATATAATAAGTATGACATGGGAAATAGTATTTCAAAATTTTACAAGATATTGATAAATTATAAAACACCCAAATCCTCATATTGCAATTATATAACAAAAGGACACTCATTACAGCTAACTGAAGAAATTAAATCAAATATTTTATTATCAATAAAACATACATCCTTTACACAATACTGCAAAGTTTTTAATTGGAAATGCTTGCACAGAGCATTCTTAACTCCAAATAGAATTACTAAAATTAATTCTTCCACAAAGGGAATATGTTGGAGGTGGAGCAAATACACAATGCAGATTGGAATCACATTTTTTCGACTGTGTTAAAATTACACCATTTTGGAATGGTATTAAAAACTTTTTACAAGCTTTATTTAATGAATCTTTTAACTTATCTAAAGCTCTAGTATTATTAAATGTGCACAAAGGTCCTTTTTTGAATGAGTCAAATTTGTATCTAGGATGGACAATACTTGCAATCTCAAGGAAGTGCATAACAAGAAGATGGAATACAAACACAATACCAACTTTCGAAGACTTCTACAGCCTACTGAAGATGACAGCATTGTTGGAAATTAAAATTAAAGAATTAAGGATTCATCCTAAGCCATTTATTAACAATCCATGGAAAAAGTCTTATCATTGACTGACACTTTACAATAACTGAACAGATACACTCTAATAACTGGATTGTTATACCTATAAAGTAATTGTATATATTGAGCTCTGTTATAATGTCAGGCTGATGTAAATAGTATACATAGTTATTTAAGATGTTATATACAAATACTATGGAATTTATTCAACTGTATTTGAAAAATAAAAAAAAATTTTGAGAGAAAATCAGCTTATAGCACTGGTAAAAAATAGATGTCTATTTTTGGATAGAAATAAATGAAAGGACTTAATGGATTGCATTTAAGAGTATTTTAGGGATGCAGGTTTGCTACTGAAATGTAAAACAGAATGGTGTAGCTTAATTGTAGTCTGATGGTTTAGAAGTTGTGTATGTATTATTGTGACTAAGGCAGGGCTTTATATGTGTGCATTTTTGCAATTATGTGCATGCTTTTATGAGGGGTAAGTATTAGGTGGAGTCATGAGTGGAGAACAGTTCCAATAAATGTAATAGTATGGGGGAGCTGGGGAATTGGGGGGTGAGAGGAGAGCGAGTCAGGCAACAGCTCCCAAACTGGCAAGAGGTAATCATTGTGGGGATGCTTAGAGTGAAGAAGGCAGGAGGTATGGATTATCAAACAGGTATCTGCATTGGGTATTACTTCTGTCTTTAAAATACATTTAAAATTAAGAAAAATATATTACTTTACACAAATACTACTAAAATGTTATTTATTTATTGGCATTTATATACTGGGCTAGTTTGAATAGGTCTATAAAGATACCACTTTTCAATGGAGGCTAGAGAAGAAAAATCCATGTAAAGATATGATAACAAATATTAAAGCACCCCTACACCAGATAACCAGATACACAAAATAAACCACTTTCCTTTCTCTTTCTTAGGCTGCCAGGGGAAATAAGTTCTCCAGAGTGGAGAAAGTCATAAAAGCAGCCTGTGTAATGTGCTCAGACAAGAAGTAAAAGAGTTAGCACTTTTACAAATTCAAATAGTGGGTAATAGTATAGCATGCACACTGAGCTATTGTGCCACAATGACCTTGGATAACCTACATCCAGAAAATGTGACATATGAAGTATGTATAGGAGGGTTTAGTGTTTTAAAAAAGATTGTTAAGGCTGTTACTGTTTTAGATTTGAATGACCTGTAAGGGCTTCTTGATGTTACAACAAAAGTGGGGCAGTGACATGCCTGAATATAATCAGCTGTGGGAGAGTTGATGCTATACCTGATCCTGGATTGCACAATTAATAGTTACAACTGTACTGCTGTTTTTAAATACATTGACAATTTATATTTGGAGAAAATCTGTTGCTAAGATGATTGGTATATATTTGCATTCACACTGGGGTTTTGTAGGTGATTCCCAGATTGTAGTGTGAATGATGGCTGGCAAAGTGTTATTTTTTAGGACCAAATTATGGATGGTGTATATTTGGAAAATATTTGTTGCTGGGATGAGTGGTATACATCTGCACTGACACACACTGGTTTTGTAGATGATTCACAGTAATGGCAGGTAAAGTATTTTCTAGGGACGGATTATTGACAATTTATATTTGAAGAACATCTGCTTCTAGGATGACTAGTATACTTCTGTGCTCACCCTGAGGTTTTGTCAGTGGTTCACAGATTGTAGTGAGATTAATGGCAACTAAAGTATTTTTTTTTTTTTAGGGACAGATTCCTGAGGCGCAAACAGCTGATGAGGTGATCATACACCTGCTAGGGAAGACAATGAAATTAAAATTCTGGTCGGAATTAACTTTACTTTTAAACAGGTGTAATTAAGATGGTTTGTGATTAAGAGTATTGCTAATAACTCAGCTTAAAGGACCACTATGGGCAAACAATGAAAAAACATATTTTTTATCTTGCCATGATTTACTGCACCTCCCAAAGCTGCCTCCAGCAAATTAATGACTTATTCCTAATTTTATTTTTTTTTTGTACTCTTGTCTGCCCTCATGGGGGCAGACATTGTGATTCCTTTGGAAAGCTAAATCTGTCCCATAATGCATAGATTGTGAGAATAAATAGCCATATAATTTGTTGCCAGACTAGACTTTCATTCACTTAAAATGGAACACCTGAAAAAAAATGCCAAGTTTGAGAGTCTGCAGCTCATGTGTCATTGACTGGTCTGCACTGAGTTTTACAAATGTTGTTCCCACTGATGTATTCACATTCTCTGAAAGAAGCTTGCAAAAGGGTCACCAAATTACTGAGATAAAAAAAAGACTTTTCACAAGGAGCAGTTTTGCAAGTTTCAATTCCTGGCCAAGTTACTCCTCCCATCTCCCCTCCTTCAGTGGGCTACAGTCTCACATTTCCAGCTTGGGTAGATTCAACTATTTAGTCAGCTTTGCATGACAATAGGCATCAAACAAATCACAGCCTGGCGTGCCACTAAAACTGTTCCCTCATACATCTCTTCACTTCTGAATAGCATTTTGCAGGAATAAAAAAAAAAGCACACACATCAGTCCACAGTTTAGGCCAGTCTATCCATTTCTTAAAATGTGCACAGTAAAATATTCAACTTGTAATGCATTCTGATTGCTGACATGGTTATGTTTACATAGTTATTCTCTTATAGTATAACCTGAACTTATGGTATTTAATGCTAAGTTTTACAACAGTTCTCAGTTTCTTAACAAATGACCTCTCAGGCCTCTGATGTGACCCAGTACTTTCTCTTACTATTGCTTTATGTAGTTTGTCTTAGTTGTATACTTGCATGTCTCTCATCCTCTCAGCAACAGACTCCTGAAGAAAACTTCCAAATCAGATACTTGTATTGAAAGAGTACCAGCAGCTGTAGCAGGGATACCATACTCCAAACAGGGCATTCAAACAGTGCTGACAAACACAGGGGAATGTATATGTCTCAATCAAGCAATGATGAAATCGCTAGGGACTACACTGAGCAACCCCCCCCCCCATAAAATACATATACTCAGGTGAAAATTTACATCATATTTCAATATACTGTAAATACATAGATAAATACAAATATTAGTGCACATATATGTACAATAATACACATATGCCATCAATAAAACAAGATAAATACAATATCAATCATATCAATATATTAAGAATAATCCAAAACCTAAGAAAAAAACACAGAAGGAAGAAACATGTTTCCTTGATGCTGTCATCAAAATCCCACTCACTTATTCAGATATTAGACTAAATACAATATTATGTAGCATTGACATGTCCTGACGTTATAAGTGCTAAACTTCATTATTCACTCATATTCAAGCAAATGTCAGAGTGGAATATTTCAAACAGTGGATAAGGAGGAGGAGAGGAAGAGTGAGAAAAAGTATTTGCTAGAAGAAATAATTAGGGTAGATATGGGAGGCAGAAGAAAAAATGAGTAAAAGCAACATTACAAGTAAGAGAAACGAAACCAAGGAAAAGAGAGATAGCCTGGACAGCAAGATTTGCAGCTGCAGACTGACAAGGGGATTGGTAGCAGGTGTCATAAAACTGGGTTTGGAGAAAAGTTTGGTGACATTGAACAAACAGATTTGTCCACATTAACCATGTATCATTGTTTTGTGTGTGTGTGTGTGGTGAAAAGAACTAAAGCCAACTTTGGGTTCCTAAAAACAGAGGTGGCTAACTTCACAGCACCCATGCAAATGGAGCATAGTGGTATGACCACCGAATCATACACCAATGCACTGTACGAACACGTACACAAATACATGGATCTTGCCATACCCAATAGAACCAAGATGCTCTCCTCCAAAAAAAGGAAGACAATCTGCTGGTCCCTTGCTATAAACAAACTATACAACAGAAGGACGAATAAGGTAAAGTCCCAAGACTGGAAAAACTCCCTTATCAGCCTCAACAAAAAGTTGAGATCCCTCATCAAATCCTTTAAAGCTAGCTATGAAAACAGAATTGCAGTAGATAGTAAAGAGAACCACAAGGCAGACAACAGTATGCATCACACTTCTACAATTTACCTTCACTCTATACATCAAACTTCAAACACACTATCTATCCATCTTTCTCTTCTATAGCCCATGAGCTGTACTCTTCAAACACTACCCTCCTATTTAATTTCAAAATAATTCCCATCCTACCCCAACCTCTTCTCCCTCACCCCAACCCATCCAAATACATCATTCATCACCACCTATACTCACCCTCTTTAACAAACTATATTAGACTCATACTAGACAGGCTCTCACTGTCTCTCTCCAGGGACATCCACCCCAACCCTGGCCCTACCAATGCCACACCCAACTCTCATCTCCATCTACCACATTCCCCCACCCCCAAGAATTTTCATTTTATTACAATCAATGCCCAAAGCCTTAGAAATAAAATTCCCATCCTCCATGCTTGGCTGTCCCATAACCAACCTGACACTGTTGCCATCACAGAGACCTGGCTTCATTCGAATATAAAAAATCCTGAAATTCTCCCACCAGGCTACCAAATGCTACGCTCTGACAGACCCATCAAAAAAGGTGGCAGAGTAGCTATACTCTAATCCTCTTCCTACACTGTTACTCCCTACACCAATCCCATTCCTAAATTTGCCAATTCTGCACTCTGTATTGCCCTCCTTATACTCAGTAAACAAATCCATATGTATTGCCACCCTCTATATTCCTCCAGGCAACAACATCCCTATACTTGAAGACATATTCTTCTGGTTTTAAACTAACATCAAAAATGAAACAGTTATTTTAGGTGACGTAAACATAAACTGGGCCATGATAAACTTTGAATCCCCCCTCCCTAAATATCAACCTTTACAACTACACCCAATTAATAAACTCTCCTGCCAGGCCAAACAAAGTTGAAACCACTGGTACCATCATTGTCTGGATCTTAGTGTCTCATCCTAACCTTATCTCAGATACTGGCACCTTTCCTGACTCTCTCATTGACCACCTGCCTGCATTTGCTAACCAGCCCTCCTCTCCTGCTCAAAAGCTACACCACTATGTAATATCTTGAAACCGCTCCAATTTCAACCCGCAAATATTCATAGACTGCCTAAAAGTAACAGACTGGTCACCCTTATAAACCTTGCCTCTCAACAATGCCATTGATTACTTTAATAAAACCTTCCTGAACCTTCTTAACAACTTTGCTCCACTAAAAACTAAAAGAGTTAAAACTTTATCCTCCCCTTGATTAACCAAATAAACTAAACAAATTATGCACCTAAGAGAAAAAAAGTGGAAACTTTACCATAAAAATAAATTACCCCATGTCCTAACAGAAGTCAAACAACTTCATAACACTGCAAAAAAGCTAATAATCAGGGATCAAAAATCATACTAAAATAAACTTCAATCAGAAAACTTATCCAACCCAAGAACATTCTGGGACTCTATCTCCTCCCTTCTCCACCCAGGCAATAAGGATAATCCATCCCCTAACCTAAATCTTAATGATCTAGAAAATGCCTCTAACTTCCAATACCTTCTTCATAGAATCCATAGCTAAACTCACCACCAACTTCTCTCACCACTCTCAACCTCCTCCCCCAACCAACCCCTCTACATCTCCACACAATCTGACTACCCCTACTCCTACTTTTAGCTTCTCTCCTGTCTCTATAAGCAAAATAAAGAAGCTCCTCCTTCAACTCAAACCATGCTCCCCTGCCCCAGATAATCTACCTACAACTTTCCTCAAATTGTCTGCAGACATCATTGCCCATGCCATCTCTATTTTAATAGACAGATCCATACTAGAATCATACACCCCCTCATTATGGAGACACGCCTTTATCATTCCACTCCATAAAGGAGGCAAAAACACTGACGCTTCAGATTTTGGCCCATAGCCATCCTATCCTCATGATCAAAAATCATGGAGAAATGTATTCATCCCAAATGATGTCATGTATGACCCAAAACAACCTACTAACCCCTACACAACATGGTTTCCATCCCAGGCATAGTACTAACACTGCCCTCCTCTCCTTTCTAGACTCCATAAACCTTGCTTGCAACTATGGCAAAATAGTTTCTACTCTGTTCCCTGACCTCTCCAAAGCTTTTGATACCATTTCTCACCCCTTACTATTATCCCAACTCTCCTCTCTCAACCTCTCCCCCTCCCAACATCACCTGGTTCATCAGCTACCTCTCTGAAAGACAGCAAGCCATCAAATGGAAAAACTCACTCTCTTCCTTTCTATACGCAGCTACCAGAGTTCCCCAAGGTTCCATCCTAGGCACCCTCCTCTTTAACATCTTCATTAATAACTTCCACCAGTCTCTCTCCGATGTCACACTAATTCAATATGCTGATAATTTGACCATAATTTGTACAGCAGACACCATCTCTAACCTACTTCTCAAAACTCAGTTAGCCCTCTCTAATACCGAATCATGGATGCATAGTATTCACCTCACCTTAAATGGCAATAAAACAAAGTTAATGATCTTCTCCCCATCCAGAAACACCAATACAGACAGAAACATTTAAGTAACTACTCAGAGTAACAGCTCCACAGAAACAGTATCACATACCAAACTGCTCGGTGTCATAATTGATGAAAAACTAAAATTTGACATCCATATCCAAACTAATATTAAAAAAACTCACCAAAAACTAGGTCTCCTGTATAGACACAATCATTACCTTACTCCCCCCTCCACCAGACATACTCTTACCTCTACTTACCTTCTTCCCTCTCTTATATATAGTGCCCCCTATTCACTAATCTTCAGCTAGGCTTACAGGCCAAGTTGGAAGCCTGTTACAATAAAATCTCCAAATTTGCCACTAACTCCAGAAACTCATCACATCACTGTCTCTCTCTCTCTCTACTCCCTGAAATGGCTTGAACCTCCTAACTACCTCAAACCCCTTAGACTTACTACTGCTCACAAGCTCATATTCAAACCTTCTAGTTGTCCTTCTCTGTCCACCTCTTTAACCCCCTACATTCCCAACCGCTCTCTAAGATCAGAAAACCACAATCTTCTAAACATATATAAGTCTTGTCGACCCCCTGACCACCTACTATTATCCTGCTCCCTAGTTAAACTCTGGAATTCTCTCCCTACCACCCTTCAAATTGCTCAGAGTCTCTCAAACTTCAAAACTATTATTTATTTATTTTTACATTTATTTTTATTTATTTATTTATTTATTATTTATTTTATTTTACATTTGTTGACCAGGCTAGTCTAACTGGATATATGTCCATTTTCAGTAGAGGTCCGAGGAGAAAAGCTCCGAGTCAAAAACTTTATACATACATAGAGTCCACAAAAACAGTGGTAAAACAACAACAATTTACATAAGTATGGCAACAGCTTAGCAACATTTTTTAAAAATCAGTTATAGGTTACACATAGAAGACAGATTGTTATATTACAGTTGTATTAAGAAAGAAAAATAACAAAAAAAAATTACTGTACATGAGTTTCCTCAGGACAGCAGGGCAGCCAATAAGCAGTCAGACAAAAAACATTTTTTTGATTCAAGGACAGTGTGGAGCATAGAGAAAATATCAGAAAAAACGTTTTTAGTTGAGAAATATTTAGACAAATAGGAGAATTAGTTAACCTGTTCAGCAGTAATACTGGTACCTGGCAAATCTACTGGTATTGTGATTGCCCCTTTGGGCAATCTCCAATCTCACCTTCTTTCAAAGTGGGAATTTTCCTGTATCTCTACCACATAAACTCTAACACCATCTCCCATGCACTAAACACCTCAAATTTCTATCACTGTGCTCTCTTACCCTTTGCCTCTACTTCCTCTCCTACCCTATACCTCATAAACCTCCCCCCAACCCACTCCCTTTCTCCATTATATACCACCTTTTACCTCTCCCACCTCACCTTCTCTCTGTCCCTATCCTCATATTTCTAACTTCCCAAAAGATAAATAAATAAAGCTTGTTTTTTTTATTAGTACATAAATGTTTTACTTGCATGTTTTTTTCATATGAAATGCCTGTATTTTTAATATGTTTAGACAACATGAATCTCACTTTTGTAAATCATTACCTAAGATTTGAAATGTTATGTCTTTTTTTTTTTAACAAACTGTATATTATCTCTGTATTTTTCACTGTTCTACTACTTTATTTACTTTTATATAACTATTGTAAAATTGTCTATATCCTGTGGAGCTTTTCTTCCCGGGCCTCCACTGAAAATGGGCTCTTCCAGGCTAGCGGCTGCACAATGGTACCTCCTATACTGAGCCAACAGATATTGCCAATATACTGGCCGACAGATTCAGTGCCAACTTTACCCCCCTCAAAGGGGCAATCACAATACCAGTAGATTTGCCAGGCACCAGTATTACTGCTGCACAGGTTAACCAGCACTGTCCAAGGCCAAGAATACAGCTTCTATGGGACCTGACAAGACGACTGCAAGTTGGGAGTGATTATTAACTCCCCAAGTGATGTTGACATTCTACAGAAAGGCCTCACTGAGACCAACGACTGGTGTCAGAACCATGGCCTTACTCTCCATGCCAAAAAATGTGTCGTCATCCCCTTTGGGAAAAACTCTGTTCCCATGAATTACCACATTGATGGTAGTCCATTGAACACAGAGGGCATTATAAGAGATCTGGGAACACAGGTTGACAGCAACCTCTCTTTTGACCACCACACTGCCACTGTGGTCAGAAAGGCCTTCTATGTGGCACATCTCTTTACTCTCATTACACATCTCAGGAAGAAAGAGATCATTGTCTCCCTCTACGCTTCCCTCATCAAGCCAATCATCAAGTACAATGCCCCATTTGGCATGTACCTCACCAGACACCTGCAACAACTGGAGAGGCTACAAAAGTACCACACAAAGAGGATCCTAGGCCTTAAACACTTGTCCTATATGGACAGACTCAAAAAACTCCAACTATTTTCTGTCTCATATTGCTTATTTAGAGGTGGTCTCTGATTGACTTACAAAGCCATGTCTGACGCAGCTCTGTTAGAAATGCTACATCTAAAGAAATCCCAATCCCTCTGCACTACATGCTCCAGAGACCTCAACCACATTACCACAATCAACAGAACATGCTGGAGGGACAGACTGATAACCCAGAGACTGCCCATGCTATGGAATATACTTCCCATACATGTCAAGCAGAGCACCTCACTGGCCCTCTTCAAGACAAATCTTGATGAGTGGATGGGAAATAGAAAATTCAACCTGGGGATCACTCCAGTGGCTCTATTGATAGAGGCACTGGGAACCAATGTTGGATGGCATGATGCCAGGGTAATCCTATGGGCTAGGTTTGTAAAGGCTCCAGGGCCATTAGCCTAGTACACACCTATGAACCTATAAAGCAAATCTGCAGTGATAACTGCTTGCTGCCCTACTGAGGAGGACACTTGTGTAAGTCCAGTGGACTGGGTCCAGTAGGAAGGGATGGCAGCATACATCTCAACATCTTAGAACAAGAAATCTGGACAGGGCCATAAATAATGGGGGACATAGGCCCAAAAATAGGGACAATTTTTAAATATTGTTCTTACAAACTTAGAAAGTTGATAAACAGGTTTTGCATTAGCATGAATTTTCTTAATGATATTGTCTGAAAATCGAATGCCTGCCATTATTTTCTGACTTCATTGTTCAATGATTTGCCGGTGATTTGACAGAAAACTGCATTTTATGAAAAACAGACAAAAACTGAGACAAAAAATCTGGACTTTCTGTTGAAAGGTATGGATCGGAGTCCTGAACTGACATCCATCAATCGTTTTCATTTGCCAAAGCAATTACAGCAGTGTTTGCAGAGCGGTTGGAAAAGCCTTAAATTTGACTGGTATGCTGTGTGGGTGAGGGTAGCTGTGTTTGTGGAAAGTGGAGGTGTGCCTTTGAAAGTGTGGTGTGAATGTTATGCATTATGAAATGTAGAGATTGAGTAAAATTGTGCTCAGTGTAGTCCCTAGCAATTTCATCATTGCTTTATTCAGACATAATACATTCCCCTATGTTTGTCAGTACTATGTTTGAGTGCATTGTTTTGGAGTGTGATATCACTGCTACAGATGCTGGTACTCTTTCAATACAAGTATCTGATTTGGAAGTTTTCTCCACGAGTCTGTTGCTGAAAGGATGAGAGACATGCTACAGGTATAGAACTAAGACAAACTACATAAAGCAATAGTAAGAGAAAGTTCCAGGTCACATCAGAGACTTGGGAGGTCATTGTTAAGAAACTGAGAACTGTTGTAAACTTTATCATTAAATACCACAAGTTCAGGTTATGCTATAAGAGAATAACTATGTAAAGATAATCATGTCAGCAGCCAGAATGCATTACAAGTTGAATATTTTACTGAGCACATTTAAAAAAAAATGGATAGATTGGCCTAAACTCTGGACTAATGTGTGTGCTTTGTTTTTTTTTTTTATTCCTGGGAAATGGTGTTCAGAAGTGAAGAGACGTATGAGGGAACATTTTTAGTGGCACACCAGGCTGTGATTTGTTTGATGTCTATTGTCATGCAAAGCTGACTAAATAGTTGAATTTACCCAGGCTGGAAATGTGAGACTGTAGCCCACTGAAGGAGGAGAGATGGGAGGAGTAACTTGGTCAGGAATTGAAACTTGCAAAACTGCTCCTTGTGAAAAGTCTTTTTTATGTCAGTAATTTGGTGACACTTTTGCAAGCTTCTTTCAGAGAATGTGTAGTACATCAGTAGGAACAACATTTGTAAAACTCAGTGGAGACCAGTCAATGACACATGAGCTGCAGACTCTCAAACTTGGCATTTTTTTCAGGTGTTCTAAGTGCATGGAAGTCTAGTCTGACAACAAATGGTAGGGCTATTTATTCTCACAATCTATGCATTATGGGACAGATTTAGCTTTCCAAAGGAATCACAATGTCTGCCCCCATGAGGGCAGACAAGAGCAAAAACAAAATAAAATTAGGAATGAGTACTTATTTTGCTGCAGGGAGGTGCAGTAAATCATGGCAAGATAAAAAATATATGTTTTTTTCATCATTTGCCCGTATTGGTCCTTTAAGTTGTTTATGGACCTTTTTGTTAGTTTGACTATTATTCAGATAAATGTGACACTTTTCTTAACACCTTTATTAAATTATCATGTAAGATACAGGCACCCATACATTAACAGAAAAGAAAATAAGCCATAATAACATTTGTGATATTCATTAATTATATATTATATATCTTGTCTTTCTTTTTTTAAGTCATTCACTCCAGTGTTACATAAATTGCTCAATTCCTGCCTTCACTTAAACCTAACCTCCTCTTGAACATTATTCTGCATGTATTGCTCTCACAACTTCCATTGACGTCTCTGTGATATGCACATTCCCTTTTCTAAAAACTCCAGCTCTATTTATTTTATTTCCTGTACAGTATTCAGTACATCAATTATAGTTGGTTTTGATTTTTATTTCCATTTTCTAGTGATTTCTTTTTTGGTGGTTGTGGTCAATACCATTAAACTTAGTAAGAGCTTATATAAATGATTCAGATCCTGCATCCCTGCTGAAAAGAATCATTCCTTAATTATAGCCATTTGCATTCCACAACATTTTTGAGAGAGAACTCTGTAGGGAATTTTTAGAATCAGACAAGTTGTTAACACTCCTGAAAATATGTTTCTAATCACCTCTCTCTTTTCCATGAGGCCTCCAGCATTTACTATCTACCTGAGGAAAAATTCCCTGATGTCTTCTTGAGGTATAAACATACCTTTGCATATACTGCCAAGATAAAAAAAAATCCCAAACCTTCCAGACTTTGTTGCATACCTGAGAGCCATACATGTTTTTCCTTTCATCCCTTGTAAATTGCCTTTCCAGCCTCTCTTCCCATTTTTTTCTAACCTCCTCTGATTGATTCTTAGCGTTATAATGCAGTCATTTATATGCCCTAATAATTATCCTCTTTCAACCATCAGCCTCTATTCTAGACTTGACTAAAACCTCTACCAAAGCTGGTATTTCACTTTTCACTCCCCTATTCCTTTCTCTTTGCCTATACTCTAATATCAATTGCTGGTAGTCATTAACCTGGAGTCAGAGCTTCTGCTTAGCCTCATCACACTCTATGACATTTCCCTCCCTTGTTATTTGTTCAAAGTACCTTGGTTCATTTTTCAATTTCCTCCAGTAAGTTCCATCCCTTTCTTGCTTAATTTCTGTATCCTTACTTGCAGTCATCCCTATTAGTAAAATCTCTAGTCTGTATTCCTACGTTGGCTTAGTTCTTAGAATACTTTCTGCAACTTTATGAAAATAGTATACTCTGTGGCTGTGGTTATTTTCCTTAAGGATCTGCATCCAAATTCTTACTGTCTCCATATTTTGAACTTCTCCCATTTCATTATTATCCCTTTACACTTTGATTTATAACCTTCTGGTTGCACTGTGTATTTGAGGCTTAACTGAGTAGCTGTAAATTTTCCATTCAGCTCAAGCAGTCCTAAACCTCCTTGTTATATGGGTAAAATCAACGTATCCCACTAAACTCATGCCCTCTTCCCCTCACAGATATTTTTTCAACTCTTTATTATTGTCCATAACTTCTTTTCTGGTTCATAAAAATATGTCTGACCTGTGTATAAAATGAAGTGAAATGACTAAAAGCATTTTCAGTGCTTGATCTTACCATCTATATCCATAATCAAGAGCTTCCATTTTCTCAGTTTTTGTATTATCTTATTACTCTCTTTCCACATATCCTTAGCTGCCATAACACAATAATTTTTAATACACACACACACATCAAATTGCTTTATTTTATAATGTCTCCATAAATATGGGTGTTGCTGATCCAGTCCATATGTGGGTCCATAGTTGGCTGCTATAGCTGTGTTTTATCTTTATTAATTGTTTACCCCCCAAAAAAAAAGATTTGAAAGTTAAAACAATACACAGCACTGTTGTAAGAAATGGAAGAAATGTAGAATACTGGAAATAACTGGAAATAATGTCTTTGTCTTTAGATCCAAATATCTCAGTTCTACCATTATGTGCCCAGTCTTTTTGTACCTTTTAGAATCACAGTCTGTACTCGCTTAAGTTTGATAATGGTGGTTTATTATGTAGTAGCAGCAGACAATGTAGGTAAATGTCAATAATATCCAAATCAAATCTTACTGTCTCAAATAACTGTGCAGATAAACTGAAATAGACTGAATTATACTGTCTGTAGCTTCCCTATTCATTACATTGTCTATACCTTCTGTACAGAGAACAGTTTCTTTCCTCTGAATAACAGAATTAATCCTGATTTCTGTATTTGGTGCACTTCTGAATGTTTGACCTCATTTCTTTACCCAGACAAAACTTACTGTACTTTCTGTGGATCATTACCAAATTTTGGTACTTATCTCCTGAATTTCAGTAACAAACTGGGCTGCAGTGCACTGACTGACTTCTTCAAACTGAACTATATTCTGTCTAGCAAAATCTCTCATAATAATACCAAAACCCCATAAATTTTCTACATGTTCTACCCACCTCTTTAACTTTGGTTCTCAAGCCTCACACTATCTAAATATGATCTGCTTATATTAAAAGTACTGGATATTCTGTTAGTACATTTTATCTTTGTCAATATTTTAGACTGAAAGTTATTTCTTTGAGTTCATCTGTATCCGTCACTGAAACATTTCTTTCTATTGAAACTGCATGCAATATAAAATTAAGATATAGGCCTGTTTAATATGTCTGCATTTCTGTCTATGCAAAGAGAATACTGTCTTTATGTCTAACAAACTACATAAAAGTGAGACATGATCTTACAACCGAAATGTCCTTTTCTGGATTTACAAGGTAGAAAATGATATCATCTTCACATAAAGCTAACTTTTTTGGCTTGCCATACCATTTATACCTTTGATTTTGTGAGTCCCTTATTTTCTTTGCCAGTGACTATAAATATAAAGCAAATAAGAAAGGGAAATAGGGTTCACTTGCTTATTTCCTCTGTTCAAACACAGGTTTTCAGAAAGGAACCCTCTACTTTTATTCTTGACTCTGACCCTTCATATATCCTTATTAGCACGATTAATTTATCAGGAAATGAAAATGTTGCTATTTTACTACTCATAAAATTCCAATTGACTCTATTGAATGCTTTTTCTGAATCAAGACCCACAAAGAATAGCATGCTTTTCTTACATTCTATTTCTATCTGGACCATGATTGCTCTGTTAATGTTTTCAAATATTTGCTTCCCTCAACAAAACCACGTTGATCCATATCTAAGAATTTTGTTAGCACCTTTGCCATTCATTTTGTTTAGACACAAGCACTTTATAATCATTATCAAAAAACAGGTGCTTAACAGCAACCTTTCTATATATATGCAGATTATCCAAACACTCCCTTATTTTCCAGTTAGTTCTCTGCAGCTGCTCCTCTTTTTTTCTTTCAGATTCGTCTAATTCTGCAATACTTTAACCTTTGTCACCCTGTTTTAGTAATTCTTATATCTCCTTTCCATTTTTAAATTCCATGTAATTCTATCCCAGTCACTAGCCTTCCCTTCTGAAGAAATTTCTGTCTTCCCTAATAATTCCCAAATGATTTCCACAACACATTCCTTAAATTCCTCTAGTTTACCATTTTAGTAGGAAAGCACAACTTATTTTTACTTCATTATCCTGCATCTTTGCCTTAGTTTTTATTTGTGTATGATCTGAAATAGTTATTGGATAAGTGCCAAAACCTTCAGTCAAATGCACATGTTCCTATGAAATATAAATTCTATCCAGCCTAGTCCAGTTATTGCACCTTAGTGAATTATATATAAACATATACTCCCAGGTACCTCTTTCTTCCCCATTACACCTCCACCATTTCCCATCTACCTGAGGAAAAATTCTTTGGAGTCTGCTTGGGGTATAAAAGTGCCTACACAAACACTTTCAGGCAAAAATCCTAAATCATCTCGACTTAGTTGCAGATTTTGGGGCCATTTAAATGTCTTCATGTTGCTTCTTTCTAAATTGCTTATATAATCTCTGTTCCCAATCTTTTCTGACCTCCACTGTTTGATTCCTATAGTTATTGTGCAATGTTTTATATGCCCTACTAATTATCCCTTTTTTAACAGCAGCTCCTGTTCTAGATTCATCTAAATACTTGACTAGTGCAGGTCTTTCACCTCTCTTTATTCATACTCTGATATCAATCATTTATACTCTGATATCAATCCCTGATTGGGAAAGCAGTCTCTAGCCTGCAGCCCAAATGTCTTCTTGGCTTCTTCTCCTTCTAATACCTTTCCCTCTCTAAATATTTGTTCCCAGTACCTTGGTTCCTTTGCCAGCTTCTGACAGTAAATTCCAGCCCCCTCTTGCCTATACTCTATACCCCTAATTATAGTCATCCCTGTTGGTAAAATCTCCTTTCTCCATTCTGATGTTGGCTTAGTTCTTAGTATACTTTTGGCTACTTTATGAATATAATATTCTGTTTGACTGCTGTTATTCTCCTTAGGGATTTGCATCCAAAATCCAATTCTTTCCTTATTACTTGAATTTTCCCCTTGCTTCATCATCCATTTCCACTTTGAATTGTAGCTTTCTGCTTGTGTTATGTGTAAGAGCTTTAACTGTATTGCTCTAAAATATTCCTTCAAATCAGGTAATCCTAAACGCCCTTATTCTATTTACTCTTTTCCCCTCCCAGATAAAATCCTTCAACTCTTTATTAATTACGTTCCACAACTTGTCTTGTCGATAAAAAAATATGTCTGCTCTGTGTATAAAACTAAAGGGACTAAAACATTTGTACTGATTGAAGTTTGCTATGTACATCCATAGCCAAGAGCTTTCAGTTTCTCAGTTTTTTTATTATCTTTTGTTTAGTCTCTTCCCACATATCCTTAGCTGTCATAAGGATTATTTTTAACCCATATTCCTAATAACTTCATTTTAGCATGTCCCTATAAATATGGGTAATGTTGAACCAATTCATGTGTGGGTACATAGTTTGCAGCTTTGACCTTTGTTTTATCTTCATTAATTTTATACCCCCACAAAAAAAACTGGAACTGTGTCAGAATGTTCCATATCACTGAGATGTCCTTTTCTGGTTTTATCAAGTACAAAATTATAAAGTCAGCTTTTCTTGAATACCATCCCAGTTATATCATTGAATTTCTGAGTCCTTTATTTTCTTTGCCAATGATTCTAAAATGTAAATCAAAAGGCAAAGAAGAAAGAGGACACCCCTGCCTGATTCCTCTGTTCAGACACAACTTATCAGAGAGGAACCCTCTCACTTTGATTTTTGCCTCAAATCCCTCATATATCCTCCAAATTAACTTTATTATTGTATCAAGAAATGCAAATGCTTCCATTGCCCTACTCATAAAGTCCCAGCTTACTCTGTGAAATACTTTCTGTGCATCAAGACCAACCAACAATAACAGCATTTTCTTCCATTCTGCTTTTTTATTAATGCTGCCAAATGTTTGACTCATCTTCACAAAACTGCATAGATCCATATCTGTCACTTTTGGTAACACATTTGCCATTCTTTTAGCCATTATAGACATAATAATTTTATAATCAGAGTTAAAAATTTAAATAGGCTTATGCAAAGCTGGATCTGATGGATCTTTACCATCTTTAGGTATTACAGCAAACACAGCTTTTTTTCCAGGATATTGGGGCATTTCTTCCTTTTAAAATACTGTTAAACAAAAGCTTCCAGATCTTTATCACTTTTTTCCCTCCTTGCTTCCAACCATCCACTGGAATACTATCGACTTCAGAAGACTCTCCTGCAGATTGGTTATATATCACCATTTTTATCTCATTTCCTCCTAATTTAACTGTTAATTGCTGAGCCTCATCTACCTATAACCTTGGCATGTTTAAGTCTTCCATAAATATTTTCATTTGTGTTTTCTCTTGATTTCCTCATATCTCTACATTATAAAATTCGGTAAAATTTATGAAATATCTCTAATATCGCTACAGCATCTCTGGTTATTTTTTCTTGTTATAGGCCCCTTAAGCTTGGAAGCAACCCTTTGTACTTTCTGTTGCTTAAGTCATTGTGCCAAATGTTTTTGTGCTCTGGAATTATTATTAAAAACAGTTGCTTAACAGCAACCTTTCTAAACTTGTGCACATTTGCACCGTATGTTTTATATTATTATTCAATACTCTGTTTTTTGCTTGTATCTATAAAGCCATTTACATTCCATGATAATGTGCATGGAGAAGCCATTATGATAGAAAGTTATTACTCACATCTATTATACATTGCAGTTTTTTTGAATGTGCATTTACAAGATTTGACTTAAAGGCATACTCTCTTTAGTAGGCTGATCTTTTAAGCAGTTGCTTCTTCATATCTCCACTTGAACCTATGTCACATTATCAAGACCTTTTGCTTCAGTGAAAACACAAACTGAAAACTGAATACATTTGCAGATGCCCATCACCTTCTAACTTAAAAAAAAAAAAAAAAAAAAAAAAAAAAAAAGCAAGAAGAAACTTTGCAATGTGGAGGGTGTGAAGGTCACTCCTTGAATTATGTTATGTACCCATTTCACTTATAAAAATTAAACTGTAAAATACGTACTACAAAATAATAAAATAGAAAATGTAGGTAGTTCACAGTTGAGTTAAAAATAGAATATCCTTTATTAATGCACACAGACAAGCGATCTTAGTTGGGGATAATGAAAAGCATCAAAAGCATTCATTATTTATGTATAATCAGGTTATTTGGAGAAAGAGAATGGTTACAGAGGGTAGTTCTCTTAAGAGCAATAAAAGCAGTAAACACATTCCTTTAACCAAGTCCCCTTTGACCCTTAATATCACAGTGTAAACTGAGACTGTGCTACCTTAGAACTGAAACTAAAAAGTTAGAGACAAATTAAATCTACCTTAGAATCAAAAACTTGAAAAAAAGATACAAAACTATATATATTTTTAACAGATCATGTTTAGCTCTACAGATAGGACCAGTTGCCCCAAAATTGCTGGCTGTACCCACATGTACCACTTAATCTAAAATTAAGGTTACCCATGCTAAAGCACATGCTATAGCATGTGTTCCCACTAACATTGATTGATGTCTGTTCTTTTATCTCTCTTCCTCTTTCAGATGTGGAAAACAGCTAGCTTGCTTTCAGCAAACAATCTTTAACTCTATGAGAAAGTTCACTGGCTACCTTTAAATAAAATGTGCACTGATCTTATTAAATGCATTAAAGTGTTAAGACTCCTGGAGAGGCTGTACTATGTATGTTCCCTTTCCACAGTTCCACATGTTATTATTCACTGAACTGTTTGCTTTTCTACCTTTATGTATTACATTTCTCTCAGCACAGAGTGGTCAGAACTCTCAAGATTAATTCTTAACAACTTTGCAGATACATGAAAGAATCTTTGTAAATTTCACTCAGAACATAATATACAAACTTACCCTAACTAACTGCCTGTGCCTGCAGACTGGTCTTCCCCTGAGAGCATTTGCTAATGGTGAAAAAGCAAATAACTTTACAGATGCAAGAAAGCTACCAGTTTCCATGCCTTTCATCATTTTTCTTATTTTTGTCTACAGCTTAAAGTAAGGGCATTCATCTAGACATGCACTCTTGTAAAACAGGGGGCACGCTTATATTAATTCTGCATGTACTATTACAATTTTACATCCCATTCTTAACCCAAAAGCCTAAGATCACAACATTATGTTAACGTTAAATTGCTTCTGACTAGCATTTCTTATCTTGTTACAGTATAAAGCCTGTACATCTTTTAACTAAAAAGTACTTGCTTGCTTTAGCATTTTTAACATATACAGCAGTTACTGATAAGGCTTCTCTACCTCACATTTAAAATACCCTTGACTGCATACTCTACAAAGCTGCTTTACAGTATAATAAGCATTCTACATCATTGAAATGTTTATACAAATATTAATAAGAGCAAAGATGTTTACTTACAGTTAATCCATTCTTTTCAATGTCCTTCTATATATTAATTACATAATGTGGGGTATATGCTTTACAGTTCATGCACAAGTGAAAAAAAATCAACATAATTCCAGTCTTTCTTAACCACATTTTCTTGCAAAGCCATAATTCATATTGGTTCATGTATCCAGTAGGATTGATGTTTTATTTTGTCCCATTTATTTACTAATGTCAGTGTCACTGGTCTCCCTCCTGCTCATCTCCATTTAAGTTCAAGGTACTTCTGATTCTTCTAGTTAGCCCCTGTGCTTTTTTCTGCCTCTTAAGCATTTTCCTTTGGAACAATAGAAAATGTTTCACTTTCAAAGTCTCTTTATGGGCTTTGTTACTTACAGAAGAATGAGAAGCATTCTGCTTTCTGGTTCACTCTTTAGTGGATAAACTTTTTATTTCTTCTTTAGCGTGTTCTGTATGAAAAAAATGACTTTGAGACATCATGATAAAATATTCTAAAGACAACTGGATGCAGCAGCTTGAATCTCATACCTGCCCTGTTGGCAATCCCTGCTTTCCTGGATAAACTTGCTTCTCTTCTGCCTGCTGCACAGTGAGTAATCATTTTCCACAAATACTCAGATGTCCCCTTTTTCTAATACTTTTTTTTCTGCTACAATTTTCTCATAGTCAACTCTTTCTGTTGGGATAATTGCTTCTTTAATAATAAAGGTATTGACTGCTTTATTATGGGCAGGTTTGAAGCATACACTCAATGTGCTCTATCAAGTAACAAATACTGATGTGGAACACCAGTCCATTTGCTTATTTGTACTTTTATGAAATTGATATAGTTTGTTACTTCCAGTTTCTCTAGAACAGCAGAAAATCTCAAGATTTCTCTCTGTGCTCTGTCTTCTAACTAGTATTTTTTGAAACAGTTCTTCTTGAAAAGGCTCATAGTCAACATTTTTTTCCCTTCATCTCTGATTTATGCAGTTTTATCAGTTCATTATAATAGGAAGTTAAAGCTTCTTCTACTTTTCTAGCCTTTTGGTATATGAGTGCTTAAATATTTTTATTCATTTTAACATATTTACAACATATGCAAAGAAATGAAGACATTACATTTATGTTCATATCAAACAGATATATTCCGATGTGTTAAATTATACCTTCAGTATTGTTTTTCATTATATTTCACAATCAACATTTCCAATTTGTGCCAGCAATGTGGCTTTACAGTGGCATTCACATATATTAGTTTATTTTTCATTATTACATATAATTATGGCTACTTCTAAGAAATCCTCACAGAAAGGGATTGCATCAGCTTTTCACTTTCTAGTAAAACCTTCCCTAGCAACTGCAAGGTGTCCCAAAAACATATTCTATTAATTACTACTTATTACAGATGAAATTGGAGCATTAACTAAAATTGTCACACTTGTATGGTCATATGTATCTGTACAGATTCCCTTAAAATTTTCTAGTCATCTTTATCCTGTTACATTTCAACATTCTAAATTCTCTGATTTATTAAATGTTGATACCTTAAAATGCATAATAAAATATCTACACATATATTTCCACCTGGAGACTTTCCAGTATAAACTTGAAGATGATAAAATAATAGATTTACTGTTATTTTTATTGATTTCTTCTAACAAATCATTTACTCCTGCTGATTCTATACATTTCCAAAATTTCTTATCTAAGTTATTCTTGTTAATTATGATTTTATAACATTTATAAAGCACCCCTTTAACTGTAACATTCCCTTAAATAATAGATATTAAATATTTATATATTTGAGGAAGATTTGCTTTCATTATTCGTATAGCATGACTGTTTTTTTACATTTTTCTTATACAGAATATATTAATCTGTATGAATCATCTAAATCATATTTTCTCAGCATTTGTTCTATTGCTAACACTATACCTTTGTCTAAACAGTCATACCATAATAATACATTCTTGTTTTTTAATCAAAACCAAATTAAAAAGGTTCTGACTTTCTAAAACTTCCTAGGGTAAACACAATAGGAAATATTATAAATCTCCATTTTTAGAAAAAGGAACACAAAATAAAAATGTTAAACTATTCAATACAATCATCATAAATTTTAAATCCAATTTTATCACTACATTTCCATCTACATATTTTAATAACCATAAAATATAGCTATAATTTAATTTTTGTTTGAATCATTAAAAATATTGGAATTTAGAATTATTTGTTCAAGCAGACTTTTCCATTGACTTGAGTAATAATTATCCAAACATAGCATAGCCATATTCAAAACTGCAGCTAAAGAATGAGATTCTAAATCTGGAAAACATATTCATCCATATTCCCATGTCCTTATATGATCTTTTGGGCAATTAATTGCCTTGGTGGTTCCCATAAAAATGAAATTAATTTTTGTCCAATTTATAATCAATATTTTGTCTGGAAAAAGAGTTACTGATTGTAGTATGTAAAGTATTTTAAGTACTAAAATAATTTTTATAACTATCAGTCTTTCTTCAAATGAAAGCATGTTACAGTGTTGTATTACAGGTATTATTTCATTAGTAATTTTAGTAAAATTTATATTAGTTATTTGGCTAATATCTAAATGAATTATTATTGCTAAATATTTAATATTTTTCTTCTCAAAAATAAAAGTTTTTTTAAAAGAGGAGTCACACATTGATTAAAAGCATGTCAGATTTATGATTAAAACCATTGAAGAAACTAATTTAAAATTTACAATGCATTTATTAATTTCCACTATTGAATTATTAATATCTTCTACTGATAATAGAATATCAGCTATCAATAGTTGGGTTTTATATTAAAAATCATTATTAACACTGATGTTTTCTATATCTTTAATTAATCTGATGCTCTTAGCAAATGGTTCTATTACTAAAGCAAAAAGAAATAGTAACAGTGGTGAACCCATCTTTGTTCTTTTAGAAAACTTGAATTTCTGAGAAATAAAGATATCAGTTTTTACAAAAGCTTTAGAACCTATATACAAATTCCTTATTAAATTAACAAAACTTTCTAGAAACTTACATGCTATTAATGTTCTAAATAAAAACATCCAATCCAGTGAATCAAATGTTTTTTTTTTAATATCCAAACTGATTAAAGCTATCTTTTTCTTCCAATTGTTAGCTAACTCTATTATGGTAATTACTCTTCTAATATATGATAGCCTATTTATTATAAATCCAGCTTGATTTTTATTTATGATTGTATCTATTTCTCTTAACCTATTAGTCAGGATTGCTGTTATTATTTATAATCGATATCTAACAAGGAAATTGACCTATATGATGTGACTAATTCTTTATCTTTTCCTTGCTTAATAATTAGAGATATTAAAGCAAATTTCCATGAGGGTAGAATTATTTTGTGAATTTGAATTAACTAAAAAGCTTCACCTAACAATATAATTATTTTATTAGGTAATACTTTGTAAATTTCTGCAGACAAACCATGTAATCCTGGTGCTTTCTTGATTTCCTATTCTAACTTTTCTTAATTGCATTTTAATTTCATTAATAGAATCATTATTTTTTTATAATTTCTCTATCCAATCTTCATTTAAATTTGTGGTAACATTGTTCTTTAATTATTTACTTAAATGTTTTCATCTGTATGCATATTATTATTTCATTTCTCATAAAAGTCTTTAAAAATAGAAAGAATTTCAGCAATAGTTGGCATGTTTTTCTTGTTTAATGCATTTCTTAAATTATTTATTTGAGCAATTCCTATTCATCAACTTACTACTATTGGTGAATCCATGTATTTTTTAATGATATTGCATAACTCTGAACTCTTACTTTTAAAAAGCTATTTCAGTTTTATGATGTATTTTTAATATTGTGTAGTTAATGACTTTTTTATTCATTTTTTACTTTTGAAGTTCCGATCTAGCTTTCTTGAAGATTAATAATTCCAAAAGGAGTGCAGTCCCAGGAAGGAAGATCTCCAAACAGTTAAAACAACTTTTAATGTCACAGGTCACGCACAGAACACTTTCACATTCCTGGGACTGCACTCCTTTTGGAATTATTGGTGTTTTGTGGAGAGCTGCCGCTTTTTTGTACTTATTTCTTGAAGATTAACTAATTCTTTATCCCATTGTTTGATTTTATTTTAAGACAACCTCTTAGTATTCTGTCTCTAATATTTTTAAGGTATTCCATAGTATTATCTTATTAACTTCCTTATTATCATTAAACAAAAGAAAATATTCAGTTTGCTCTGAAAAGTGTTTAATTCTTTTATTTTTTTCATATAAGCTGGAATCTTATTAATCAAATGAAAATTTCTGTGATATATTTTTAAATATATGCTTATAACATTATGGTATGAAAGTGGGCACAGAATAGTTTTGAAAGTATCAACTTTATTACTAATTGATAATGATATATAAATTCTAACAATACATGTTTGAGTAATGTGTGTATGAATGAGTGAAAAATAAAGAATTATTTTCTGCAGATATAATTAAATCTTTCAGATTATTATTATTCAACCAATTATTCAAAGTTTTAGCTTATGCAGCAGTCTAATATTTTTTCACAACTTGTATATTTTTCTAGAAATATAATTAAAATTTCCTGCCATAATATGACTACCTTTCCATATACTGTATCAGTTCGAGATAATTGCTAATCATATCTACACTCAAACCAGGTATCCGATAGAAGTTTACTCATTTTTACAGTCTTTTACTATAGGGAATAACTGCAGCTGAAAATATTTATTTATATCTAAAATCTTTGGCATAACATTTCTGTTTTTTCCATATTGTAGCCACACCTCTCCTTTTTATCAAAATTGGATAAAATTACTTCATATCCTAGCATATTTGATAGTTGCATATCCTCTTTTATTAGATGCATTTCTTTCAAATACACAATATCACCTTTATTCATTTTAAAATATTTAGATAATGCTCTTTTGTTGCTATTTAGCCCATTAATATTAATCACTATTCATTTAAAACTATTCATATTTTTAAAAAAATAATCATTTGAACAAATTGAATGTTATATTTTTATTATCCTTTGCTATTAAAAACATACCAATGTAGCTATAAAATATTTTCTTTTATTTTTAACTATTTATGTCATATCTTCCTTTCTAAGTCCTAATCTACTAGTCCTACAAAATAATAGTAGCAAATTTTCAATATAAAACAAAAATGTACTTACAACCCTACAACCTGCTGATAGAAACATTCCTAACCTATCTAGGTCAGTAGATGGATGTTTTAAACTTCTAATCATCCATCAAAACAATTCAGAACCATTAGCTACTGTAATTTATATTAAACTGTTAATATTTATTTATGTGTAATGACTGTAAATGACTTAATCTGTTTAACAAATAGTCATCTAAATCTTTACTAATTCCCCTTTTTATTTTAATATTTTATCCATTAATTCAATATTCTTGTAATGTTTCCCTTTAATTAGAATATTAGTCTTAATATCTACAGTATTATCTAACCTCATTTAAATTATATTATGACTGTAATTATTTTAATACATTCTTCTACTACTTAAATGTATAATCTGATGTATCATTTACATATTTCCTTGTCTTGTATTACACACATTTACAATTTAGATTAAAAATAATTCATCACACAATATAACATTAAAAGATACATTTATACATTTATAAGTATAGTTGAATATCCATGTTATTTTGAAGTTCTGATGTTCTCTGTTCGCATGTCTTGCATTTGACCTTTTAATTCAAAACAATTTCTACTGTTAATTCTTTTCATCCAAGCCATGTACCTTTGATTCTTGAGTATATATGATTAAAGTCTCCTTTTAAGCAACATAGTGAGTATCAGCAAATGTCAATACAAACATTTAAAATGCACTGTAGTCACATTACTATTTAAGTTAATACATAAATAAAATTTAGTTTTTAATGAACTATAGATATTGACAAAATCAGATATGATGCATAACTTAACACCTGTTAAACCACTTAAATGAATTCTATCCCTATAATAATGCCTTACACACACACACACACACACACACACACACACACACACACACACACACACACATATAGTGCTAATTTAGTACTAAGTTTGAAATTATATGCATCTTTCAGTAGATTTTCCCATCATTTTATAGAAATTATACTTCATCCCACAATCTCAATACAATTTTTTCCAAATTTTCATAAAATGTAAGCATAATGATATAATTCTATAAGGGTTTCAAAATATCATCATTGTAGTATGCATACTGTATTCAACATTTACTAACCCATTAAACATCAAGCACTAGAAGGATAAGCATATTAATAAGTAGTATACATTTACAGAATTAGTAAAGGAATCTGTTAGTTTAAATGCTTATCTCTTAAAACAAAGGTTACCATATTCCTATCTACTATTACTTAGGAAATGTAGAAATTATATGATTACATGCTGTAAGTCAATCACTATATCATCCCCTAAAGATCCAGCATCTCCAATCCAGAATCCCTTTTATGAAAAAGAAAGAGAAATATATAAAATTAATCAAATTAAAATTAACAACTTGTTATATAAGCAAAAATTTTGTTAGCAAGAAAAGAAAGAATAGGTAGCACCACATTTAAGTAAAATAATAAAAGAATGCAAAATAATAAGAGAATTAAAAAAATAAGGAAGGTAAGCAAATAAGACAGCAATAAGGAATATACAAAATAATTAAAGAATATGTATTGGAATTATTTGTTAAGACAGAAGAGAAAACATAGAACAAATTTATAAAGGTGAATAATTAAGGAAGATAATGAGTATTTAGAACAAAAAATAACCTTGAAAGAATTAAATGAAATTCTAAAAGATATTAACATGAATTCTGCAACAGGACTGGACGGAATTGAATATGGTATATATAAAGAAATGAAAGAGTGGCAAAAAATAATTTTTATAGATGTTATGAATGAATGATTATAAACTGGAATTAAAGAGAAAGAGATATGTACAGGAGTTGTAAAATTTATATTTAAAAAAGGAAATATTTGTTTATTTTTTATTTTACATTTGTTAACCGGGGGGGGGGGGTGTCTGACTGAGCCAAAAAGGCCCTTTTTTAGCAGAGGCCCGGGGAGAAAAGCTCCACATTGAAAAATTACAGGTACATTTAGATATTTAGACATGTATACACACAAATTACAATAGACATGTTTTTACAGTGGTATGCTGCACATCAACAGTTACATTGGAGAGAACAAACAAGAAAATATTAATTTAAAAATAAAGGTAATTAATAGATTTGTTGTGTACAGCTGAAATTTGAAACATAGGTAGAATACATACATAGTACACAGGTACAGTGCATACATTGTACACTAGCCAGTGTTTGTAAAAGTGAAAACTATTATCAAGTGCTCTAGGTTTAGTATGTGTACCTTTCACTAGCCTGGGGAGCAGTCATAGCACTCCCAACTTTGCTTGAGATGTTGCCTAATGAGGTTTTTAAAGGAGGCTTTGGATGATGTGTTTTATATGCTAGTGGGGAGAGAGTTCCATTCTTTAGCCACTGAACTACTATATAGTGCGTCTCCAAAACTATTGTAGCTGTTGGTGACTTCTAGTAGTAGTTTGCTTGATGATCTAAGAGGCCTTTTGGGTAAGTGATGCTGTAGTAGGTTTTTGAGGGCAGGACACTTATTGGGGAGGTAATAGAATGACAGAGGCAGATCTGATTGTAGGTTAGGAAGTTGGGCAGTTTAAGCCAGTTGAGTTGTCTCAAAGCAGTACAGCGATGAGTTCTGTATGAGCAATTTGCAGCAAAGTGGGCAATTCTCTTATAGCAGGTTTCCATTTTGCTTAGTTCAGTTTCATTGAGATTAGTCAGAATGGGAGATGCATAGAGTAGGGTGGATAGAAGTTGGGAGCGAGCAATGGCTGATCTTGTGTTGTTGGTAAGAAATGGTTTGATACGGTAGAGTGATCCCAGTTTGGCATGTACTTGTTTAATAGTTAAGTTGAGATGACTATCAAATTTTAGGTGGGAGTCTATGATTATTCCCAATAGCTTAGCCTGTGCCACTGGAGTGATTGGAGTAGCATTTGTGGAGTAGATAGTGAATTGACTGTTATCAGTGTTTTTGTTAGAACTGGTTATAATCATAAGCTGAGTTATATTTAGACTGAGGATAAGTTGGGCTTTGGTAAGGTAGTTTGCAACATCAGAGAATGCTAGCTGAGTTGTTTGCAGGAGGGTGGGAATGTTTTGTGCAGCACAGATTAAGGTAATATCATCTGCATACTGAATGATAGATGCATGCTGTGTGGAGGTATGGAGGTCATTTCTGAAGATTGTGAATAGTAGTGGTCCTAAGATAGAACTCTGTGGGACTCCTATAGTTATGGGCAGCTGAGGAGAGAGAGAATTTTCCCATTTCATAGCTTGGTACCTGTCAGTTAAGTAGCTTTGGAACCAGGTAAGAGTGGAATTTGATAGGTGATATTGGTTTAGTTTGTTTAGCAGGATTTGGTGCAAGACTGTGTCAAATGCTTTGGACATATCCAAAAAAAGAGTTGACACCTGCAGACCTTCATTTTTTAGATGGTTTACTATATCTGGGAAGCAGAGGAGGGCTGTAGTGGTACTATGGGCAGGTCTGAAACCATGTTGAGTAGGTGACTAGATGTTGCTGTCTAGGAGATATTTTAGCACCTGGGTATGGATGCATTTTTCTAGGATTTTGTCCAGGGGGGGAGAGTAAAGCAATGGGTCTGTAGTTATTAAGTTCAGTGGAGATCCCGCCTTTATGTATGGGTGTAACATAGGATATTTTCCAGAGTCTGGGCAATAGTTTTCAACAGTTGATCTGTTTATGAGAGTGGAGATTGGGATAGCAATAGCATCTGCTGTGAGTTTCAAGAAATAGCTGGGGAGTAGGCCAGCTGCTGTTGATGAGGTTTTTAGTTTGGAGAGCATGCTTTTGATTGAAATGGTGGAAACTGTTTTGAGGGTAAAGCTTGTATTAGTGTTATTTGTGTTGGGGGGATAGTGAGGTTGGAACTGTCCTATGATACTAAGAATAGAATTGAGTTCACAAAGTGGGAGTTGAATTGTGTTTCAATGGGAACTTTAGTGTCAGGGGTGGTTGGTTTGGGGGTAGCCTTTTGGGTCGGTTTTAGTAGCTGGTTTACATTTTTCCAAAATTTTGGGGGGGTTGTGTTGTTATTTAGTTTGTAATGTCATGTAGTAGGATTTTTTTGTCCAGCCTAATGCATTTTTTTGCATGGTTGTGCAGTTCTTGGTACTTATTTAGGCTTTGTGTTTCTTTGTTTTTTTGATAGTAAAGCCAGGCAGTGTCTCTGGACTTGAGGATTTGTTTGGTTTCTTTACTGAGCCAGGGGTTTGTAGAGCTTCTAACCTTGATTTTACACAATGGAGCGACAGTGTCTAGGAGTTGTAGAAATGGTTTGTTGAAATATGCTACAGCCTGGTCAAGTGGGAGGGTTTTTGGGGGGGGGTCCAGTCACAGTTACAGAGTAAAGTATTGAGGACCTCAGGAGAGAAAGTTTTTATGTTTCTAGTGGATTTGTAGTTAGTGGTTTTACATATGCTTGTTCTACTACGTATAAGGTATATTATGTTGTGGTCACTTAAGCTGTCTAGGAGACTGCCTGTGTGGAGGTACAATGTGGGATTGTTAGTTAGGACCCAGTCAAGGATGGATACCCTTTTAGATTTTTTATCACATTTAGTTGGATTTTGGACTACTGGTAGCCATGGAGATTTATTAGATTAATTGGTGGTTCTCATATACAGGTGAACCAATCTAGGTTGAAATCCCCCCGAATGAGGGTTTCTTGTGAGTATGTGGAAGAGCACCAGGATAAGAAGTCTTCAAGGCTAGCAGGTGTATTACCAGGTGGACTATAGATCACAATTATGGTGATGACCTTTTTAGGGTGAAGTTGAAGTTGTGAGATAAGTATAATTATTGGGGAGGGGTAGAAGTTTGGTAATTGACATACAGTTAAGTTGGACTTATACAGTAAGGCAGTTCCACCCCCTTTGTGGAGTGGTCTGTCTTGTCTAATGATATTGTAGTCGGTAGGGAGAACTTCTGAGTTAGCTATGTTTTTATTTAGCCAAATTTCTGTTAAAGTGACTATGTCTGGGGAGTAGTATGCTATTGTGGCCTGGAGTTCAGGTATTTTATTTTTGATACTTCTAATATTAATATTTAGCATTAAAAGATGGTTGGTTTTGCTGCTGTCATTGATTTGCCCAGGGATGAAAATAGTGGGGGTGTAATGTTTTGACATTTGTGCTGGCGCAGTTTGTGTTGGACAGGGTGGATTTGGGCCTTGGTTGGGGTGGATGTCCCCACAAATAGAGGAGATAAAAAATTGGAGACCTATAACTTTGAATAATACAGGTTATAATTTTTTTTATGAGAATAATAACAAAAAGGTTACAGAATAAATGGATAAAATATATGACCAAAATGTATTTGGAAGAAAAGGAAAAGGAAATCAAGAGTTATTATGGATAATAAGAAAAATAATTGATGATATAAATAAAAGTGTAGAAGCAAAGGTTATGATAGGGGATATAAGTAAAGTTTATGATAATATTCAATATAAATCATTATGGGAAATTTTGCAAGCATATAATGTAAGCAAAAAAATATTACAAGTAATTAAATCTGTTTATGAAAGGAACTATGTGAAACTAAATGTAAATGGCTGGAATGGGGATGAAATAAAAGTAGAATGTGGAATAAAGCAGGGCTGCCCAGCCAGTAGTGTAATTTTCTCTTTAGTTATGAATGTAATAGTGAAGGAAATTAATAAAATGTCAAGTAGTAGTGGATACAAAATAATGAAGGAAGTACAATTGCCAATAATGTATAATTATATGTACGATATTGTATTAATTGTTAAAAATAAAATATGGATGGAAAAAGTAAATGGAAAAATTAAGTATAAATTAAAAAGATTGATTTAAGTATAAATAAGGAGAAAAGTAAAGGATTTGGTTTTGAAAGTATGATAGGAGGTGTTGAGTTCAATGAAAAATATATAACTATATTAGAAATAACATTTGGAAGGAATGAATACAGACAACAACAATGGGATAAGGTACTCAAAGAAGTAAAGGATATGACTAATTTTTGGAAAGCATATAGATTTTCATATAGAAAAAAGCACACTTGTTGAACACCATGGTAATAGGAAAAAATTGCTTATGTTGCTAACATTTATATGAGTCCTATTAAGTATGAAAAGGAATTGATGATTATATTCTCTTTTATATGGGGCTCTAGACTGAATCCAGTCAAAAGAGGGATTCTGTATATGAAAGAAGAGCAAGGAGGTTTGGGTTTAATAAGCCCAATAGTACATGCAGCACCTTTAATTTTATATAAGGTAGTAAAAGGAATTATTAAGGAAAATAAAAACTTGATAGAAATGATACTATATTATAAATACAAAGAATTGTGGGAAGGAATGGAAGTTAAAAACAAAGTAAAAATATTGTGAATGAAGAAATGAAAGATTACCAAAACAAAATTGTGTTATGGAAAAAAAAGAATATATGTGAGAAAAATAGAAAAAAATGGTAGTTAAGTATTATGAAAGCATTTTACTGTATTGATCAATGGAAAGATTTAGAAAAAAAACATAATGATACGATATAATAACTATAAAAAGATTAAGGAATGTAATGATTTTTTATGGAGAGTATCTATAAGAAAATTGACAGTTAAGGCAAATATGCCATACAAAAAAATCAAGACAGAATATGTAATAAATGCAGAGAGTTTGAGACTACTGAGCATGTGTTTTTGAAATTTGAAAAAGTTAATAATTTGTGGAAAGAAATATGTAAAGATAATAAGGTGAAAAGTTTGTTAAAATTTGAATAAATAAATATGGACATAATAGAATCTGATTATCATGGTCCATGCAAACAGGAAGAAGTGAAGAAAATGGACAGAGTAATATTTTATGGTTCATGGACTATATAGAATGAGAGACTAAATGAAATTGAATACAATGGAAAATGGACTTTGACAAAGATTTTGGAAAAATAATGTTTTGGTTGTGGATAAAAGAGTGGGGGAATGCTTAAATTGAAGTTTATAATGTATTGAGATTTGTAAATAGATGTAAATAATGTAAATATGTAAATAATATGTAATGTACATATCAATAAAAAAACTAAAGATCCAGCTTATATATCTTTTGCAAATTTTAACTTTGACATTACTTTAAATTAAAGCTTCAACAAATGCAGTAACAATCAATATAAGAAAGGTAGTGTATGCTGAATTAAAACATGTTATCTAGACTTTAAGATATATAACACAGAAAGTACATCCAAAAAGCACTATATTACTAATTTCCAAATTATGAGATGAGGTGAAACAATACTTATTTTTTAATATCATGGTATCTTATCAGCTTATCCTGACTTGTTGTGTGCATTAAATTTTGTTACACTTTATTATAATGAACAAGTACCACTTTACCAGAAATCACAAATGTGTAGAATCTAACCTCCTAAAGGTAGGGACATCATTGGAGTGTTGTGTGCAGATCAGAGAATGTGATCTCAGAGCAGTGTAGAAAACTTTGTTCAGCAGCAGTTCAGTATATCCCCTAGGACTGTGTTAGTCCCACATTGTACATAATTATGTTACAGCCTAAAAGAAAGATTCTGTTTTCTTTTTGGAAGGCTTAGAGTTGTTCACACTGCTTAATTTTAATTGACAATGTGCTGTTGCAAACTATTGACGAACCAACTTTTTACAAAAAACATATTTATAGTAAATTATAAAATATAATGGCTAATATGTGCAGTACTTCTCAGTTTCTTGGTCATATCATTTGACAATGTATTTTTCATGCTCATAGTAACACACAGAGTAATTAAAACAGAATGTAATAGAAAGTAAAACAGAAACTGAAAGATCATGAGCAGTTAAGAAAACATGAAGATGGAGTGAAATGGATGAAATCAGCCATTAGACTAAAATATAGTTCCTCTTAATGGGCAGCAAAAGATGGTCTTTCAGTTAGAAAAAGGTGCAGCAAAACTGATGAGGAACAATTAACTGTGATCACATAGCATTCAGTACTTAATAACATAAACGATAGGGCTAAGGTATATTAATATTCTCTGAAACAACAATCTAAGTGCTTTAGGCCAGTTTGGACTTCTTGAAAGAACTGATTTCATATTATTAGTGTATCAGTAGCTCAGTGTTAATGAGAAGATTTCTGATTATTGCTAATGCAAACAGATGCAGGAGCTGTGTATCTGACAATCAGACCTAGCATTAACACAGCACAGCAAATTCCAATATATTTCTAAACTCATCTATTATAAATAATCAATATAATAGCAAAATTATTATCTTAAATTAGAATAAGTTATTTATAAATTAATATTTTACCTAGTATTAATGTATAAATTAAAGTATATTTTAATATTACTTACTTCTTACCAGTTTCTTAACAGTATCTATCCTATATTTAAACATCATTCATACTTTTAGTTAACTACTTTATATCAGAGTGAGTGTGTACTTAAAGTCTCTGTCCGTTGAATCAAAGATGAAACCCTTATTGTTTTACTAACTTAGGAGCAAGTAGTAAAGAACTCCTAGACTCAGCTAGAACATACATAAAATAAACATCCACTAACTAATGCTTGTATAATTAACAAACACAATTTAAATAAAAATGCATTACTGGAAGACAGGTATAGCCTGACCTCTATTTACTTCTTTATAAATATATGTACCTGTAATAAGCACAAAGTCATTGTTAAGATATCCGTTATCACCTGTTCAAACAGCCATAAACTCACATTCACTATAAAATTGAAAGAACTAATACATTTTATCACACTACATCTATTTAATAAATTATAGTCTAAAACAAACATACACAAATTTACACATACATGTATGCACACAGACACACACACACACACACACACACACACACACACACATATATATCTATATATATATATATATATATATATATATATATATATATATATATATACATTTTATATCCCCTTATTACCAAAAGATTTTCTAATTTGAAGCAATGACTCTTACCTGAGGTCTCTGAGCTTAGCAATGGTAGACTGGGTATAATTCATGGAGGGATTAATGACTACATCACACAACCACTGAAGCATTCTCACTATCTTTAAATAAATGCAGGTATCTGAAAATCCACAACACCAACAAAAAAAGAATGCTATTTTATTTAATTGAGCCTAATTACTACCTGCACTTTCTTTCGGCTTCCTATAGTTTCATATCCTGATCTTGCCGCTTGAGGTATAAATAGCAAAATGACTTCCTTCTGTCTTTTTAATAAAAAATCAATCAGTGTGGACAATATAAGTACATGTACACTGAAGCCAAAGCTTCAACAGATTATGAAACAGAAAAATGTGTAAATAGCGCTCTAAGTTGAAGGAACTTAAATATTTTGTCACATAAGTTTACATACAAAGAAATGCTACTAAATCTACTAAAATCATACCTAATAATACTTTATAACTGAATTAAAATTTCTGGTTTAATACTTTGGTTATTTTTGCATGCCGTGCATGACAATGTCATGACATTAAAAGAATACACACATTTTCTTGTACTTTGTGAGCTTGTTATTGCAGTTACAGTTAACTAAATGTAAGTAAATACATTACAAATATGCTCTATACATTAGAGAAGCTATTTTGTGCCTGAGTTAACTGTAAATTTTGGTGGTTAGACAAATAATTTGTGTACTACCATTAACATAGCGAATTATGCAACCAGCATCAAGCATATTAATACATAACTTCATTCTTTACTAAATATTAAAATTATATTAAAATATTTATGATGAAACATTTCCTTTACTTATGAAATAGCATATTTAAAAGAACATAAGTGAATATTATAACATTTAAAACTTTCTCCATATAGTTCATATTCACACTATTTGCATTAATACAAACATACCTTATACTAGTAAAATGAACTATATATATATATATATATATATATATATATATATATATATATATATATATATATATATATAGGTTTACTATCAAAAGGATGATCGAACTTCATTTGAATTCTGTATGTGTGATCGCCCAATTCGACAATTTGAAATAATGAAAAAAAAAAGTTGAAATGCACAACAGCGAATGCTAGTGTGCATTCTCTGTTGTGCATTTCATCATTTTGAATGTAGATCGCATTATAGTGAGGATCAGAAATGTACCCTTTCCCTCACTTTAGTGCGATCTCGGAGTTTATATATATATATATATATATATATATATATATAAGTAGCAGGGGGTGTGGGAGGCGCAGTTTGTCTGCTTAAGGATGTAGCAGCCCAGTCCAATTCTTGCAAAGAACTGATAATTTATTTTTCTCCTGAATAAGTTAATTTGCTTCTTCTAGAGAGTTACAGATTTTTATTCCCTCTGGTAAATGCATTTTTACTCTTGCAGAAAACATAACTTTTTTAAGTTCTTTTATTAGAACATGTTGGGGTGACAGATATGCCTCTGAGTAATTGCCACTCATCTAGAATAAATACCTGCTCCACTGGAAGAAGAGCTCCTCAATGACTCTAAGCGCAACCTTGGCAAATGGATGGTAGACAGTAAATTCACCCCGGGAGTGGCACCTATGTCTGTCATGGACAAGGGCATTTGGTGCTAATCACTGATTCGCTCTGGTAATAACAACCATCTAGCCATGATCAACTAGGGAACAAGGTATAACATGGCTAGGCTTGTTAAGGCCCTAGTGCCATTAGCCTAGTAACCTCCTATGAACCTATTAGAGGTAAACAAACTTTACTTTTATTCATTCCTTTGATGAATAGTCATTATCAAAACAAACATTTTCAACTGTTTTAATAGGAGGACTTGTCCACACTGCTTTCAATATCTGATCCGGCTCCATAGTAGAAGGAAATTTCACTATTGTTGAACATGGAGAAGCATTTTATTTCCTTGGAAGTGAAATCAAAGACCTATGTGCCCTTTTTATCCTTAAGGGTAAAGCTTCCGGTAAGTCCAAGATTTTATGCAACCACGCTGTTAAAAAAACTGATTATATTTTCTCCCTTTAGCTTTTTAGGAATCCCATTATGTTAGTACATCTATGTCTGTTTTTATCTATTTATTCAATAAGCCAGTTATTTTTTTTAAAGAAATTCTGTATGAGATTCATCCTCAGAAACTATTCATGGTCATTCAGAGATTCCTTCCATACTGGTTATTTTACCTTGTTTTATCAGATTACTCAGAATATCCATTTGGTGCTTGCATTCTACTTTGAAAATGTCTATTTTTAAGTCCAGTTTATCAGTTGCTACAATGTCTTGCATGCTTGATACTATAAACTGCATTTCTTTTTTTCAAAGAAGGATCCTGTGTTCTGCTCTTTGAACAACTCATTTTCCTGGCTCTTTTACTTCCTAAAGTTAAAATGAAGTTTCTGACTAGAATTGTTAAAAGTTTAAAACTGTTTAAAGCAATACATCTCCTCTTTGCTTCACAAAGATTCACCTCATAACTTAAGTTCTTCAGAAAATAGCTCTTGATAAAATGTAAGTCAGAAAAACGTAATACAGTTACAGAGCTTCTTTCAGTTACTGCCCTCACACTGCCATCTTGTCCATGCCCCTTTAGTTATTTGAGTTGATGTATTGCTTTGGTGTTGCATTTGTTTTAATTACCTCTGAGTACATTTGATAGCCCCTGATGAATTTTCTGAGGGGACAAGCCATTATTTTTAGGTCTTCTGCCCTTCTGAGTGCATGTAAGAGGCTTGTTTATTTTAAAAGTTTCAATGAATATGATATTTGCAACAAAGGTTTGTTTTTTATATTTCACTTTCTGTTCTTTGCTATGTTTTGAAAAAATGAAAAAAGACCTTCAGACAAGGAAAAAAACAAAACAAAACATAGTTGATATAGCTATACTTAGACATATAGCAAAAGTGCATACATTGAAAACATTGTGTATAATGCAATTGTATACAATTACACTCAAGTTAATTATAATATTGGAGATGATACATTTCTTTCAGGATTCATTAATTACAAAAAGAACTAGGATCTGCAGTTAAATTCAAGGAGGAGGGATGGAGAGGGAGAGTGCGCTAAGGCAGAAGGGGAGGGGAGAGTCTTTGGGAGAGGGGAGGTTAGAGAAGTTGAATGAAATGTCTAAAACTAGTGAGAAAGCTTTCAGAATGCTAAAGTATTTGCTTGAAACTGTTGTTTCTAGGAGTACGAAAGATGTGTTATGTGTTACAAAGGGTTTGAATCTGAACCCAGTTAGTCCACAGGTTTAGACTGCATTAACAAACCCAATTCTTTGCTACCAGTTGCATTTGGACAGTGGCTTGGTGCCTCTGTTCCTCCACCAAACTCCCTGCAGTACTAACCCTTTGTTGCTTTCCTCACAGTCCATGATGGAGTTTCCAAAGAGTCCACTGGTGCAGGGGATAAAGATGGAGTCCTGCACAGCCAGTTACTGTCAGGTTTGCAAACTGATCTTTGGAACCTCCCACAAGCTCTCAATATTAAGTATTTTTTCTACTTCAGAGAACTCCTTTGGGTGCAAGCTTGTCTCCAGGCAGTACACCAAGCAAGTTTTCTGATTAGCCTGCAACATACTACCTAGTTCTCTAAATTTTTTCTCACATGCTTTAGATTTAACTTGAGATTATAGCTACAGTATTAGGAGATAAACAGCATAAAGATATGTCACTGTCTAGTGATTTTTCACTTACCCTGTCTTTATTCTAGTTAAAGAAGAGTTAAAGGCAGTTTCATCAGAGCATGGCAGCTCTCAGAGAATGAGGAGGAGCAGGATTATTGAAACTGGAATCTTTTTCCCCTTTTGTTTGATCTATTTTTTAATGAGAGGGCTCCTCTGATTCTGATTCCCCAACTACCCATGCTTCTTTGGGGAGAGTTTGTTGATGATGAGAAATCATTTTATGGAGATGGAGAAAAGCCTTCCTCTTGTACTACAAGATTAAGTACACTTTTCACTCTTGAGAGACCCAGATCTACAGTTAGGCCTCATTTTATATAAGTGTTGATGTACATGTATGATAAACTTAATTTGGGACCCGGGAGCAACCAGCTTCTCCAAATAAGCCATATAGGTTTTACAGGGTTCCATGGCTGTACCTGCTGTTAAAATGTGAATTACCTCTAAAATTATAATATTATATTCCTCCCCTTAACAAGGAGGGCAAAGCTAGCCTTTTTTAGGCAATGCCAAACTGACAAGCATACCAACATAGCAAATAAAGCCCAAATAAACCTAAAGGGATTACTGCTTAATGCTAGGAGCCTAGACAAGGAACTCCATGTCGTACAAGCCCTCCTCACACTGGAGAATATAGACATCTGTGCTATGACTGAGACATGGTTTAAATCCACAGAAAGCACTCCAGAAATACAAGGATTCAGTGACTTTCACATATTTAGACCATCAGCTGCATAGACAGGGATAAAAGGTGGAGGGGTCTCAACCTATATTAGCAACAAGCATAACTCTATGTTGGTTAAACAGGGCAATGCCATAGATTTTATCTATGTGCAAATTACAAAAGACAGTCTCATAATGTCCTAGCAAGTCATAGGTTACCCTCTATTTTCCAAGAATTCCATAGCTCATACGTAGACCTACTGGAGATACTCAGTATTAAACCAAATACCCTATTCATGGGAGACTTTAATTACCCCTCTATAGACTGGGAAGCTTATACTGCCTCATACTCACCAGCACAATGATTTCTGTACTTTATTAACACAAATACCCTTAACCAGATAGTGATCACAACCACCGAAGGTTCAAACATACTAGACTTGGTACTCACAAATATGGGAGAGTACTGCACACACCCCCACCCAACACCAGTGTCATGGCCTCACTGGTGAGGTTGGATCACAAAGTCATGTCCTTCAAAATAAAAAAAACAACTTAGCTACCCCCAACAAACCCTGTAATAGTTAGGAACTATTCCAAAGCAAACTACACCCTATTAAGCAATAGCTTATCAAAATTCAGTGCCTCCCAGAGTTTGCAACAACCTATGCAGAATTGTTCACATAAACCCTGTACAACTGTGTAAATGACTGTATAGAGGCTGCTGTAGCTAATAGCAGCAAGACTATAACAAACTTTAAAAATAAACCACACTGGTGGATTCCTAACCTTAATAGGGTATAAAACAAAAGGAAAAAAGGCATGGCTAACATCAGGATGAGCAACTCCCATAAAGAAAGGAGCTCTCTAAACAAGACGAGAAACTAAGGAGACTAATTAAGTCCAGCAAGGCCAATTACAAGGTCAAGATAGCCTTACAGGCTAAAGACAACCACATGGCATACTGCAGCTATGTCCAAAATGTCAAAGGCAGCACACATCAATTTACTGAACTTGCGGTCAGTGGTGCCACCTTCACTAAGCATAATGGCATAGTGAATTTGCTGTCTATTAAATTCAGCTCGGACTTTATCTCTCACTCCTCCTGGCTTCCTCCATAAAATACCTACCAACATACCCACTCCCCCAGATATTAATAGGAAGCAAGTCTTGGAAACACTCGCTAAAACCAAAAACACAACCTCAGTGGGCCCTGACACTATCCCAGGATGCTTTCTAAATAGCATGACCTATCATGACCTCTTGAGCTAGTTTTCAACTATAGCCTCAAAACAGGCTATGTATCATGAGACTTCAATAGTTATCCCACTTCACAAGGATGGGCCATCAACTGACCCTGGAAACTACAGACCTATTAGTCTAACTATTATAATATGCAAAGCCATGGAATGAATTATCATGGGAATGATCAACAAAGACATATGCAACCTTCAGACACTGGACCAAAGCCAGTTTGGCTTTGTCAAGGGAAGATAATGCTTATTAAATCTGGAGGACTTCTTTGAGAAGGTCACCAAGGCAGTGGATAATGGGAAAACCGTGCATGCTACCTACCGGGACATGGCTAAGGCATTTGATAAAATCCTAGACTCAGGTATAATTGACAAACTAACTCAACTGGGCATAGACCCCTACATAACTGGCTGGATTGACAGCTGGCTCACAGACATGACATAAGAAGTCAGTACTGGTGATACCACCTCCATTAAGAGACTGGTCACCCGTGGGGTACCTCAGGGCTCCGTGCTGAGACTGCTCCTATTTGGCATCTACTCCTTGGAGGTAAAAGTTAATGTCGAGGGACTTAGGCTGATCAAGTTCACAGATGACTGCAAAACTGGGAGTTCTCATTGATTCCCCCTCATGACACAAACATTTTAGAAGAGGGTCTGACACAGACAGATGACTGGTGCCAAAGTCATGGACTAAAACTCAGTGCCAAGAAATGCATTATAGTGCCTTTCGGGGAAACTCCATTGATAAGATACTCCTAAGAGTTGACCTGCTAATCAGGGATCTGGAAACATATGTAAACAGTAATCTGGCCTTTGACCAATATGTGGTCAAGGTAGTAAAAAAATCATTCTATTCTATGTTGCCCAACTCATAAGTAATGGCATGGCATCCAGATCCAAGGAAGTCATAGTACCACTTTATTCAGCCCTTATCAGACCCATCGTTGAATAATTGACATGTACCTGACCAGCCATATGCAACATTTGGAATGCTGGCATGTACCTGACCAACCATATGCAACATTTGGAATGCCGGCAAAGATTCCGTACCAGGAGAATACAGGGTATAAACACAGTTTCCTGTATGGATTACCTTAAAGCCCTATCTCTATACTTTGCTCCTACAGGTTACTGAAAGGCAAATTATGCCTGGCATACAAGGCATCCTCAGATCCATCTCTGAAGGATCTTTTGCACATCTGCAAAACAAACAGCATCCGAACCACTAGATCCAAGGATTTAAATTTTGCTTGTGACATAAATAAGACATGTTGGCGAGACAGCTATGTGGCTCAAAGGAACCCAATGCTCTGGAAGAGGCTCCCCAGCCATGTAAAGCAGAGTCCATCCCTAATCCTATTTAAGTGTAACCTTGACCAATGGATGGGAAATCAGAAATTTACCCCAGGTTTGGCCCCCGTGTCTGTGATAGACATAGGAAGACAGTAATGCCCAAACTAACATACCCCCTCACATAACCTCTAGAAACTTCCTAATATACCCTTCCTTATAAACACCCATGATACATAGGGACACAACTGGGTTGGATTGCATGGCTAGGCTTATTAAGGCCCTGGTGGTCATTAGCAGAGTATATAACTATGAAGTATATAGAAAAGTTAGACATGAAGATATATTTTTTTCTTTACCTTAAAAAACTCTGCTTCTGTTAGGCTCCTGTGTTTAGACATTTGCAGGATACGATAAAGTTGCATTCAAGATTTATGCGCCCAGCTCAAGGCAAAAAATTTAAGTCACCCACCCAAAAGATGTATGCTCACATAACAAAGTTTATTTATTGTATAGGTGCTTCTTTAAGCTAGTTATGTGACAATACAGAAGACTTTTCTTCTGTTTAAAATCTCAGCCATTTGCATTCGATGTTAGTTTTTTTTCATGGTCCTCTTGACAAACGATTGTTACTTGGCAAGACTACAGAGTCAGTACTGGAGAGTGGAGAAAAATCATGGACAAAGTGGAGAAAAACCACTTCATATGCTGACAGAATGACACAAAATTTCAATCATGGATCTTTGTACAATAAAGCAGTATATTGAATATGCAGAATAAACCCAGTCAGGCCTTACAAAGCAAGAAGCAGTGTAACCGTAAGCAAAAACAGAAAAGAAGAAAGGGGGTCAGCAGGAGGACAAAAGTCAGGGATTGTCCCATAACTTGAAGCTTAAGGCTCCCTGCTTTATCATTTATTGGCTAGTATTCCTTGATCTGCAGTAGCTAAGAGGGAACTTTTCTTACTTTACACCAGACTGGTTTCAAATTCTATACAGAATTGAGTAAGAAAGATATTTTCTTTTGCTACACTGTAGAAGTTTCATTGAAGACTTTCTCAAGCAGTATTTTAGGGCCTCCATTAGGACAGCTTCATCTCTTCTCCCATATATTCAAGACCATATTCAAAAGAATGGTTCCTGGTTTAAACTTAGTTGTTGCTATAAGTTCAAGACTAAGAAGTTCAAATGTAGAGGATATGAAATGGGGTGAAGTAACAGCCAAAGAGATTGAAGCAAAGTTAACTAAAGCTCCTAAGTGGAAAACCCCAGGCCCAGATGCAATACCTAACTGCTGACTAAAAGTATTAAGTTCTTTACATGAATATTTAGCCATGAGTAAGAACTATTTATATGTGCACCCTGAAAAGACACCAATCTGGTTAACAACAGGAAAAAAAACTACTCTTACTTAAGAGTGAACCTGCAAGCTCTCCTGTAAACTATAGCTATAACTTGCCTTCCGATGCTGTATAAACTATGTACTGGACTTGATGCTGACAAAGTTTATAGTCATTTAGAAGAAAACTCAATCATGGCAATAAAACAAAAGGGTAACAAAAGAAAGTCATATAGAACAAAGGATCATTTGTTGTTAAAAAAAGTCATAATGGAGAATTGCAAAAAAAGGGATGAATCTAAGTATGGCATGGATAGATTCCAAAAAAGCAGTTGACAGCATCCCACATTCATGGAGAAAGCATTTCTTACAGATGTATTAGATATACCCTACATTGATCAGTTACATCTCAGTAACCATGAAACAGTAGCAAACGGCTATGCAGCTAAGCTACAATAAAGGACAAATTATTATCTCAGGAATAAAAATTCAAAGGGGGGGATATTCCAGGGTGACTCTGTCACCACTACTGTCTTGTCTTGCCCTTAACCCATTAAGCTGTCTACAACAACGAAAAACCGAAACAAATCAAGAACCAGAGAGAAGCAACCAAACAGCAAAAGTACCCTGGTGGAAACAGGTGCTCGACACAGTTCTCTTAGCATAAACCAAATTTATTAATCCAGTATTCATCCGAAGACTTCATCAGAAACAAACAACCACATAATATTGCAGCCATATTTAAACCAAATTTGTTGAACAGTTAACGAATAGGAAAACACTAATGTTAACTCTTAATACATCAAACAGAATAAATAATAGATTTTCTATACTTTAAAAAACATTTGATGTTTACAGGTTCATTTAAACCAGGAGGAAGGTGAGCAGAGAACCGGATCTGCCACTCAACTTCCTTCCTTTCAACTTTGTTCTTAATATCACCTCCCCTTAAGTCCATATGTATGTCCAAAACAGAAAAAATTAATTTCTTAAAACTGGAACATTTTACAGAATGCTTGTACAGTGCATTATTCTCATCATGTGTCGTAATAGCATATGCATGTTCCCTAGTTCTAGCACCCAGTCTTCTGGTGTGCATGCCAACATAAAATGCTGTGCATGATGTACATAAAACAACATAAACAATCCCAGTAGAGGAACAATCAAATCTACTTGACACTTTTATAGTTCTATTACAATGTGATAAATCTATGAAGGGACGCTGAGAAATAAACCTACACATCCTGGATGTTCAAACATTTGTAAGTACCAAAGACCTTATTAGTCCAAGGTGTTATAATTTTTGTCCCTGAAAATTTTAACAGTTGTTTAATGTTTCCATTTTTCTTTTCTTCAACTGGGGTCTGTCCCCCACTACTTTTGTCAAGTCCTCATGTCCTTGCAAAATTTTCCAATTGTTTTTGACGATATGTTTAATGGTCATGGAATCCAGCGTCATGTCCAAACAAAACCTTGAAGCAAAATGGGAGTTAAAAGATTCATCTCTTGCTTCACTGGTATTCTGTTTACTAGTGAAACCATGTATAATAATGGGTGGAAATTTATTGGTTCTAACACTAATAATTTCTTCCACTGTATTATTAAGTCCAAGCTATAACCTCTTTCCAAGAATAACTTTTTGATAAATTCTATTTCATTCAAAAAATCTTGGTCATCACTGACCATTCTGGACCACATGGAATATTCCTTTTAGTGGACATAGTTATTACTAAAAGTTTCTTTTCTGTGAATTCTAGAAATAAATTTGGCACCATCCCACTCTAAATCTTTGTCCAAAAAATTCACACAAAGACCAAAGTTTCGAGTTGTAAATTCTAGAAAAGTACAACTATTATTCAATTCTAGCCTAAAATTATTCACTTCAAAATCAACTTCTAAAACAATAAAAAATAAATCATTGACAAAACAGCAGTACATCCAAATCTTAATATACATAGAAATGTGTGGTAACAATTCTTTCTCCCACCATCCTAAAACTAAGTTAAAAAAAGGAGGGGGCTACTGTCACCCTCATTGCTACCCTCTTCTTTTGTTTGTAAAACTTAGTGTTAAAAATAAAATAGTTATTCACTAACATTATATCCATTAAAGTTCTATACAGATATACTTGATGTGTGTCGTAGTGCCCATATTTTCGTAAAAATGACTTAAAAATTCTAACCCTTCTTTTACAGAAATCGACGTATAAAGGGAAGAAATATCCACTGTAATCATGGTAAATGAAGTAATATTGTCAGAAATTTCTATCCTCACATGAAATTCTCTAATTTGGTTAAGGAAATCGCATGAGTCACTAATATGACATTCCAGATTCCAGGAATACACAGGGAATCCACATCAATAGAATTAATTTACTTGAACTGTTTGATGAAATGGAAAAGCATTTAAAGCATTTTCGTAGTTTAGTGATTGAGAACAAGTACTTTGAACATTGTCTAAGCCTAAACATCACACTGAAGGGTTTGAGATTTTACATATTTCCCAACAGTGTAAGCAAGGACACTCCTTTCTATCATGAGTTGGTTTTCTTTTTCAGTAATGCTAGAAAAGAGTTTTTAACCTTGCTTATAAAAAAGGTTTCCATTATTGACAGTCTAAAGAAAAGTCTGACTGACTTGGATACCACTATTAGATTGCAATTGCAACATTGTAGCAATTTACAGCATGAATATGATACTGTTTTCAACAATGTATCCAAGTTTGAGAAGGCAGCTGTGTTTCGTAAGCAGAAGAAAATTCAAAGGGATGTGGCAGCTTATGAGTCTGGCAATGCATTCCTGTTAGATCAGGAGAAAAGACAATAATAACAACAAGAATACCAATCAGAAAAGTTATCATAGAAATAATACTTTCTTCTAACATGCATAGTGTGCATAGTTCTAATGTATCAGGTGGTGATCAGACTGTCTCTTTAAATTCAAAAACCACTGAATGCATAAATGAGGCTGAAGTGTCATGTGACAGAGCTCATGCAGAGAGTAATGGAGGCCTAGGAACTTCTGAGTATACTAAGGCACAAGAGTTTAAAGACTTGCCAGGTTTAGTTAACAGTAATGCTGGTTCTGTACAGGAATTTGATAGAATGACCACTCGTTCAGTTAACAGTAATTTTTTGAGGCAGAGGAGCTGAAGTTACAACATCAGGAGTCGAGGGAGAAGCCACAACAGAAAACACTTGAGAGAAAACATCAAAAAAATAAGTACAAAGACTTTTGGAAATGTTTACAACTTGTCTAATGTTTGCAAGATGTTCTTTATAAAGTTTTAAACTTAGGGTTGAACTTTGTTCCTAGTCAATGAGCTAATGAAAGTAGAACTATTGTTGACTTTAAAAAGTATGTTAGGAAGCTGAATTTAAGTTTTATTTTGAATGGCATTAGTTCTAAGATTAAGTTTTGTAAACCTTCCAGTTATAACCTGATTCTGCAGCATACTATCAAGGTATTTGAAAGAAGTTGTGAAGAAGAAATAAGAAAATGTTGTAAGAATAAATCTAAAAATATGTTTTTTAATGTAAATCAGAGTGAAATTAGAGCACTAAACGATTTGAAGACTTTCAAACATCTTAGATATATGAAGGCAGATGGGGGGGATTGTCATAATGACACAAGAGAGTTATGTTAATGCAACTGAACAAATGCTCAGCAATGAATTAGAATACACAGAGGTTAGAAAATGTGATGTGTTGAAAAGTCATAGGAATGTATATGACAACTTATATGAGTTATTAATGAATGCTGATATTAATTTGGAATTGTTCATTTTTTTGCATATTGATGAACCAAAAATAGGTGTACTGTTTGGTATCCCTACATTACATAAAAACTATCAGAATCCCCCTTTAGACTGATAGTGTCTGTCCCTAGATGTAGTACAGAGAATATTTCTCTGTTTCTTGATTATGTTTTCAACCCATTGGTTAAGAAACTGGAATTGCATATTAGTGACTCAAGGGATTTCCTTAACCAAATTAGAGAATTTCATGCGAGGACAGAAATTTCTGACAATAATCCTTCATTTACAGTAGATATTTCTTCTCTTTATATGTCGATTCATGTAGAAGAAGGGTTTGAATTTTTAAGTCATTTTTTGCAAAAATATGAGCAGTACGGCACACATCAAGTATATCTATATAGAACATTAATGGACATAGTGTTAGTGAATAACTATTTTATTTTTAGCACTTTTACAAACAAAAGAATGGGGTAACAATGAGGGTGACAGTAGGCCCCTACTTTGCTAACTTAGTTTTAGGATGGTGGGAGAAAGAATTGTTACCACACATTTCTATGTATGATAAGATTTGGATGTACTGCCATTTTGTTGAATGATTTTTTTTTTGTTTTAGAAGTTGATTTTAATTTGAATAATTTTATGCTAGAATTGAATAATAGTTGTACTTTTCTAGAATTTGCAACTGGAAACTTTAGTCTTCAAGTGAATTTTTTGGATATAGATTTAGAATGGGATGGTGCCAAATTTATTTCTAGAATTCACAGAAAAGAAACTTTTAGCAATAGCTATGCCCACTTTAAAAGTGGGCATCCTATGTACATTAAAAGGAATATTCCATGTGGTCAATACAATAGAGCCTCTAGGATGGTCAGTGATGACCAAGCTTTTTTGAATTAAATAGAATTTATCAAGAAGTTATTCTTGAAAAGAGGTTATAGCTTGGACTTACTTAATAATACAGGGGATGAAATTATTAGTGTTATAACCAATACATTTCCACCCATTATTATACATGGTTTCAGTAGTAAACAGAATTCCAATGAAGCAAGAGATGAATCTTTTAACTCCCATTTTGCTTCAAGGTTTTGTTTGGACATGACAGTGGATTCCATGACCATTAAAAATATTGTCAAAAACAATTGGAAAATTTTGCTAGGACATGAGGACCTGGCAAAAGTAGTGGGGGATAGACCCCAGTTTGTAGAAAAGAAAAATGGAAACATTAAACAACTGTTAGAATTTTAATGGATGAAAATTATAACACCTTGTACTAATAAGATGTTTGGTACTTATGTTTGAGCTGCAGGATGTGTAGGTTTATTTCTGAGGGTCCCTTCATAGACTTATCACATTGTAATAGAACTATAAAAGTGCCAGGTAGATTTGATTGTTCCTCTACTGGGGTTATTTATGTTGCTTTATGTATGTCATGCACAGCATTTTATGTTGGCATGACCACCAGAAGTCTGAGTACTAGAATTAGGGAACATGTATATGCTATTATGACACATGATGAGAATAATGCGCTGTACAAGCATTCTGTAAAATGTCCCAATTTTAAGAAATGTATTTTTTCTGTTTTGGACATGGTACATATGGACTTAAGGGGAGGTGATTTTAAGAATGAAGTTGAAAGGAAGGAAGTTGAGTGGCAGATTTGGTTGGCTGCTCACCTTCCTCCTGGTTTAAATGAAGCTGTAAACATCAAATGTTTTTTAAAGTATAGAAAATCTGTTATTCTGTTTGATGTATTATGGGTTAACATTAGTGTTTTCTTATTGGTTAACTGTTTAACAAATTTGGTTTAAATATGGCTGCAATATTATGTGGATGTTTCTGATGAAGTCTTTGGATGAATAGCGTATTAATAAATTTGGTTTACACTAAAAGAACTGTGTCGAGCAACTGTTTCCACCAGTGTACTTTTGCCATGAAGTTGTCTACTTAATAGATTAGATCATGGTTATAATTTGGCTCCCAGGCAACAAAAAGTATAAAGACTTTTCATCTTCTTTTTGTGGATGATTTAAAACTGTATAGTTCACCAGATGAGGAGCTCAAAGAGCAACTGGAAGTGGTCAAAACTTTCTCAGATGACATAAGAATGTAATTTGGTTTTGATAAATGTGAAAAATGGGCAGTGCAGGTGCCTGCTTTTGTGACTACTTTTATGCCTTGTTAAAATCTATTACAATCAGCTAGAGCGCATACGCCAGGGGCGACAGCAGTAAATCTTCTTTCACTCAGTCCCCCCAACCTTTTCATCCATTTCACTGTTGATACATTTTTCTTAACTTATCTGTTTTGTTATGTTAAGGTATTGTGCCCCTCTCAGTAGAGTCATAGCCTTCAGTCCCTACCCCTCAGTACTTATTCTTCATTAATTAAGCACCAAATTAAAGTACAAAGTCTCAAGCTACTTTTATCTTTAGCAACATAGTGTGTATCAAACAAAGGCAAAGGGGAATACAAATGTAAAAAAAGAATAAAAGCCACCATTGTTGACTAGTAAGCAGCATACAACTCCTACCTGTGGTGTATTCTTACTGATTGTTTTTCTTAGAGAAACCTTCCAATCCTTGAACAGGGTGTAAGCTTGATCTGTTTGCCCTCACTCCACCCCCCTACCCTACCTCCATTCCCACCCACCCCCACTTTCATTTGATTTATACTTTCTACCCAAATACAAAACCCAACCCATCTCATCCAATTACTTAGCCCTGCTCCCTGACCTCACACAGCCCCACCCTTTTCCCTTTACACTACGTCTAAACAGATTACTATTTCTTACAACTCTAATTTATACCATGGCTGTAATCTACCTCCTATCCCCTATATTTTGCTTCCTCCTTTCACTCACTTCCTACCAATCACAGCTCCACCACCTCCAACCTCCAAATACTATTACACTCTCCATTCAACAAAAAGAATCATCCTACACATGCTCTATCTCACCATCTCTATTCAACATCTCCCCTACCCAACTTCACAAATACAAAATCTTAGCACACACTCCCTTACCACCTAAGCTAAAGCTAAAATATTTATGTCACAACCATCACCAGTACCACTCTAAACCTCCCCTGCTTCCAAACACACTTCTAACTGATGGTGATATCCACCCCAATCCAGGCCCTGCTTCTCCTACGACTTCCTCCACCACCCCAACAGCCACCAGTCTCAACAGCCCCCCCAATCCAAAACATCTTAGTATATACTCAATTAACATGCAGAGTCTCTCAAATAAAACCACAGAACTACACTCCTGGATTACTCTCCATTCCCCACACATCCTAACCTTATTGAAAACATGGTTAAAGTCCCACATCTCAAACTGTGAAATACTTCCCCCAATACAATATCTACTGGCAAGACAGAATGGTTAGGAAAGGTGGTGGAGTTGCCATTATGTACTCTGAGCAGCTCAATCAATCTCCCCTACCCATAACCAACCCAAATTTCCACCCCACTGAACTACTTATCCTAAACTGTCACCTTAACCCACAAAAGAAATTTGCCTTAGCTGCTATCTATATCCCACCAGGTAATAACATTCCCATCCTCAAATCCATACTATCATGGCTATCACTCAATATCAGCTATGAAACCATTCTGTTAGGACTGGCTAAAACTATCTACAACCAGCCCATCTCTTATCATCACATCAACCTATATGGCTTTCATCAGTTACTTACTACACCTACTAGATTTAATAAAAACAATAATAGAAGCTCCACTCTTGACTGGATCCTAACAACCGACCCTAACCTGTATCAAAACCCTACTACCCTACCAGACTCCCTTAGTGGCCCCCTTTCTATCCAAGTTCTTAGGCATATTGTTCAGATACCTATATACCATCTCTATAAAGATTGCTGCAATCTTTCTACTTTTAACAGTGAGATCTTTAATCACCTGCTAAACTCTATAGACTCGTCAATTCTGAAAAACATTCCTCTAAATGATGCTGTCCTTCATTTCAATCACACTTTTTTCTCCATCCTTGACTCCCTGGCACCTCTCAGAAAAGTAAGAATCAAAACAACCCATACCCCCTGGCTCTCAAAAGATACACTCACTCTTATGAAAAAAGAGACAGCACCTGGAAACAGTGAAATAAAACTAAATCGCCTTCTCTTCTCCAAACCTATAAACAACTATGTAATCTATCTAAAAAGCACATCAATACAGACAAGAAAAAAATTCTACTCCAATGTCCAACTCACCTATAAGTCTAACCCAAAAAAAGTCTGGCACTCTATTAATAAGATCCTGCACCCAGGCAACCTTTCTAACCCCAACCCCTACCCCAACAACCCCCCCCTTGAAACTGCCACTCTTCTAAATTCATACCTCATTGAATCTATTTACAAAATTACCCACAATGGTCAGAACAATAAAAACACATACCCCACTCCACATTTCACCAATAATCCCTCTTTCACACTCGATCTCATCCCAGCATCTTACATCAAATCTCTCCTGCTTAAGCTGAAGCCATGCTCCCCCTCTTGTAACAACCTTTCCTCCCTTTTTCTTAAACTAGCCACTCACTCAATAGCCTACCCCACCTCTATCCTGATCAGTAAGTCTATTCAAGAATCCACCATCCCAGATATATGGAAATCATTCTTTATCAGTCCATTACACAAGGGAGGCAACAGCAATGACCCATCCAACTACAGACCTATTGCTATCCTCTCTCTATTATCTAAACTCCTTGAAAAATCCATAAACAGGCAGCTTATTAAGTACCTTCTAAATAATAACCTCCTAACCCCTATGCAACATGACTTCAGATCCCATCATAATACATCTACTGCCCTACTGTCCTTTACTCAAACCATTGCTGAAGTCATGGACAAAGATTTACCGGTTTCTTACCTCTTTCTTGACCTTTCTAAAGCATTTGATACAGTATCACACTCCAAACTTCTTGATAAACTATCACAACTCAACTTATCTCCCTCTACTATTAAATGGTTCACTAGCTGACTCACTAATAGACAACAATCAGTAAGATGGCAGGCTCCCCTTACCTAACAATCCAAACTGGGATGCCTCAAGGCTCAATTCTTGGCCCTCTACTTTTTAATATTTTCACAAACCAACTGCATACTTCCTGTACAGCATCCTCCCTGACACAATATGTGGACGGCTGTACCCTTATTACCTGTTCTGACAGTTTCTGTACCCACCTCTCTACTACTCAACATAACTTCCTATCTGTAGAAAAATGGCTAACCGACAACCAACTAATTCTAAATCCCCAAAAAAGCTATTACTCTTTTTTCCAGAAACCCTCTCTAACCTTAAAAAACCTTCACCATTTCCTCTCTCGACAATATCATCATACAACCTGACCCACATACTAAACTTCTTGGTTTATTATCAATGACCAATTAAAATTTGATACCCATATTCAACATTGTATCAAAAAGATGAATCAAAAACTCAGCCTACTCTACAGACATAAAAAAATACCTAGCCCCTGATCTAGGCATAAACTAGCTCAGGTCTTCCTCCTTCTGTCTCTACTTTATGCCTCCCCCTTCTTTTCACATCTACAATCTACCCTTTCAGCTAATCTCTGTCAAACATACTATAGTTTTGCAAGATTTGCTAGTAACCAACCCAACAAATCTCATCAATGCCATGCACTAAAACAACTCCAGTGGCTTGACTTCCCCCAGCACAGGCTTCACTCCCAGCTGCAAATGACTCATACTCTACTCTTAAAACCCCCTTTCCTATCCTGCTCTATCCTTACTAATATCACATTATACTCCTCCCAGAACTCTCCGCAGCTCTGACCAGCTCCTTCTGGAGACCTATAAACCAAACAAAAACATCGGTAAACTTCTTTACAAACATAGTATTTCCCATGCATGGAACAAACTCCCCTTAACATCCGAATAATTTCTAACGTAAATCTCTTTAAATCCGAACTTAAAACTTTTCTCTTAAATGCCAACACCTGTCACTGCAATGATCCCACTTAAATACCACCTTACCATCTTACTACCTCGCACACTTTTAACACCCACCTATATCTCATTTGCATATCTTTCTCTTTTTGTTGATTATAAAAAAAATCCTAACTTTTTACTGCATGTTATGTGCATTATTGTAATGTTTATGTAAACTTCATTCTCAGGCCTTTTGTAAATTTCTAATGTTCTCATGTAAAGCACATTATTATAATGGTTGCATAAAACTTCATTGTCAGATGTTTTTCTTTTTCGTAACTTTGTAATAACTATCTGGAGCTTTTCTCCTTGGGTCTCCACTGAAAACGGGCCACTGACTCAGTTAGACTAACCCGGTTAACAAATGAGAAATAAATAAAACAAATAAATAAAAAGCAACATTTAAAGTATGAAAGCTGTAGAACCAAGGAAATGTCAGTTAAATACAGGAATGTGATATAAAGGAAATTAGCAGGAATGAGTGTATAAATATTTGGGAAATGATGAAGGATTGACAATAATACACGAACAAATGCAAACAAAACTCAGTAAAGAATATTTTAGAAGACAAAATTAATACTGAAAACAGCCATGACATCTATGAATAAATCTATTATGCCAGTACTAAAAACAGGGTTAATAAATTATAGGTATAATTATGTTATAGGACCAGGGATGTTTTAGTTCATTGCATATTTTAACAATAATAAAGTTGTTTTTTATGTCTATTTCATTATGAATTAATAATTGGAACTGGTAGGGTGTTATTTTAACTTACATGACTGGCACAGGGTTTATGTATATGTATAAATTGGATTTTTTCTTTTTAATTATTTAATTGTTTTAATCTGTCGATTGACGCAATTTGTGGTGATGAGATAGTGTATTTAATTGATGCTTTGTGAGTATGGTTTTGTATTCTGATGAAGTCCCTGGACTGACTGGGACAAAAATGCTCAATATTGTAATATTGTTTTTCTATTAAAGGATATAATTCTTTTAACCATTGGGACCCTCTTGTTCAGTGCATTTTGGTTCGTTGTTATTGGTTTTCGTTTTTCATGCACTGCACCGCATTTTGTACACATGTATGAACAAATACCAAGCTATAAACCAATTTGCTCTTCCTGTTCTAACTTACAATTTTTGGGGAATTGACTGGCCCCAAAAGATATTGGATCAGTTGGACAAGAAAACAAGAAAAATGCTTCATGCTTATCAAATGATATACAAAAATCATTGTATACCAAAATTACATACTCCTCGTTCTGAAGGAGGTATGGGCCTCCTCAAACCTGATTACATGTATAGATCTACAATTGTAAGACTGCATACATATCTGCTGACCTCATCAGATCCAAATATAGTGAAAGTTTTGAAACATAAAGAGAACAAATTTAAGATGACTTCCCTACTTAGTTTAGCAGAAGCATATCAGTGTCAAGCGGGAATGGAAACCAAACAGAAGGATACAAAAATCAGTCAGCAACCAAATGTGCCAACAAAAAAAAACAAAAGAAAGAATATAAGGAGAAGGATCAGATGAGAAGGTAAGAAATGTAGAAAAGGCATATATATTGTTGCATATACAAAAAACTCCTGGAAAAAACTCTTGTCAATCAGAATCTGATGCAGGAATGGTCAAGGAGAGGTGAATTTAAACCAGAAGATGAAAGGTTAATATTAGCGGCCCAGGATAGTGAACTACATACACATTGATTTGCAAAGTCCATTGAAAATGTGGGAGAAAGTCAAATGCAGGTTCTGTAAAACAGAACTGAAAACAGTCACACATCTTTTTCCTGGATATGATACACCAATGGCAGAAGGCCTGTATACTGAAAGGCATAAAACTGTGGAAAGGCTGTTGCACTGGGGATTGTGCAAACATTACAATATTGAAGTAGCTGAGAAGCACTGGAAACATGAGCCACAAAGCATTATAGAGAATGATGAAGTTTATAACACATGGGATCACCCATTACCAACAGTTCAAAAAATAGATGTGAGAAAAGCAGATTTAGTAGTCTATGAAAAAAAGGAAAAAGTGGCACTAATTGTTGAAATGGCTACACCCAGTGACTGCAATGTCTTATGTACAGACAGACACAAAATGATAAAATACCATGTTTTACAGACAAAAATGAGGGCAATGTGGAAGAAGGATACTGTTAAATAAAAAATCAGAATTCAATACACAGGAGGTTCAGATTCAAAAGTTTACTAGTGTACACCAGGAGGCAAAAAACCATACAAGTACAGAATTTTGTCTGACATGAAGCAGGAAGCACACCATTTTATATAGGTTTAACATTTAGCTATGCCCACCTTACTGATGTGATATGTCACAGGGCATCTACATCACTTTAGCTTACAAGCCTCTATTCTTTTAATCTGCTGATGCAGTATGTTTTAAAAAACTTTTCCTCTAGATACAATACGGCCTTGCTATCCAGCTGGTCAGTCATAATATCTTTCTGTAAAGTTACTTATTCAAGGTTTCATATCAGTTCGAATACAATGGCAGCTTCAGTCTTTTAATGCATGTCTTTGTTCTGTTACACTTTCTCACACAGCTGCGTGATATCTAAGTAACACATATACAAGGCCATTTCATTCTTACAGGAAGAGCAGAAGATTATTATTTCACACATTTAATTTCCTGACCCAGCAGATAATCACTTGTGAAAAGCATAAACATTAAAACTTGCTAAGCTAGCATTCTGTCAGGGTCAGGGATCAGCTTTTGCTTCAAGCCACACTGCAGTTTCAAAACTACTTCACATTTAGACATGAATTAATTTTACTACTATATGATTAATAGAATAAAATGCATTATATTCTACTTTGCTTTTAAACTAGCATTTCTCATGTATTCAAATACACATTTTTCTAACATTGTCCCCCTATTAATACTTTTTATTCTATTTTGAAGTATGCATAGTGTCATTTCATCTCCTAGCCTTTTCCGCTCAGGATTTTCAGCTAGGTGAGTCATTTAAGCTATACTTCAGAGAAAGCGTCATCTGAAATCAATCTTTCAATTTCAATATCTTGGTAGAAAGTTTCAGTAACAGATACATCAACAAAATCTTTGATTAATCTTTTCATGCAGGGAATTCCACAGCAAACACATGCTCCTATTAGGAGTATACCCACACAAATAGCAATTAGAATGTTCATTAGGATGGAACTCCACCCCCAAAACAGATTCTGGAAAAAGTCCGTCAGTGGGTTTGGGCCTGGTTCAGTCATGGCTGATACTTGCTGAATTACCTCTAGGTGATTATTTATCAAGTGAAGATTGTCAGGAATGAAAGCACAGCATTCTTCTTTGATAAGCACGCACGTACCACCTCTCGCCGCTAGGGTGAAGTCAAGAGCCATCCGATTTTGTAGCACAACAGTTCTCATTGCATTCAGTTCATCAGTCACCAATTCTAGGGCGGAAAAAGTTGCATTACTCATTACTTCGAAAAGTTTCGACAACTTCCTCAGCTCCCAGATCGATTTGACTGCTCCATAGGCTGGTAATATTCCTGCCCAGGATATAACACTGTCACTCAAGTCCATATGAGTCAATTCGCTTTTGTCTTTTACTGAATTATGGTCTTTCCAACCAGCTTCGATCTTCCCAACTGGATTCACAGGTTTCTTAACTGGACCTTCAGATTTTCGAGCTGTTTCCCTTACGTTTCGTATCTTACCCAAAGGTAATTCTGCAGTATGTCTTATTGCCGGAACCAAGTAACCCAAAAAACAACTGCTGGACCAATTCTCAGGTAACCATTTATATGCCTTTTTCCCACAAATAAAATAACAGTTTTCTACTTTAGTACTTATACGCATCAGCCCTGCATGAAACATTTTTTGATCTATAACTGACAATTGTTTAAACAAAACAGGATTTTTTTGAATGTCACTCATAGTTGTTTTCAATGAGTTTAAATACGAGTCATAATTAGTATTGCAAAAAGTATTGCCATTACTATTCTTAATATAACATCGGTAAGATATGGTTATATTGCAATTGCTCCAGCCCACCTGGAGAGTGTCATTTTTATAGAAACATACAACTCCTTTTTGTGTGACAGGTAAAAATAAAGCTATTTTGTCCTGTGATCTCACAGTTCCTGTGTCGAAAAGTAAATTCTCCCAAGTTTCATTTATCCCCAAAGGGACAGCGGACATTACCAGTCCTCCATATGCTGTTGGTATAGCTGTACAAACCCAGCAATTTGAAATGTTCATAGTCTCTGCATACACACGTTTCATGGCCAGGTATGTGTTAAAATTTGGATGCCAGTCTATAGACGTTTCATCATGCCTTCCCACTTTCACTTGTGTGGTTGTGTGTAGGATAAACCACAGCAAGAGGAAAATTGTCACAATTACAGTTAATAAATGTACACACAACAAAATGATTATACAACATCTCTGGGGTTGATCTAAACTTCTATTCGCTTTGTTTTTGGCCATCTCGGTCTGGTTGTGTATCAGTCACAAAGTTTTTATCAAGTTGAAAGTTCTTTACTGGTTTACAATGCGTTAAATGAACCCAGGACGTCCTCTCGGCCACTCTAACTGCAGTAGGCATTGCCAACAAAACCTGGTATGGACCTTCCCACTTTGGACTCACCCAGTTTTTCCTTTTTGTCACTTTCAGCCACACCCAACTTCCAGGGCCCACGACTGCTTCCACCGGTCTGGTCTGTTCCTTATCTGAAAGAGCGTTAAACTGCAAAACAGACTTATTCATTAACAATTTCTTCATATACTCTGCTAACGAACTGTCAGCCTCTTGTTCTGCAGGCATGAGAGCTTTTCACTGAGGCACATAGTATGCTCTCCCAAAAATCATTTCAAAGGGAGTCAAACCCTTTGCATTTGGAACCGTTCTCATACTCAGCAATGCTAAAGGCAGACTGTATATCCAATTCTTTTGGGTCTCTTCTACTAGCTTCCTTAACTTGTTCTTTAGGGTACCATTGTACCTTTCCACCAGTCCTGCTGACTGTGGGTGGTAAGCACAATGGTTCTTCAAGGAGATACCAAAAAATCTCCCAAGCTGGTGAATCGTCTGATTCACAAAATGTGTGCCATTGTCACTATAAATCCTCTCCGGAATGCCAAATCTAGGGATTACTTCTTTTATCAGGGCTTTCGCCACTGTTGCTGCATCCAGGTTTTTGGTTGGAAAAGCTTCTACCCATTTAGAAAACATGTCTACAATAACTAAACAAAACTTCTTCCCTTCACATTTATTCAGTTCTATGAAATCCATACAGATAGTATGGAACGGGTATGGTGGTATAGGAAAACTTCCTTGCTTGGTTTTAAATGCTCCTTGTGCATGATGCTTGTTACAAGTATGACAAGCTGCACAAAATTTTTTTGTGTAGTTTATGTACCCGTATGTTTGGAATATTCGATTTACTAACTTTACCATCCCCCCTGTTGAGACATGGCACTGCCCATGGCTCAACAAAGCTGCATATCTAAATAAATTAGACGGCAATATCGGTTTTCTTTCTTTGGAAATGTACAGTCCATTCTCAAGAATTGCACCTCGTTTTACCCATTTTTGTTTTTCTGCTTTTGTAGTAAGTGTCTGCATTGTTTTTAACATGTCTAAATCTAAAATCTCAGAGGGTTGCAATTCCTCATTTAAAAGTAAAGTTTCTGAGTCTGAGGCTGCTTGCTTTGCAGCTGCATCAGCTCGTGCATTGCCTTTCGAAATCTTATCTTGTTGTTTTGTATGAGCTACACATTTACAAATAGCTACTTTGGTAGGTAACTGAATAGATTCTAATAACTCCAAAATAAATTGCGCATGATTAATAGGTTTTCCACTAGATGTTATCATTCCTCTATTTTTCCATTGTTGTGCAAATACATGTACTGTAGAAAAGCATACTGACTGTCAGTATATATGTTTACACACTTGTTTTTGCTAAAGTACATGCTCGTCAAAGCTATCAACTCTGCTGCTTGTGCAGATAAGTTGTGTGGTAAGGATTGAGCTTCTAAAATTTCAGTGTCTGTAACTACTGCATATCCCACCAGATTCTTCCCTGTAGGACCCCTTCTGCATGAGCCGTCCACGTAATATGTCACCTCAGCATTATCCAAGGGCATATCTGTAAGATCTTGTCTAGGTAAAGCTAACTGTTCAATTTCCTGCAGACAGCTGTGTGGTGTGCCCTCCGCAGGAGTTGGAAGTAATGTTGATGGATTCAATGTCGTACATCATTCAATTGTCATATGAGGTTGGCTCAGCAGTATAGTCATACATGAAAGATGTCTAGCAGGAGAAAGGTATGCCATTTTCTCTTGCAGTAAAATTATTGCAACTGCATGAGGCACTGTCAATGTGAGAGGGTGGAATAACGCCACTGAGGCCGAAGCCTGTACTGCCATTGTGGCTGCAACTACTGCTTGTACACAGTGAGGCAAAGATCGCGCCACTGGGTCTAACTGTGATGAATAGTAGGCTATGGGGCGTTGCTTGTCCCCATGTTGTTGCATCAATATTGACGTCATATATCCTTGCTTACAATCTACGGTCTGAAAGAACCGTTTGTGATAATTTGGAAGTCCTAAAACTAATGAAGAAGCTATCAACTGCTTCAATCTGCAGAAAGCCGTTTCCGCTTCAGTTGTCCATTGTAAAAATATCTTGTGCTGCCATTGGTGTCTTATATATCAAGTCAGTTAATGGAGCAGATTCCAAATCATAATTTGGTATCCAGCTCCGACAAAAATTAGTTGTACCTAAGAAAGACATCATTTCTTTCTTGGTTGTTGGTTTGGGTGCTTGCAAAATTGCTGTTTTTCTTTCCTCATCTAGTATTCTACCTTCATTGGATATTACATATCCCAAGTATCTAACTTGTTTTCTCCAAAGTTGTAACTTATTTTTGTTTACTTTGTGTTCTTGTATTGCTAAAAATTTCAATAATGCTACTGTATCCTCCCTGCACTGTTGCTGGGTGGGAGCTGCTAGCAAGATGTCATCTACATAAAGTAGAATTTGACTACCTCCCAGTGGGGTAAATCCTGCTAGGTTGCTAGCCATTTCTTGTGAAAAAATTGTTGGGCTCTCACAATATCCCTGCGGTAGCCGAGTATACATATACCTTTTACCCTGAAATGTAAATGCAAACCAATATTGACTATCAGGATGTATAGGTATTGAAAAGAAAGCATTGCTAATATCTACCACAGAGAAATACTTCTGTTGCGGTTCTAAATCATTTAACAAAGTATGTGGGTCTGGCACCGTAGGTGCTCTAGGTATTACTGCATTATTTACAGCTTGTAAATCTTGTACCAGCCGCCATTCCCCGTTTGCTTTTTTAACAGGAAATAGGGGTGTATTACATGGTGAATCAAGAGATTCTACCAGTACTCCTTCTTTGAGTAATGCTGCTATTATAGGTTTAATTCCTATTTCTGCATCCTTTCTCAAAGGGTATTGTCTTTTCTGTGGTCTAAAAGCTGACTTTGGGGTAATTGTAACTGGTCCTGCTGTTCGAATAAGTCCTACATCTGACTTGCCTGTTGACCAGAGAGTTGTTAGAATTTCACATAAGGTCTTTCCTTCTTCTTCTAATAAAAATGCTAATCAGCTGTCCTCGCTAGATTGCAAGTGTACAGCTGGATGTGTCTGTGTCAACCAATTCAGTTTTTGTTTTTGTATCCCTTGTACTGATAGTTCTAAATCAGTCTGTTTCTCCCATCTTGTTACTTTTTCTCCTAAATCTGCCCATTTGACACTTTTGTTCTTTGTCAAGCTGACATGTGACAACCGATTTGATCTATACAATGCAAGGAATTCTTGAGGTAATGAACAGCTAACTACACTGTTCCCCTCAGTATCCCAGTACAAAGTATGCAAAACCAATCTAGTTGCACGATTTCTAAACAGTTCTTACTCATACTCTCTATCAGGTCCTGGTGTGGTACAGTAATATAGAGTACAGTGTAACAAATGCTGTTGATCAGTGTCAAGGGAGGGGGCTTTACTGATGGCTACATTCATCAGCTCCTCGGTCACTGCCTCTGGACCAGTCGCGACTAGGTCCTGGCTGTACCAATAAAAGGTTTCACCCTCCGATCACACTACAAAGGTATCCATTTGTCTCTGTGCCTCCATACCTTGTACAGTTGGAACTACTGCTATGCCAAATATCTGCATAAGGTCCCTGCCCAATAGGTTTACTGGACACTTTGCAGACACAACTATTTTACTTCTCTGGGTCATACCTGAAACAGGGTCAGTTATTGCTATATCATGGGAAAGTGGTTCCCTGTATAGCTGTCCATTTGCAGCTTTTACTAGCATATAAGCAGGTGATTCTGAATGTTCTGGTAACTTGGAGGGGTGTATCAAAGTCCATGACGCTCCTGAGTCACACAGGAATTTGACTTCCCTTCCCTCCACCAGAAGTGTAACTTCCGGTTTCGTATCTGCCAAGTAGAGCTCTAAGCTCAACAATGCTAAGTCCAAAATTTCACTTTCTTCATCCTCCATATCTACTTGCACTTCCTCTACTCCTTCTATCACATTTACATTTGCTTTCTGTTTATTAAGTTTTCCTGATGATTTCTGACTTTCACTTGATGTATTCTCACTATCATATAGTCAGTCCTCATCTCCTTTACCTTCCGTAATTACCTTCTTGTTTTGCCTACAATCCCTTGCTAGATGCCCTTTTTTCCCGTATTTGAAGCATTCACCTCTCTTTTTCCTCTCTTCAAAATCTTCTGATCGTTTGTCAGACTGTTTGTTTCCCTGGGCATTCTTCTTGCCCTTTTTACCTGACTGTAATGCAAATACTTCAGCTCCGTCTTCAGCAGTGAAGACTTGTGCCTTCTTTTTCTTTTTACTGTTAAAATGTCTCTCAGTATGTCTAGTGTATTCGAGTAAGGCTTGTAGCCTCCCTGTTCGATGATCTATCATATGCTTCAGAATGAAGCTACTAATAGGTGCAATGCAACCTTTCAAAAATGCATTTTTTAATTGTTGTTCATACGGGGAATCATTCGTTTGGTTCTCAGGAACCGACATACCACTATGATTATTAAAACATTCTAATAATCTAGCATAATATCCATCTATTGTCTCATTTTCCTGTTGTATGCATTGATTAATGCAAGTCCAGTCTGCTTTAGGTTTCCATTTCTCAGAGATTCGGTCTGTCAGACCTTTCACTCTGTTGTCTAACTCTGCGTCACTATGTGGGAGTGGTCTGAGCTCTGCATTACGAGGATTCCAGGTGCCACAAATCATGTGCCAATCTGGACCTATAATTTGTCTCACTACTTTTTCTACTTCTTCCCCATTCAAGTGGTAACTTAACCCTCATGCCTTGTAAATCTTCTAAAAATTTCGTAAAATTAACTTTCGGATGGGGGATTCCCTCAGTAGCCTTCCGGATGTCTTCCGGTGTCCATGGTCTATATACTAAGAGTGTTGGATCCTGCCCTTCCTGTCCTGCCTGAGGATTTGGAACTTCTATAAGTGGGCATATTTCTTCCTCACTCTCATCCTGTAGATTTCTCTCTATTTGGTATGATTCTGTGTCCCTATGTATTTTACATGTTCGGGACCTAGTCTCAATAGGATCTCTAACAAATGGTTGTGGTCTTACTGAAACTTCAGGATAACGTGGAGGCGGACCAGCCTGTCCACTCGCTTCATATCCTGAAAAGGGTAAGGGAGGGGGTAAGGGAGGAGGAGAAGGAGCTGTAGCTATTACCAAGTTATTATCCTCTTTGTCTAAAAATAATGTTTTTGAATTTTTAAGCTTCTGTTCCCTACGATTTGCTTCCTCAATCCACCTGTGTGCTTGAGGAATGCCTAGTTGGCGTTGCCTTTTTGCCAGACCTCCTGCATCAGATTTAAGCTGTTTAAGGAGTTTAACTAGTGAAGCTTTATCTAGTTTACCATCAAATTCATATTTATTAACCCATTTCATATAATACCTAACGTTATCAGAACACTGTAATTGCATGTATTTTGCGTCTTCGGTTAGGGCCGGATCTCACGAGGTTTTAGTGCACTGATTACCCATGTCAAAGAAAATGTTACGTAACCTTTTTTTATCACGTGATATCAAATTCTTAATTCCTGTTTACAGTTTATCTAGAATAACTGTCTACCTTATTCTGTTACCCTGATCTATGACCAAATATACAGTACTTCCTTTTGTCCCTGATCTGCAAAACAAATCTTGACAATAATATACTGTAACCTAGTCCCTGATCTAAAACAGAAAAAAGGCAAATTCTTCCTACCTGAGCCTCCTGGTTTTGAAAAACATTCAAATTCCGCTCTTCGGCCACAGATCAGAAAGTGGTCAGCCTCTTTACACACGACAATTCAGTCGGAGGTCTTTTCACTCAAGAAGAACCATTTCGGTAACTTCTTCTGCGCAGTATTCGACCACTGATATGCTCTGATCTGCAGCTTACCAAGGGAATTCCGTCTCGAAAGGACCAAACTGTTAAATAAAAAATCAGAATTCAATACACAGGAGGTTCAGATTCAAAAGTTTACTAGTGTACACCAGGAGGCAAAAAAACCATACAAGTACAGAATTTTATCTGACATGAAGCAGGAAGCACACAATTTTATATAGGTTTAACATTTAGCTATGCCCACCTTACTGACGTGATATGTCACAGGGCATCTACATCACTTTAGCTTACAAGCCTCTATTCTTTTAATCTGCTGATGCAGTATGTTTTAAAAAACTTTTCCTCTAGATACAATACGGCCTTGCTATCCAGCTGGTCAGTCATAATGTCATTCTGTAAAGTTACTTATTCAAGGTTTCATATCAGTTCGAATACAATGGCAGCTTCAGTCTTTTAATGCATGTCTTTGTTCTGTTACACTTTCTCACACAGCTGCGTGATATCTAAGTAACACATATACAAGGCCATCTCATTCTTACAGGAAGAGCAGAAGTTATTATTTCACACATTTCATTTTCTGACCCAGCAGATAATCACTTGTGAAAAGCATAAACATTAAAACTTGCTAAGCTAGCATTCTGTCAGGGTCAGGGATCAGCTTTTGCTTCAAGCCACACTGCAGTTTCAAAACTACTTCACATTTAGACATGAATTAATTTTACTACTATATGATTAATAGAATAAAATGCATTATATACTACTTTGCTTTTAAACTAGCATTTCTCATGTATTCAAATACACATTTTTCTAACAGATACCCAGACAGTTCCAGTAGTAGCAGCAACAATGGGTCTCATAAAAAATAATTTACAGTCTTTTTTAGATATGCTAACAATACATGTAACTCTGTATGCATTGCTGATGGAGGCAATTCTGGGCACATTGTGGATGCTGTGAAGAGTACTTTTGGCTAATATCAAAGACTTAAACTATACTAATTTCACAAAGTTTAATCATACTTTGATTTAGAAATGGGGCCCATTCCTGTCAGGGCAGTAGAAACCCAAAAGACTTGGAGAAATTAAATTGCCATATTCCAGACTGTGAGTTTTTTACATACCTGCATAAATGACCCTTGGCTGCCACTTCAAAGACAGATCTGATGATCTGATGAAAGCAAGAGTCTGTGCATACTGTGGCTTAAAAAACCTAAGCATTGTAGTAACCGTAGCTCAAAGAACAACCTCTCCATTGCTTGTAGTTTATAAAGGCAGTCTTATTTGCCAAGAAGAGGCATTTCTTTAGAATATTATTCTACTATTTTGCAGGTGGAAATAGCCACAGCAGACAGAAACATTGTTCAGTATTACCCATCATTTGATGAGGTACATAGTGTATAACAGACATATATTTAGAGCTCAATGTTTTCTGTAGGAGAACACTGCAGAGGATACTAATACTTCAGTGGAGAAAGGCTTTGGTCCCCTTCAGTGGGGAGGGGGCTGGCATAATGGTTAAGGTGTTCACCTTACAGACACAAGGTGCAGGGTTCAATTTTCACATGGGGTAAATTCTCACATGGGGTAATTGGCTAGGCTTAAAATGACCCACAGGGGCAGTTAGCCTAGTACTAACCTATGCACCTATGAACCTATGAACCACCTGTGTTTCAAATTTATGTTGTCTAGTCCACCACTGGTAGTGTTATTAGTCCAATTTCAAAACATGCCTTCCATACCTTGAACTCCGTCTAGCAATTAAACAAAGATGCATCCCGTTTAGCATGGATGATTCACATGGAGAGATGCACAAGTCAAGGGGCATAAACATAGGAAAATAAGGAAGTTTGACATCAGTGTGCCTGATTTGAGAGTAATTATATATTCTTTGTGAATGTTTACAGATAATTTAGTGGAAGATGTCTTGAAAGTCTTCTCTGATAGTTTCACAGTGCAGTGATGCATTAACAATCAAAGGGAAACTAGACCCTTGTGTGCTGGGACTCCAAGACAGTCTAGTATTTGTTAATAGAACATTGCATCTCTTTGGTGTTAGGTGCTAGTAACTCTCTAGCAAACACAGTAAGACGAAACAATTGTCCAGGTCCCCTTCAGTAAAAACATCACACTGAATGACATTTGACGACCTTTATTAAAATTCCATAAACATGATTGTTAGCCAATAGTCATAAATTTCACCAGAATTCATCATTTCAACCAAAACATGGTATAGGTGAAAATAACATCCATGTAACATTAACAAAGGACAGCGTCCCTGCTCATCCTGATCAGTAAGCAGCATCCATACCTCCGCTCACTTACTTATGAAGCAGCGTACCACTCACTTCAGTTACCATCTATTGAATTACCTCTATCCAAATAAGCAGCTTACATCCGCTTGCTTATTTACTTATCAAGCAGCGCAACCGCTCACTTGCCTTTCCCAGCTCATTAAAATGAGCAACCACCACCAGAGGTGGAACAGAAAAGGGCAAGCCTGCCCCTCTTCTCCATTCTACCCAAACTGAAAAACTACAATCTGCACTAAAAAGGTTGGGAGGGTGGGTAGCATGATCACACCAAAAATGTGACTCCTACTCCAGTTACACTTGCCTAAAACCCTTTAAGCCCTTCCCTACCCTTACCTCATTTCCTCCCAATCATCCCTCATTTTTATTTAACCCTATCCTCCCCTTATCTTCCTAATTCCTACTACTCTATCTAGCCCCATTTGAAGATTTCCCTGGACAAATTGGTCTGTTCCAAACCTCATTTGTCTAGGTCTCCTTCAATAAAAACATCACACTGAATGACATTTGATGACCTTTATTAAAATTCCATAAACATGATTGTTAGCCAATATTCATAAATTTCACCAAAATTCATAATTTAGATCCAAAACATGGTATAGGTGAAAATATCCATGTAACATTAACATAGGACAGCATCCCTGCTCATGCTGATGAGTAAGTAGCATCCATACCTCCACTCACTTACTTATGAAGCAACGTACCACTTACTTCAGTTACCATTTATTCAACTACCTCCATCCAAATAAGCAGCTTACCTCAGCTTGCTTATTTACTTATCAAGCAGCACAACTGCTCACTTGCTTTTCCCAACTTATTAAAATGAACAACCACCACCAGAGAGGGAACAGAAGAGGGCAAGCCTGCCCCTCTTCTCCACCCACCAGCCTGACCAGGCTGTTCCCTCTCTTTCCAAAACTTCCAGCAATGTAACCACAATTAAGACATTAGGCCATACATTATTCGGTGTATCCCACCCTATTTAAAGCAAGCTGGATCTGAGTCATCCTCTCCTAAAACTCTATCACTTAACTAGCGAAATAGCCAGTTACTTCAAAAGCTGAAAACAAACCTCTTATACCTTTACAATGCTAAGGTAGCAACCATGAACCCATGACCTGGCATACCCATATTCAGTTACCCAACTAAACAACCAAACACTTAGCCCACTGCCACTTGAAAGCATTCCAAGGCCATTGCATCATCACCCGTCTAATTGCAGCCCCAGTTTACTGTCCAATGAATCTAATAACCACAAGAAATCTCTTAAATTTCATTTAATAGCAATCTTGCCATCACTCCAATGACCCAAAAAATAAAACACTTAAAACCTGGTCATGGCTTTTAGCAATACAACCCAAATGTATTACCAACCGTAAACCAAGCCAGGCCAAACTAACCAACCACAATGTACCACCAAAACTTGAAAATGCCCCAATGCCACCAAGTCAAACAAGGTCAGTGACATGCCAATACCATCCAGAATATATTATATTAACCCAACTCTGTCTCCCCTAAACTACAATAAATCTAAGCTAAATCCTCCTACACCAAACACCCCTTAGCTCACAGGCCCGAACCAAATTACTCAATGCAACCCGCTAATCACCAACCCCCCACTGGCTGCAACATTATCTGACCCATTGCAAGGAAGACCCCAGCTAAAAATACAATGTGAAATTCAATTCTGATACTCCCTGACAAGATCAAGCAAACAAGACCTTACCTTGTGACTGCAGGGAAGAAAAAACACAAACAAACAACTCCATATTCAGCTGCATTGATGGAAAAGCGTGACCTCCTTTCATACCCCTCCATCAGCTGACACATTCTTCAGGCTTCACTTTTGCCTGTCGAGTCCAAGTTCCTTCAGCCCATCAAGTAAAGTTCCACTCTGCACATCCCCATCTTCCACCTCAGTGTTGTCTGTAAAAGAAAAGAATGTAAATACTCCACACCCGCATATTCCAATTTCTTAATGACATTATGCACCCCAAAGGCATATCTTTTTATCAACTGCATAAAATGCACTCACCACCGAATGCAAAACACCAATGAAACTTAATATGTCATAACAAAGTTCCCATAAGAGTTTTTCCCACCTCACATAGTAACTCTACAACTGATATCCCTGCAAAATCAAACAAATCATTGCCTGAAAAGGTCTATTCTATAAATAAAATCACTTTTAAACCTAAAACTCTTAATATAGTAAACACCTAAGCCTATAATGTGCATTCACCCCACCTGTGGAAACCCAGACCCCTCACAAAATTCCCCACCCTGCTTAACCCAGCCCCAGCACACTCCCTCTTCAGTTACCAACAGACTATCCTTTAACAGCTTCCTCCAGGCATGTAAATGTTGCTTACTGTGCACTCCCCCACTTGGACACCTATATGCACCATTCTGATGATGGAAACAGCCAACGCAACCTGCACCTTTGAAGTCACTTCCTTCCACTCACTGATTGATGTCCACTCTGCCATTCCCCACCTGCAAAAGAAAAGACAATTGTAAATTCTCAGCACACCCACAAGCTCCTGAAGCCAAACTTAAGTGCCACTGGGGCACGCTGTTCAACTGTGCCACCACTAAAACCCTCCTATCTTCAACAGAATGTCATCTTATCCACTTTATCCCAAAGCTACTTATACTGCAGTCATCTGGAATGCAACACTGTTATATTAAACGTACAAACTTAGCATCCAGCAATGATCTAGTCAGAACTACCAAAGATGTTACAGGCATTCACCTTCCTGGACATGAATAATCAAACAGACCATCAAAAGTTAATGAACCAAATTAGCCAGGACAGCCAGTAGCAAATAAGAAACTTGGCAGTAACAAAATAGGGCCAAGACTTAAATATCGATCTTATGAACTAAGAAAGTTCAAGGACCCATCCTACCCTCTCCTTTCCCTGTCCTGCCAATACCTGGCTTCAAACCCACTTGCGTCCCATGCACCATAAAATGCATGCAAACACAACCTGTTAGCTCCCACACCCTCTATCTCAGAGCAATGAACGCAGCCAAAAAACACCCACAAGGGAGGCAAGCTACAACCATTGCCCTTAAAAACTCGAAATTACAAACGCGGCAGATCCCAAAGGAGCACAAGTCATATCTGGGTATGCAGTCCTCCCTAAAATGTCCATCCCACTCTTCCAGGACTTTCCCAGCCACAGTTTTATGATAATGTACCAAAACATGAGGCCACAACTTACCCCCCCTATGCCATACCTACATAAATTGCTTATTATTACCCTGTACCTTCAAACTTCAAAAATTTGCCAGTGATCTGCCAGGACACAGCCAGGAAAACTGGAGCCAAAGGGAAGGGAAAGCTAAAGTCCTACCATGTGGAGAAAAAGACTTGAAGCGTACCTCTGAATATCTTAGAAGAAATCTGGACAACTTCCTATGAAAATTGAGGGACAAATGCCCAAAACCTACCCCACCTAGTCCCCAAGTAAACTGGATCAGTAGATCAGTACCTAATCCCCATATTATTTATAACATGCATACTCTTTTTTTTTTTTTTTTTTATATGTCACCAACAAAAATCTAGCTGGTGTGAGGCTTCAACATTTAGCTGAACAAGAGCCAATCACTAAAACTTCCCAAGCCCTTAAAGAAAACATTGGGAAAAGCCCCCTACACCCCCACATCCCTCAAGTATACCTCATTATAAGAAGAGTATATCAGTTGAGGTCCTAAAAGCTCATGTTCCTCAAAGGTCCACACCGAAAGGGCCCGTCGTAAACTCAGTGTTAGCAATTTTTAATTGATATCCATGATAAATAGATAGGAATCATAACATTACTACTTGTACATTTCCAAAATACTTTTATTATACACAAAATATGCACATTCATTCATCTTATGCTTTTAGGGTGAGTTTCCAAAAATGCTCAGGAATGCAGGAATGGGCGTTTGGCTGCTAGATGTGTAACATTCCACACCAAAGTACACCACAAAGAGGTATTAATGAGTTCAGATTCTAAATTACATATTGATAATTAAGAACTTTCTTTAAAATATTGAAATGCCTGACCCGCAACAAGATTAAATACAGCAGCATAAACAATCAAGATGCTTCAGGTGCCTTAGAACTGACCCTGACAACGGAAAAGTACCAACATTCCTTCTGAGGTTGTAAATTCCAAAGTCCTTGCACCCATTCTAAGTGACTGCCATATCATTCCCCCCAAGATTTTGCCATCTGTTCACAATGTCATCATTAACTGCAGACTACACTGCCTAACTAACCCAGTGGAAAACATTCCAATAAACGTTTACTGTGCACCTCTACGGCATCTTTCCACATAATGGCCTCCCAGCCCCAGCAACCCAGTCAAATCAACCAAACCAAGAACTTTCCACCCTCACATGCTAACATTACCTCCTTATCCCCATCCCTATTAAAACTCATTAAAAGAAGCATAAAATAAACCTTCCATACCTGTGATTGTTTTTTTTTAATTTTTTTTATATTGCACAGTGCATGTGCAGCTGCAACCTCCTCTCTGCAGAACTCACAGCCCGCAAAAGGGCCATCGCTGCTCCTTCCAGCCCCCAAACACCACTGAAAGAAGCCTGACAGACAGCTGCCTTTAAAACAATCACCACTATGCCACTCCTGAACAGGAACCATGAGACAGATGAGAAAACAAACAAGAGGCACACATCTTGAGAGGATCTTTTTTTTTTTTAAAAGTATGTACACCAGTTCAGATGTATGCCACAACCCCCACAGACCCTTGCACCCCCCACGACCACTGGTGCCACCGTGCACAATGAATGGCCAAAGAGAAATGCCCGTGCAGCCCACAAAAACAGTCTTGTCAATGAGCAACTACTCCCCACGTTCTCCATCTCCTCCACTCTCTTTAAATTTTTTTTTTTTTATTAGCCAGGGAGAAATAAGAGAAGCCAAGAAATCTACCCCCAACAAAAGGAGAAGATCAGCAGTGCAACAAGCTGCACCACCACAGCAATATACACCCTGCACCACAAGAGAAACACCGTCTCCAAGCCCGCGAAAACAACTGGCAGCATTGGCTGAGGAAAAGCCTCACAAAATGGGCATGATAGACTGGTCCAGAACAATGAAACCCAGACCCAATCCAATCCAATCAACCACCCTCCACCAAGCGACAAGCCCCCACTCATACCTAAGACAAGAAACCTCTTACAAACTCAAACCAACTGCCAACATCTACAACCAAAATGAACCTTTTCTTCATGCAACCACCACAACCTGAGGCAAACAATCCTCTCATTGGATAGCTAGCACCCAAAACTGTTATCTAGGAAGGTTTTGTTTTCTATTCCTAAGATGGTTTTGCTACCCACACATTACTATTTTCATGAAAAGAGGCATTCACTGCCCATGAAGCACCAAACCACCAATGGAGCCAGACAAGTGCCCTCCAGCAGGACTCAAGGTCTCACAGAAAGGATGTCTAAATAGTTCAGTTCCCCACTTGTTTGATGGGTGTGCATTGTTTTAAAGGGGAGGTCTGAATACAGAATGATAACTTTGCCTGTATTTACTGAAATAAAATTATCTTGCATTTTACTGTTTTTTTTTTTTTGTCAACATCTGATTATTTCTGCCAACCAGTCTTTTAATGCCGTGCATTCCTACTATGGCTCATTAATGATCTCCTTTAAAATAAGAGCAATTGTTCCTGCTAATTTAAACTGAAGACAGGACCCTACTCTTGTAAACAATGCTAGCCCTCAACAGTTAGGCCCACTATGGGCATGCGCAACAATGGGCCATCACTCGTACACACCCCAAAGCCTGTGAAAAGAGACCCAAGCCTTGAAACAGCAGAAATGGTCCCGCAACCATAGTCGCTCATCACCAGAACTACTGAAAGCAACCTCCCTATTCCTCCAACTCAAAACCGCTAAAGAAACATATCCAGCAAGACTCTCACCACCCCTAGCAGGAACAGCAGCATTCACCCATAGAGACCCAGACACGCTGAATTTACGCACCTCCAAATGCATCCCGCCCCTGAAGTACTGGGCTTATCTCAATTTGCAAGGTGACACAACTGTATTGACTGGGAAGTTCTCAATTTGCAAAGCGAAACAACTGTATTGACTGGAAAGTGCACAGGGCTGCATTCACAAAAGGCATTAAGCTACAATTACCTCACCGCCACCAACACTAACCCAACAAGCTGCCATAAACAGACCTAAGGACCACAACAATGCCAAAATAAGGGACAGGAGAGGCAAAACCTCATATTTGGAATTAATTTAAAACACGCTGACACACTCAACAGTCAAAACAATGGGATTTTGCCACCATGCATTTTCATAAAGTCCATGAAGTCTAACTCAAATGCCTGTCTCCATGGAATGTGAACTCATTCCACCCTGACTTGCCACAAAACCCAGCAACCACACAGTCCCACGTAATAAAAAAAAAAAAAAAAACTCTGCTCTTCTGTCATTATGTCTTAATGTACTAGAATGAACCACCATACCTACTAGTATAGCCCAAGGCCTACCTGCATGCAGCAGTACCTACAGGTCATCAAGGGCATGATACTTGCAGTAGCACAGCAAGATCACACCAAAAATGTGACTCCTACTCCAGTTACACTTGCCTAAAACCCTTTAAGCCTCTCCCTACCCTTACCTACCCTTAATTCATTTCCTCCCAACCATCCCTCATTCCTATTTAACCCTATCCTCCCCTTATCTTCCTAATTCCTACTACTCTAGCTAGCCCCAGTTGAAGATGTCCCTGGACAAATTGGTCTGTTCCAAACCTCATTTGGTCCATGAATGGGAGGTTAAGTTGCATGTTCTTAGCATTATTTTGGAATAGGGTATATGAGTCAATGACCTATTTGCTTCCTTTTCCAATGCAAAATGCTGCCTTTTCTGCTTCCTTCCATCTGACAACATCCTTCCCCATAATTCATGCAAAGAAACCAGGGAAAGGCTACAAAGGACAGGGCAGAAATAATTCTCATGGGCCTTCATGGCTTAGCCATACATGTTTTGCTTGCTTCAGTTCTTCTGGACTTTATCTCTTTTTTTCTGCCCACAACAATCTGAGAATGCTTACAGCAGAGAAAAAAAATGCAACAATTATTTTTTCCTTCCCATATCAGTAGGACAGCATTCAGTTCCGGGTTCTAGTCTCTGGGATTCTGAAAACTTCTCATGCATTTCTTTCATTCAGTCATCATTTTTTCCTGGTCTAAATACTGGCCATTTCCAATCTAGCCTTGTCCAAATTGGGTCCTACTTGGGCTTTTTTAGAGAAATATTTCCATTCCCAGTTTTTGACCACTTTTAAAATATTCCATTCCTATTTGATATCTTAATTTTGTGGTACAAATTCTTATTCCCCTACTCCCATATGCTTCATTTTGTGACTTAACGTACTTATTACAAGTGCTTATTTCCTACTAATTGTAATTTCATCAAGACTGATTAACAAACTTTTATGAAGGCGAATTTCCTTTTGGCATTATACAGATAGAGAATTGATCAGCACCAGTTCAAAATAAAGTCTTGGTCACTCTTATTGCTATGTTAACCAATCTAAACAAATGTTAACCCGTCTAAACATTCACTTGTTTTTTACCCTTTGTTTTGTTAAAGATGTCCCAAACAGATGAGATGCTATAATCTATTAATGCATATTGGTAGCTTTCATTTTATTTATAGAGGATGAAACCCTTGATGAAGGCTGTCATTTGTCCATGTCCTTTGTGAAAGACAGAGAGGGAGATAAAGTAGTCAAGCTGTGCATTTCAAAATAGCTAACAAAGTGCACAACTTTCTCCCCCAGAAATCTGTTCCTGACAATAACTAGACTTGTCGGGAGCTCAGACAGCGACAGTGGTAATACAGTCATCTTCTGCAAAGTTTTACTGGACAAGATCTGTGCTTCTGTACCTTAGTTTTCAGATTACTTGCTCAAACAACATATTATACTAGACCTTGATCTACATGAACAGTATTCTATGGCATGGGCATTTTAGAAGAAATCCTACCAAGATTCCCTATTGATAAGTCATGCAGACTTGGAGTTTGCTTCTGGGGGACGGGGGAGGGGGGGCAGGTCACCAAACATGGAGACACTATATACTTTCACAACTCATTTATTTTTTGGTTACAGGTAATTGTGTCTGTAACACATCACAAGCCATTTGTCAAATGACCACATAAACTACCTGTTAATCCCACAGAAGGATAAGATCCACTCATCAAAATCTCCAATTAGCAAGTGACCACATCATACCCCTGATATATATATATATATATATATATATATATATATATATATATATCTACACACACACATACATACCCACACACACACACACCCATATATATATATATATATATATATATATATATATATATATATATATATATATATATATATATATATGGTCTGAACATAGAAAGTACATTTAAGCTTTAAAGACTTTTATTCACTTTTTGTGAAAGTTCATTTTATCATTTAGTTGTATGTCATTTTGGATAAAATGCACTTTCGTGAAAGTGAGTTCGCTCATGTACATTTTGCTGAAAGTACTTTCGATGAACATAGATCCATATATATATATATATATATATATATATATATATATATATATATATATATATATATATATATATATATATATATATATATATATATATATATATATATATATATATATATATATATATATATATATATATATATATATATATATATATATATATATATATATATATATATATATATATATATATATATATATATATACCAACTTCAAGATTGCATTATGAGGGGGAAAAGGCAAATTCCCACTCTGTGCTGTACCATGACTTCCCACAAACAGATACCAGTAATTTTCGATCAAAATGAAACTTTAATCCCAAAAGCTGGCAAAAAGAACCATTCAACATTCTGAACATTTGACATGTATACACGCACACACAAACTGTCTCTGAGCTTACACAAACATGACAAAAATGAAACTGTTGGTATTATATAATACCCACTACTTCTGTGAGTTTGCATCCACTACAACATGGCAATCAAATTGTGAAATTCTGCTGCTGAATTATCATGACCTGTGATTACTGGCAATGACTGGCAAGTGCAGTTTTTGATGTGTTTGACACAATCACGTAGCATTCACACATCATCTCTGCACTGAAGTGTGCTGTTCTCCAGTTTTCAGCACTAACTGTAAAAGCCTACTATTAGAGCAACTAATGTATCTTAACATGTTTACATGATTATTTATCATAACAGTGATTATTCAAGGCAGACTCTTGCAGCAGGTAAGGGTTCCCTATTTCTTTCTCCACTGTTTGCTCTGATTTCGGATCCTGCATTCCTTGGATTTTATTATTATTTCTTCAGGAAGTGTAAATTATGCATTGCATGATGCTTCATGCCTCTTTAGTAAGAAGCAAGAAGACAAAATATAGTATGCATGCACTGATTTTTACAAACCTCATTTTTTCATAGCATTATGAGACATGTCTAAATTAACATGAAAACTAAAAATGTTTAGAGGAAATTACTGTCCAAATCAACATTATTAAACAGAACTGGAGGTAAGATGAAGGGGCTGCCTTTCTGTGTGAAAATTCACATTGGACTGACAATGCTGTGTGGTCCCAGTCTATTAAATACTTGAGCATTATAGTGAAAGAGCGACGGTCCCTAGCACAGGGAAAGTGGGGGGGTAATCCTGGCTGTAGAGACTGTATATATCATGCTGTCACAGTGAGATAGTGCTATCAGTACTTTACATAACCATATTTTAAGATGAGTACCTCACATAATCATACCTTTTGCAGCTTATTAAACCATTCTATAGTTGTCTGTTTGCATAATGAGACCTGCTGGCTGGTGTTAAACATATAGTTGTTTGCTGCTGAAACCCTTGTGAAAACAGGACCACCCACCACATAGTATCATTTCATTTAAAATATTTTAACTACATTAACAAAATCAAGGAGATTGGCCATGTTCATATGTTGGTGGTAAAGAGACGCATTACCGATAAAAAATTTGCACCTAATGCCGAAAGACAAGTCCTTCAGGAGAATGTGGCATAACTGGAAGATGCATTTGTGTTTGGTATAATAGCTCAGCTTTCATTAAGCTCTCAAAGATACAAACTGGCATGAGTTTGTTCCTAGGTTATAATCTTAAAGGCATTTATGATTTGGGGGTCTTAAATATTACCATAAAAACAAATTAGCCAGCATCACGAGACAAGCAGGGTCATAGCCATTTTCTTTGTCCATGTCTTTTTATTTAATAAATGCAAAGAGAGGCGAGGAGGTGATTAATTGCTGGAAGCAGATTTGCATAACACACTGTAAGGACATTTTAATCTGACAGAGGGTCATTCTCAAATGGAATGATGAAAGTGCTTTATCTTGTACCATTTCTATCCAAACCGAAAATTTGTCATTTCAACATACATGGTCCAAGTCATGAGCAGTAATTAAATGGACTGTTTACAGTATTTTTTTGTTGCACGTGTTGACAGGTATTGCTAAACATCTTCACACCACATCCTTAGTAAAAGCTTCATTTTCTCAGAGACCTCAGGAAGCTATGTTAAGAGTTTGTTTTCACTTAAAAGGGCTTTTTTTCCTCCTTATTAATAACAGAGAATGATAGCAAGATATATAACCTTTTCACCTATGGAGTTTAGATTAGATGCAGGGCAAATATGAACAAAACAGTCACTGCCTGGTAAAGGGGCCAGAAAGGCTTTGATAATGTATGCATGCACTAATTTTCTGCAAACAAAAATGCTTTTAATGATTAAGGTTATTAAACAGGTCAATATGTGTTAACTATACGCTTATATAGACTCAGGTTAGCAAACAGACTCTGAGGACACAAAACACATTTTTATTACATTTATAGAAATTTAATAAGACCAGTTTCAGAAGAAATGTGTCAAATCAGATTGTTACACAGATTTTGACATATAAATTATCAGTATATTTACTGGACTATTGTAGCTCTTAGGGATTAAGTAGCATTTAAAAATAAATAGCTAAAGCTGGCAGAGAAAAGGCTGTGACCCAAATAATGTGTACATTTCTGCATGTAGACATGCTTTTTGCAACTTTTATTACACTTAACACTTCAGGAATTCCTTCATGACTGTTCAGTGCATTTAATATAGTTACTGCTGTGTCTCATGATTTTTTAACTGTCCCACCTTGTATACATGTTCTGCTAAATAGTTTTATTTATTCATCGCTAATTATGAAAATAAATGCTTCCATATTTCAACGTAATGTAAAGTGTCTTTCTTCTCCTCCTCTCATCCCATAAACGCCAGTTTGGGAAAGTACTTCATAATCATACTAAGAGCATTAAGATACCAGTTAAGAAAAATACTTACCTATATCATAAAAGTATGCACCCTGTTGCACCGTGGCTATCTAAAGAAACCAAAACCAAATACCAAAATTAAACTAAAACAACCGTGTTCGATTCTCATCTAGAGCGTCTTCTGTGTGGAGGCATGCGTGAATGGGCGTGCCTTCATTGAAGGTTGTGCGTCAGGGCTGGTAACTCGGCACGTAAAAATCCACTACCAAACATTAGTGGACCGGAGTTCCGCTGTGGCGACCCCTAACCGAAAGACACAACAACAACAACAACACAACAAACTAAGAAACAACGCCTGGGCCAGGTGGCATGTTACCAAAGCTCCTATGGACCAAGTAAGATAGCGGCAGCTAAGGAACCAGACAAAAAAATCTGTCATTCTAGACAAAAAAAATCACTACATCCTCCACTGAAAATGGACATATATCCAGTCGGACTATCCAGGTCAACAAATGTAAAATAAATAAATAAATAAACACGTTTATAAGAATGTTTTGAAAGGTCAGATATGTAGAGTATCCTGCCTCACTACAGATGATTTTGTTTTTAACAAATAGTTAGATATTATGGCAGATGAAGTCTCAGTTATTAAGAATAATATCATATCTGAAAGGGGTTATATACTGAGACCATATTTATATGTTGAAAGTGGTAATAAAGATACTCAGAAAGATTTTATCTTTTCATTTAAGTTTCACTAACGATAATATAGATATTTGTGAGATTTTAAAGAAACATCAGGAAATCAACACTACTTCATATGATACAGAAAATAGTATAGGAACTTTGCATACAAGAATAAAAAGAACTTGAAATAGTAGGTTTGCTATCCACACAAAACTTATAGCAATGTTTGGTTAGAAAAAGTAAAGGTATCATTTGTTATACAAGGTGTACCTATTATAAATACGTTTTAACAGCAAATAATTTTCTCCATCCAGCTTCTGGAAAGAAATATATTCTAAAATTATATGCAATTTGTGACACTACTAATATGGTATTTATAGCCAGGTCTGGTAAATGCCCTTGTTTTTATATTAGCAAAATGAACATAAATTTGAAGGCTGCAGTAACTGAGCATATTTATGATACCAAAAAGGTAGTCTTAATATTGATTTAACTAAAAAATGTTTTAGAAATGAGTACAGATCATGAATTTAAATTTACAATGTTACAAAATATATACACTTTAGGAAAGGAGAGATCATTAATAAAATAGACCAAAATAATATTCTTGGATTATCATATTGAATGCAACTAGTATGCCAGGTCTGAATGTGGCTTTTGGCTGAAGCCTGTTTTGCATATGGTAAGCTTATATCATTGATTACATGAGCTGTTTCTATATACAATGTCATCTGGATGGTGCGCTGTTTAGATACTTGAAAAAAAACAAATAATGAGAAAGCTTGTATATTGTTGCTTTTTTTAATTTTTTTAAGTGTATGTCCAGATGATGAGCTATATACCCTTGACATTACCCATTCTTGTGAACAGTATAGGCAGCAGTGTATCATCTTGTGATAGTTTCACCCTGACCTGCTTAACCAGTTGTAAGAAGAGATTAGAGTGAGACAGCTAGAGGTTTATTTAAGTGTTTTTTTCTCTTCCTTTTTTGCCAAGCCCAGCACTTATTTACTTGTAACTGCTTTGCCTTAAAGCAGTGGAGGTGCAGAAGAAAAGCATGGAAGGATGTCTCAGGAGAAAAAAATGCCTCTCCTAACAGTGGGTTACATATATCATGTGTACTGCTGCTCTATACCGGTTTAATAACATGCAATGTTTATGTGTACTAAGATTTTGTTTTTGTTTTCTCATCCTTGTTCAGATTCAGTTGTAGTAACGGCAGAGGAGTGGCAATCTCCTCAGCCCTGAATTGGTCACTGTACCTATGGTTGTGAGATATCAGTGAGTGGCAGACCTAAATCTCAATGGGGAGTGGAAGTTGCTGCTGAAGACAACTTTGAGGGCTCACTCATGGTCTCTGTGGCCAGTAACTAGGAGGAGAGTGGAAGTTGCTTTCCTTATAGTGGCCCAGAGGAATCCCCTGTGGTCAGCTGTCATCAGTTGCATAGGCTGGTGAGGTCTGATATGTACCAGCAGCTGAATGCTTGCCTCAAGACTATGGCATGCCTCCTGGCATGGCTGCTTGAGTTGTGTGACTAACTGGCCCTGCACATCTGGACAAAAGAGCCATGATCTATGAAGGTGACTAATGTCCATTTCAGTTGGTCTCTGGGCCAGTGTGGTACCTGACATGTGCCTTGCCCTATCCACAGTTCTAGATTACCACACCTTATGTGTCACTTCCCATGCCTTGCTTCTCATCCATTCTTCCCCTTCACCAACTGCCCATCCTCTGTTGGTATGTGTCCATGCACTGTTACTCCCTCTTATGTCAGTACCACCGCTCTCTCTCTCTCTTTATTTATGTCTGTATTTTATGTTTGTATGTCTCTGCAGCCTTTACTTTTCCATCTATCCACCCCCAAGCATTCCACATTACCTTCCCCAGCTAACTTCCCTTTCTTATATAAAAATGGGAGCCTTTCCCAAGCAAAATATAAGCTTTTCTTCTCCCCTTCAATTAATCCTTATGGTTACCCTTGTGTGTTTTCTTCAGCTTGCTTTTCTCACTTTCCTTTCTTTCAAATTCTCCCTTTCCTCTCCACTTATTTGGTGAACTGGATTGGCACTTTGCTTTGTTGTGGTGGCCTTCTTTATGCTGTCTGTCACTATAGGGGTGCATTTTCTAACTTGCACTCCTAAGTTCTGTTTGGCATTATCCCATTCTATTACTTTTCCCATGCTAGTTATCTGCTCCTGGTAGCTTGGTTCCATTGTTAGTTTTGTCCATCAAATTCCAGTCCCTTTTGCATATTTTCTACACCCCCTACTTGCAGTCATACCTATTGATAAAACCTCCTTTCTCCATTCCCATGTTGGCATAGTTTTTGGAATACTTTCTGCTGTCTTATAAATACAATGCTCTGTATGACTGTTAGGCTAGTTATGAACCTGCATCCGCAATTGTACTCTCTCCTTATTTTTTTAACCACTGTTTCATCATAATTGCTTTCTATTTTGATTTATAATATTCTGCTTGAGTTATGTATATGAACCTCATCTGTGTAGCTCTAAAGTATCCCTTCAAAATTCTAAAGTTCTTTGTGCTATGGGGAGAATCAACTTATCTACTTAAATCTTGCCCTCTTCCTCTACCAAATTGGTTATTTCAACCCTTTATTAATTATGAGCCACAACTTCTCTTCTGATTGATAAAAGTATGCCCAACCTGTATACAGGACCAGATCCAGCATAAAGCAACCTAGGTAGCTGCCTAGGGCACCATGTTGGCAAGGGGACCAAGCCATGCATGCAACAATTTAAAAAAACAAATCAATTTCCAACTTTAACGTCCCTTTTGATTTTTCAGCAGTTTTGCTCTTCTGCTTTGCATTTCATACAAATGAGCACACATACAAAGCAGTCTATTGAATTCCTTCTCAGCACGCATACAAACACACAGAAACTAGATTATTAGTGAGTGAGAAGGCTGGAGGTACTTCTTACAGCATTATGTCCAGCCAAGAAGATTGTAGCTGAAGGCTGAGGAAGTAGGCAGAGGTTAATGCAGCAATGATATTAGGGTGTGTGTGTGTGTGTGTGTGTGTGTGTGTGTGTGTGTGTGTGTGTGTGTGTGTGTGTGTGTGTGTGTGTGTGTGTGTGTGTGCATATGTGCTTGTGTGTGTGACATGCCCCACTTAGGGTCACTGTTTAATTAAGCGGCATAATGATGGTGTCACAGATTAAAATCCCGTACCTTATCTTTGGCAGGCAAGAATCTTAATCCTAAAAAAAACAAACAAAAAAAATCAGTATACAAACGAACCAGCTGCAATGTTCTGTAAAACATTACTTTATTCAACAAAAAAATAAAAGCACATAAAACCAGCGTACCAGAACCTAAACACTTTCCATTAGCTGTCTATTGAAATTGAGGGTTTTGATTAGATGAATGAAATCATTATATGACTAAGGAATGGAGTATCCCTTTTATTGGTCTTTTGAAGTACTTGAACTCATTAGGTGTTGTTTTGATCTATTATACATCGGGGGTTTTCCATGGATCATTTAGTTTTGATGTTTTTTTATAATTTTAGGAATGGAGATAGGGTAAAAAATTGAATTGCTTTCTGTTTAAACTGTGAGCTTTGGCCAACTGAGACCTGCATGAGTGGAGCTAAGTAGATTTTTATCTGCACTTTTATCAAATAATACACAATTTAAAGTAATTTGTTTGTGTTGCATTGAGCAATATCTAGCTGGAAGTTGACTGTTTTTCAGTAGGTCTTATACAAGTGGTATTTTCAGTTAAGGCTTGTTCAAAAACTTGCATAGCCAGTGATAAGTGGGGGTAGTTTACCTCATTGTTATTCGGTTTCTGTCTTATACAAGTGGTACAGTGAATTGCTTTCTGTTTAAACTGTGAGCTTTGGCCAACTGAGACCTGCATGAGTGGAGCTAAGTAGATTTTTATCTGCACTTTTATCAAATAATACACGATTTAAAGTAATTTGTTTGTGTTGCATTGAGCAATATCTAGCTGGAAGTTGACTGTTTTTCAGTAGGTCTTATACAAGTGGTATTTTCAGTTAAGGCTTGTTAAAAAACCTGCATAGCCAGTGATAAGTGGGGGTAGTTTACCTCATTGTTATTCGGTTTCTGTCTTATACAAGTAGTACAGTGAATTGCTTTCTGTTTAAACTGTGAGCTTTGGCCAACTGAGACCTGCATGAGTGGAGCTAAGTAGATTTTTATCTGCACTTTTATCAAATAATACACAATTTAAAGTAATTTGTTTGTGTTGCATTGAGCAATATCTAGCTGGAAGTTGACTGCTTTTCAGTAGGTCTTATACAAGTGGTATTTTCAGTTAAGGCTTGTTAAAAAACCTGCATAGGGAGTGATAAGTGGGGGTAGTTTACCTCATTGTTATTCGGTTTCTGTCTTATACAAGTGGTGCAGTGAATTGCTTTTTGTTTAAACTGTGAGCTTTGGCCAACTGAGACCTGCATGAGTGGAGCTAAGTAGATTTTTATCTGCACTTTTATCAAATAATACACGATTTAAAGTAATTTGTTTGTGTTGCATTGAGCAATATCTAGCTGAAAGTTGACTGTTTTTCAGTAGGTCTTATACAAGTGGTATTTTCAGTTAAGGCTTGTTAAAAAACCTGCATAGAGAGTGATAAGTGGGGGTAGTTTACCTCATTGTTATTCGGTTTCTGTCTTATACAAGTGGTACAGTGAATTGCTTTCTGTTTAAACTGTGAGCTTTGGCCAACTGAGACCTTTATGAGTGGAGCTAAGTAGATTTTTATCTGCACTTTTATCAAATAATACATGATTTAAAGTAATTTGTTTGTGTTGCATTGAGCAATATCTAGCTGGAAGTTGACTGTTTTTCAGTAGATCTTATACAAGTGGTATTTTCAGTTAAGGCTTGTTAAAAAACCTGCATAGCCAGTGATAAGTGGGGGTAGTTTACCTCATTGTTATTTGGTTTCTGTCTTATACAAGTGGTACAGTGAATTGCTTTCTGTTTAAACTGTGAGCTTTGGCCAACTGAGACCTGCATGAGTGGAGCTAAGTAGATTTTTATCTGCACTTTTATCAAATAATACACGATTTAAAGTAATTTGTTTGTGTTGCATTGAGCAATATCTAGCTGGAAGTTGTGACTGTAGGTCCCCACCCATCCTCCCTGTTTTTGTCTTGGTGTTAATCTTGGTGCCTTTGAAACGGCCTGCCCCTCTTGTAAATTTGCACTTGGATACTCTGCGTGGGCCCATCTCATTTGCTCACTCAAAAAAAAAAAAAAAAAAAAATTATCTGCTTTTACTGTATTTGTGTTTCTTCCTACTTTATTTTGCTTTTGCGTCATCTTAAAAGTACTCCGTTTTATTTATTACTGCTTGGTGTAACTCATTCTAAGCCTATTACTTTAAGCACTTGGGCTTCAGACCAGTTGTTTTACATTAAGAAGGTTTGTGGTCTGCACTGTAGTGGCAGGACAGGTAGCTTACATCCTTCTAAGTTGGGAACTGCTGATTGAGGGCTCAGTGTCTGTTATTCTAAAAGTGTATTAATTGTGGTTTAAGCACTCGGGCTTCAGGCCAGTTATTTTACATTAAGAGGGTTCGTGGTCTGCCCTCTTGTGGGAGGAGAGGCTGGACTCTGCCCTTCTGAGCTGGGAATTTCTGGTTAAAGGCTTATAGTGCCTGCATATTTGAGCTGCTTCTTACTGAAACTGGTACACCTTGTTTGCTGTAGCATAGACTAGATCCAGGCCTACTTAATCTAGCTTTGTTTGTATAACTTGAGCACTAATCCAGGCATTCTTTAAAGTATTCAGTTGTATTTATTACTGATTGGTAGTAACTTGATTAAAGTGTAGCTATCATTCTAAGTCTTTTGGATTAAGCACTTGGGCTTCAGACCAGTTGTTTTACATTAGGAAGGTTTGTGGCCTGCACTGTGGTGGCAGGACAGGTAGCTTACATCCTTCTAAGTTGGGAACTGCTGATTGAGGGCTCAGTGTCTGTTATTCTAAAAGTGTATTAATTCTGGTTTAAGCACCTGGGCTTCAGGCCAGTTATTTTACATTAAGAGGGTTGTGGTCTGCACTCTTGTGGGAGGAGAGGCTGGACTCTGCCCTTCTGAGCTGGGAATTTCTGGTTAAAGGCTTATAGTGCCTACATATTTGAACTGCTTCTTACTGAAATTGGTACACCTTGTTTGCTGTAGCATAGACTAGATCCAGGCCTGCTGAAGCTAGCTTTGTTAGTATACTTGTTCTTTGTTTGCTTCTTATTTCTCTGAAATGCTAATTCCACCTAAAACGCAGCTTTTCAGTGCTTCTGTGGATCCCTAGTGATATCTGCATTGCTTACTGTACTTATTTCCTTGTTTCACTTGAATGAAAGTTACTGTTTGTCATTATTGCATTTAAGTTACCTGTAGCACATTGCATTTAAATTACCTGGCACTTGCCCACTAAAGCAATTATATAAGTCAGCACTAAAAAATTAAAAGCACTACACCCTCACAAACTCCCCTTGAGTACCTTGTTCCCCATTGGCCCTTTTTTTTCAATTATAAAGGAATTCGCAATACTATTCTAGCATGTCCAAAGGTCAGTTGTCAATCTCCTCTCCGGTCCAGCTGGTGAATCTGGGAATCGTGAGGCAATGTTACAACTGCCTCATGTACACAGACAACCCTCTCCTCCTCCCAACAAATTCCAACATATGTGAGAGATGCAACCATATAGCCAAAATGGAGGCTAAGCTCTCTCAACTCAGTGCTGGCGTAACCAGTCAGGAGGAAAAGGAAACCACACTCACTACAATTCCAGTCTCACATACACCTACCACGACAGCAAACTAAACACATAAACTCAAAAAAACATACTCGGAGGCTCTAAATAAAAATCTGCCTAAGCAGCAGAGACCTCCAAAGCAGACACCCAAACAACCGCACACCCAAAACAAAACACGTGCAACACATAGCTCACAAAGCCAGTGTGCCAAACAGTCACAGCCCTTAAGGCTAAACAACACACCTGATACACTTGTAATAGGTGGCTCTATCGTCAGGCACACTGACGTCCCACTCACCAGGCTGAACAAGGAGAAGGTCACGGTCAGCTGCCTGTCAAGCGCTAGGATCCGCCACATAACACAAGCACTCAGGTCACTCCAAGGCAAGTACAAATATGACTCAATCATTGTCCATGCTGGTGTGAATGACCTGAGACGCACCTCCCTGGACTACATGAAAAGAGACATAGAGGAGCTCTCTGAGCATGTAGCCCAGGCTGGTATGACCCTGACCTTGAGTAGCATCTTACCCTCACCAAGAATGATACCACAATATGAAGACAAGATGATCAATTTCAACAATTGGCTTAAGTATTGGTGTCATTCAAAGGGGATCCAATGCCTGTCAGCCTGAGATGACATGCTCGGCAAGCCACAATGCTTTGGGACGGCTTGCACCTATCACCACTGGGCTTTCAGATATTGGCAAAGGCTCTTGCTACCCCCATAGTGCCTTTTTTAGGCAAGGCTCAAAAGACAAACCCACCTCCATAGGTATCACAAGGGATGAGAAACTAAGAGTAGTGCTACTCAACGCCAGAAGTCTAAACCTCAAGATGCATGCACTCGAAATTCTCCTTAGCATGGAGAACATCGATATCTGTGCAGTAACAGAAACCTGGTTCAAGGCTCCTGAGAGCACCCCAGCACTACCAGGTTATACCTCATACCATGCTTTTCAGCCCCAAAACTTGGACCAAGCCACAAAAGGAGGGGGAGTATCAATATTCGTCAAAGATACCCACACCTCCAGGTTGGTGGCACAGCATGAAGCATCAGAGACTATCCATGTGCAGCTAACAGTGGGTAAAATTGCCTTCCAGTTTATAGCCTCCTACAGACCACCCTCCCAAACCCAGGAACTCCACTCGGCCTTCCTGAGAACACTGGAAAATATGAAGGTCTCTCCAAACACCATTATATTGGGCGACTTCAGCTACCCAAACATAGACTGGGAGCATTACTCTAGCTCCAACACCCTAGCCCAAAGGTTCCTAGAATTTATAAACTCAAGTGCTATGGAACAACTTGTTACCACTCCCACAAGAGGGGAAAACATACTGGACCTGATCATCACCAACATGGGGACTCTATGCTCCAGACCAGAAGTGTATCCCTCACTGGTAAGATCAGACCATAAACTAATCTCACTGGATATTCACATCCCAACCCCACCCCCTGCCCAGAAAACCACAGTGAAAAACTTCTCTAAAACAAATTTCACACTCCTGAAAACCGAGGTGGAATCCTTCAAAGCCCCCGGGCCTGTGGAAAATATGGCCCAGACCGCAGAATCCTTTATAAACGTATTATATGAACACCTTCTGGAATGCATGGATTATGCAATCCCAAATAAAACCAAGACCCAATCCTCCAAAGGCAGACGTCCTGTCTGGTGGACCCCAGCCATAAACAAACTATACAATAGAAGGAGGAAGCTACTACATGATAGAGCAAAATCCCAAAAAGGGAAGGCATCTCTGATCAGTATTAGCAAAAAACTATGGGCACTCATAAAATCATCTAAGGCCAGCTTTGAGAGAAAAATTGCACAGGACACTAAGGATAATCACAAGGCTTTCTTTAGTTATGTTAGGAACCTGGGTGGGAATTCCCAGATATGCTCAGAATTAGTCCAAAATGACAAAAAATACACCAAACCCACAGACATTGCCAACATACTAGCTGACAGGTTCAGCGCAAACTTCTCCCCCCTCCCCACCAAAAGGGCAAATATCTATCCCAGCAGAGTGCTGCCCCCCTGACATCTCAGATGCTCAGGTAAGAACCACCCTCTCCAAAGAAAAAACACAGCATCAATGGGACCAGACAGTGTCCCAGGCTGCGTCCTACATGAACTCCAAGAAGAGCTAAACCCAAACATAAAACTACTGTTCAATCTCAGCCTTACTACAGGATATGTACCCAAAGAGTGGCGTACAGCAACAGTGGTCCCTCTCCACAAAGGTGGTGCCTCAACGGATCCTGGATACTATCGCCCCATAAGCCTGACTAGCTTAGTCTGCAAAGCTATGGAAAGGATCATCATGGACCTTATAAATAAAGATATCGGGGACCTACAGACACTGGATCCTACCCAGTTTGGCTTTGTTAAGGGCAGATCCTGCCTCTTAAACCTGGTTGATTTCTTTGAAACAGTCACCAAGGCCATTGACGAGGGGAAGGTGGTCCACAGAGCCTACCTGGACCTCGCAAAAGCCTTCGATACAATACCCCAGTCGGGCATTATAGATAAGCTTACCAGCTTAAATATAAACCCCTATGTCACTAGATGGGTTGCAAACTGGCTCAAGGACAGAACCCGCATGATTAGAATTGCTGGAGCCATGTCAGACTCCAAACCAGTTACAAGTGGCATCCCACAAGGCTCAGTCCTGGGACCTCTCTTGTTCGGTATATATTTCTTAGAGGTACAGGCCAACATGGAAGGACTGTGGCTGACCAAGTTCGCAGATGACTGCAAACTGGGTGCCATAATCGACTCTCCAGCCGACACAAGCATCCTCCAAAAGGGCCTCATTGAAACAGACAACTGGTGCCAGAGCCATGGCCTCAAGCTAAACGCCAAAAAGTGTATAGTCATCCCCTTTGGCAAAAACAAAGTGCCCACAAATTACCACATAAGTGGTAATCCATTGAGTATGGAAGAAGTAATTAGGGACCTGGGGACCCAAGTTGATAGCAATCTCTCATTTGACAACCACATGGCCAAAGTGGTTAGAAAAACATTTTATATAGCCCACCTAATCATGAAGGGATTCACATCTAGATCAGGGGAGGTCATTGTGCCTCTTTACTCATCCCTCATCAGGCCCATAATTGAGTACAAAGCCCCTTTTGGGATGTACCTTACCAGACACCTGCAGCAACTGGAAAGACCCCAGAAGTACCTCACCAAGAGGATCAAAGGGCTCAAACAGATGCCATATGCTGCCCGGTTAAAGAAACTCCAGCTCTACTCAGTGGCATACCGCCTGCTCAGAGGCGATCTGTGCCTGACGTATAAAGCCATGTCCAACCCAGAATTAATGGACATGCTGCACCTCAGAAAATCCAAATCCCATCGAGCTACGCGATCGAGAGACTTGAACCTCAGCACTGAAATAAATAGGACATGCTGGAGAGACAGATTCATAACCCAGAGGCTTCCTTCACTCTGGAATAAAATCCCAGTACAAGTTAGGCAGAGTCCCTCATTGACTCTCTTCAAGAGGAATCTTGATGAGTGGATGGGGGATTGTAGGTTTACCCCTGTTATCACTTCTGTGTCACTGTTAGACAGAGGCACAGTATACTAACCTTGAAAAAGGGCATAGCAAAATTAATTTAAAATGGGTGGCGAAAGCCAAACACACTCTGGCTAGGCTTATAAATGCCCTGCCTAGTATGAACCTATGAACCTATATATATATATATATATATATATATATATATATATATATATATATATATATATATATATATATATATATATATATTTTATATATACATTTCTGTGTTTATTTATGGTTCCTTTTACATTTTATTTTTGATGAGGTTTTAATTCAAATAGAAAGGTGGTTGGAGTCTTACGGATCCTGTACTTATTATTGTTATGCACAAGTATTATTAAATTCATTAAATTTATATTTATTCATTTATTTATATGTATAAAATATTCATGATCGTTTAGCTCGAACAGGTGAATATAGGTAGATGAAGCACAAAGTTTGTTCATAAACATTTATTTTTAAATTATTTCTGTGATTTGGTTAACGTGTTGATCTTGACTGCATTATATGTAGTAATTGCCAGGGTCATTCTTAACATTTTGAACAAAAGCCTTTTGGTACCTGGGTATGATTTTGACATATATATTTGTTATTGTTACATACTGAGAAATTTATATTTATTTTTATTGGATACCTTATTAATCTTACTTCCAGACAAAGTTTACTACATTGATCTTATTGATTATTTGATTCAGCTTTTTGGTACAGTGGGGCTGTATTTTGTTGTAATGGCCCTATAAAAAGGAGTGGCGGGGTTTACTTCAGGAAGGAGAAGCTAAATTGGAGAAGGCTTATTTAAAAACTTCAATGGAGCTAGAACAAATTTTTACTTCTGAAGAAGTTCATAGAGTGTAAATGGATGAAAGTGCTTATGTTCTGGTGCTCTGTTTTTATGTGCTTTTATTTTTTTTCTGTTGAATAAAGTAACATTTTATGCATCATTGCAACCGGTTCTTTTGTATAGCCATTTTTTTTTTGTTTTTTGAGATCGTTTGTGTTTGTTATCTTGGAAGAATCTTAATTCTCCACACCAACTGCCAGGGCTCCTTTAACTTATTTCTTTCTTTTTTTCTTTGTGGTAAGTCACTGAGGATTACAGTCTCTCATTGTCAGACATCGAGTTTCATAGTTATGTAATTCCTGATGTAAAACATATTGCTCTGTTTGGAGTGGTCTGCTCTTATCTGCTGACATTTTTGTAGAACATCTCTGAGTTTTCCTCATATTTATGCCGTGCCCTGTACTTGAGCAAGTCACTTAAGCAGACAGTACTTTGGAACAACCAGAAATTTGGGCTAGGCTCCTTGGACTGCAAACCTAGTAACTACCCATGAATCAGAGGAGTTATGATGTAGTAGAAGGAAATAGACTGAGTAAACAGGAGCATCATATGAACAATGTTGTTTGGATGTGATCCTTGGTTTTCTTGTTCTATTGAATGCTGAGAATGTGTTTATTATTCAGTTGTGAATAAATTTGATAGCATAAAGTCTATTTGCTTAATATTAATATTTTAACTGTGAATGCATTTTTACTTAGCTTGTTTTTTTTTTTGTTCATACACAGCACAATCATGTTTGCAATGTGTTATGGCTTCAATGGTTTATCTAGCACTTAGTGTAGATGAGTAAGGCTATGAGCTGATAACGAGCTGCTTCCTGTAATACATGACTTCATTCTCTCAGCTTCATTTGTTTTCTATGTGACTATGCTAAGTTACTTCAGCAGGCAGTATTCCTGTGCTGTGCCTGGCAATGGGCACTTATGTCCATTCAGCTGTCCATGGCTGCTAGCAAATGCATTACACATTTGTCTTTTGAACTCCTGTATCCTTCACAAAGATGCCAATTAGTACTTCACTGTATGCAGTTTGAGTATAAATCTCAGCATGTCTCTTGTAGATTACTGGGTTGTCAGATGCATTTTCACTAAATGTAAATTTCAAGGGAAGAGAAGTTTATTGTTTCCCATGACAAGTCTGCTTTCAATGTGAGAGTGTTTTGTTTAGAAAATGTCTTAGTGTGTTTTATGTAAAATTTTAAATAAAATTTTGAAATGAAATCCAAATATCTGTGATAATTGTAAATGCATAGAAGAAAATAGTCTGTAATTGGCAGGTTTGAGCAGTGTTTGTGGTAACTGGTGATAGACAGTTAAGTAATGGGATATTGGTATGGATGTCAGAGGCTTGATTCATTAACTGAAGTAGGTCGGACTAGTACTGAGTGACATCTGATATACTAACTGTTATCAAAGAAAGAGAAGACATAGGGAGGTCAAAAATGAGATGTAGCCATCCTGCAACCATGTAGTCTCCCATCAAAAAAAGTATGTTGTTTGCAGTAATATTTTTGATTTTTATTTAACTCGTGGGTTTCTGAACAAAGATTGCTGCAGCATTTATATTGTCTTTAATTGTCTTACTTTATTCATTGCACTAAAGAATGAATTAATTCATTAAAAGGCCTGGATTGTGTAATATAGTATAAACATGTTGCATTTCAGTAACATATTTTTTGCAGTACCTTATTTACAGCCTCCATCATATGCAAAGGAATTGGCATTTGTCAGGTCATATAGTTTGCATTACACAGAATGTTGATCATGGCAAGATTGAATTGTAAAAGATTTCTGCATTTAGTTAAAAACTCTTACTCTGGCAGTTAGCACAGAGGAATAAAGCTCGAATTTGTTAATGAGATGCTTCGTTTGACAAGGGAGGCAGGGTTTGAATCTTTCCACCTTCAGTTACCTATTATATGACATTGAGCCAGTCACTTAACCAGACAGTGTTTTGGAGCAATTTGGAATCTGAGTTAGGTTCCTTAATGGCCTCCAGGAATTCATGCCTAATAACTATGAAACTTTTGCCATTGTTTGCCAGCCATTCCCTATTGCATAGCTGATCTAGTTCAGGAAATGTTATGGCAGTATCACCAGCACACCAATTTTTTTTAATGTAACATAGGCAAGTTATTATTCAAGGGTAGCAGGCATTGTATTTGTAGACACTCTGGTGCAGCATTAGTGGAATGCTGCATTCCTGAGAGTGTCATCCTTTGGATGAGATGTAAAACTCTGCTTGAGCTAGTGATAACTCAGGTTGATATAAAAGATCCCACAGCACCTATGGAAAAGAATAGGGGTCCATTATTTATATACAAAAAAGAGCTCTCATGTACAACATATTTACAAATATTTTCAAATGCACCAATATATAAATATACAACTATATTTATACATATTCATAATTTTCCTTACAATCATACTACATTTCATCCCTGTTATACCTCCACTCCCTCTTCCATAACCACCACCATCTCATTTTAATTAATATTGTTGCTAAAATCCATTTACCATTAAACATAGATTCATTTATTCTTTCATTCCATATAACCCATATGACATAAAATAACTTTTTATCTATTCTTTTAACATATTCTTTACTTCTGTTATTATAATATCCATATTTAATTATATCCACTTCTTTTATATCTTCAAAAGAATCTGCTTTACATAGTTTCCCTCATAACTTTACTCTTTTACATTTCAAAAACACTCAGTAGTTTCATATTTTTGACAACGTAAACATATTTCTATCACTTCTCTTTTTCATGGCATATTTCCTTTTACTGGTAATTTATTTATTACCAGTCTCCACAAAACATCTTGACATTCTATTTTATTATTAAATTTGCTTCTTATTTTTATAATTTTATTTATTTTTTCACCTGTTAGGTTTTCCCATGATTTTACATGGTAATGTTTTACCATTACATTCTTGTAGCATATTTCTCTTTCTTTTTCTATATCATCAATTTTTATTTTCTTCAAAAATATTTTTTTCTTGGTAACATTTCATTTCTTCATTTATACAGCCTTTTCTCTTTCATTTTTCTTACCATACCCCCAAATGTATCATACTTATATTTGTACAATTTTACAACTAATCTCTCATCTTTTTCATTTATCCACTTTAACACTCTGTACAAATTTAATGAAACAGTATATACCACTGGGTTATTTAACCCTAAAACTCATTCCTCTTTATTTACATGCAAAACTCCTCTTTTTAGTGGATTTAATCTAGAACCCCATATAAAGGAAAAATATCTGTCAATATTTAATTTTCAAATAGTATTAGTAATATAAATGCACTTGCTGAATATGCTATTTTTCCCATCAATACTGAATTTATCAAGTAAGCCTTTACAATAATTGATAATTCGTATGTTCTCCAGAAATACAGGTTTGTTATATTTCATCTATTGTTTTTCCATTGAATTTTACTTGCATCTTTATTCACAAATTTTAGACCTAGCGCAGAAATTTCATTCATTGTAAAATATGCAGCTCCTATCTTTACTACATCACTTAAACCTATACTTTTTTATTTAAGCCTTCCTTATCACATCTAGACACTTTATTTGTAAAAATGATTACTTCTTTTTTCGAAATTTTTTTTGCAAGTTATATAATATCATCTGCACATGTTAATAGGACTGGAACTCTTAACCCTTCAGGTGTTATATATCCAGCCTCCTTCATTTTGTAATTTATTTCACATACTATCACATTCATAACAGCTAATGCAAAGAGTATACAACTCATTGGATAACCCTGACTTACAACACTCTTCATATGCACTTCTTGGCTTAACCATCCATTTACAAGTATTTTTATTTTATCATTACTATAAGCTAACATACATAATTTCCTAACTTTCTCACTTATATTCTTTCATCATTATCCATAAGATTTCATGTCCAGTTGTATTAAATGCCCTATTAAGATCTCCTATCATGATTTTCACTTATTTTCTATTTATAATACCATCCATAATTTCTCTATCACTATATACTATCTTTCATAACATTTTCCATTTTAGTTTCAAATCTCTTTTTTATTATTTTCGTAAAGATCTTATCACTATTATTTAATACTATCAGTTTCCAGCTTTTTAATCATCTTATATCTTCTTTTTTCCATTTACATTGAAGTAGTCCACTACACAATTCTTTATACATAAAACCTTAATTTAACAATTCATACAAAATCTTTAAAAAATATTTTTTGCCAATCCATTAAATTTTTATATATTTCATATCCTATTACATCAGGTCCTGCAGCCAAATCTATATTTACTTGTCCTAATATTTTATCTAACTCATATAATTAAATCTCCTTTTCCAACTCCTCATTCTCTTTTTCTGTGAACTTTTTTACTTTCCATATTGTTTTTACTACCTTCTCTTTTTCTTTAAACATTTCTTTTACATATTGTACTACACTGTTCATAAATTTCTCCTGAGTTCTTTCTTTTTCTCCTTTTACATTTTTTTTTATTTCTGTTCTTCCATTACCATCTTTCTTTACTATTCTGCTTAAATAACTCAATACTTCTCTTTTTCCTTAAAAAATATCTTTGCTTAAATAACAATTATTGTATATTTTCTTGATTTCTTTCATATAATTCTTTTTCTTTATCAAAGTACTTTCTATCATTATCTTCTAAATCTTCCCATGTATTGTTATATGTCCTTTTGTATTTTCCTTTCTCTACTTTTCTCACATAATATTTCCACTGTAAAGACTGTTTTTATAGTTCCCTTTAATATCATCCACCATTCAGACCAATTTTTATAAAATGTTCTCATAGTAATATGATCTTTTCATAACTATATCATTAATATATTTCCTTCTTCATTCCATGCCTTCTTATTTATCCTTTTTATTCCTTTGCCTATCTTTATATATTCCATGTTTTCCTTTAACTCTAGCCATATTGCAAAATGATCAGAAAATCCTGTTTCAAATACCTCCATTCTCCTACAACTAAACCTGCTGATACTACAAAATAATCTATTTCAGTTCTGTACATACCCTTTTGTAAGTCCATGAATTTTTGTAGCAAAGTTTTAATTTACCAGATTTCATAACTTCTAACATTTTTCTTATATCATTTCCTTTCTTTTTACCCTTGCCTCTTAAATCACAAAGTCGTCTTTTATTATACTATTCATATTTATCAATACATGGTCTAAAATCTGGTAAAATAAGCTTTCCCTTTCTTTGCAATTATAATGATATAATTATATATACTTCTTCTTTAAACTTTAAATCTACAATGGTTAATCTTCTGATTTTTGCTAAAGATACATATAATATCTTTACTGTATTTCTACAAAATATGGCTAGTCCAGAACATCTCTTATTTCTCATATTCTAGATCATATTTCCTCCCATAGTTTGTTTGTAATCTTTCTTCTTTGTTAAAAATCTTATGTCTTTTAATATAATTACATCTGTATCACACATATTGCACCACTCCAAAATCTTTATTGTTCTTTATATTATATTCTTAATCCTATTCACATTTACAGAAAGCACTCTAAAATTGTTTTCCCTTAGATTCATAGTTTGTTAGGTTCATAGCTAACTGCAAGGCTAGCCGCCTTGGTGGGCCATTCTAAGCCAAGCCAGCTTTCCACCCATAGCTAATAATCAAACACTGTACCTTGTGTCATAGGTTCATAGGTAGGTACTAGGCTATCTGCCCGAAGGCATTTATAAGCCTAGCTGTCTGTGAGGCAAACATCTTCAACATGCAACCATTTGGTGTGTATATTATTTTTCTTCCATTTCCTTTTTTTTTTCTTTTGTACTTATCCATTTAAATTGTCTTTTTTCTGTCTTTTACCATTTTACTAATAGAATTCTTTTTTTTTTTACTATCTCCCAATGTATGTCTTCTTCATCATTTATTTCAGGGCCTTTTATGTCCTCTTTATTATTTTTTTCATCTATTTTTCTCCTATTTCTACTACTTCTAAAATTTCTTCTCTATTTCATTTTCTTCTTTTTCTTTTTCCTTACTTTCATTTTTACAATCCATCCATAAATGTCCAATTTTATTAATTTATAATACTTCAATTCACATTTTTGCATAATGTCCCATTTCCCCACAAAGATAACAATATATTTTATCATAGCTACTTATCAAATATCCTTCTTTTCCACAAAAAACTAATATGTTTTGGGTTATCCCCAATATTTTATGACACCCCTATTCCTATCCACATTTATCATGCTAGGTATATGCATATTTTTTCTCTTTCTATTTTTAACACAGTTTTATAATCCCATCATCCACTCCATAAACTCCTTTTATCATAAACTTTTGTAATGTCCTGTACTTCTTTACATAATTGTTAAAATGTTCTACCAAAGTCTCTTTTTCCACTTACGTATGTTTGCAATTATATATGATTTTTCTTTTCTGTTTCCCTGTTAAATGCTTTCATCACCTAAAGATTCCATGGGTTACAGTCTTTCTTTTTTCAGATTCTCCAAAAAAATTTTCCATTGAAAAACAGTCTCAACTATAATATCACAAATTGTCTCTATTAATAAGAATACATTTTCTTACTTCACATGCTTTCACACACAAAGGAATTATTAAATTGTCCCATACTTCATACCTGTCTTTTTTTTGTCTTCTTTACTTTGAATCCTTACAACGTACATCCATTTTACATTTTCTTCTGCCTTCTTCTCTGCTACTCCACTTTTGCCCTCTGTTACTTTTTCTGCATATATTTTTCCATCTTACCACTATTCTCACCCTCCTTTTGTATTTTATCCATAATGACCCCCCTCCAGGAAATGTCTCCATCCTTTTCTGGTTCACTATGCATCACCATTTTTTGAGTAAATCATCCTACAATCCTTCTAACTGGTGGGTTGTGATTATACATCCATCATTTGCCGACTCATCTCCATCAAAAAGATTTCTTTGAAACATTTCCTCAGATTCCTGTATGCATTCTCTGATCTTGATATTGCCTTTCTCCTCCATTTCTCTCACCACTCCATTATTCCTTTTTCTCTCCATCTGCCTCCGTGTTTCTCTGAGCTGCCTGTGCACATGGAACAGAAACAGGAAGTGTTCATGCAAAATGGATCTCACTCACAACAATGACAAGTAGGGGAAGTTCCCCAATGCCCTGGCCAAATTTCTCTTAGTAGTATAAATGCCAACTTGGGTCTCCTACGAAAAGAGATGAAACCGGTGAACCAAAAGTAAAACCACCATCAACTTTAATAGGACAAACAACAAGTACAAACACAACTGACTTAGCGCTTTCACCCAACTAGGGCATCCTCAGAGTCTGTTAGTAAAATTTTAAACAATAAGTGAAATTCAAACAACTTTACAGCCAATAAGCATCCAAAAGCAATAAAGTTGCTATAATTGTCTCTAAAATTAACTCTTAGCAGTGCAGCACATTCTCAATAATCAGAAAAAACTTTTTTACTGCTCATTCAATCCACAGTTTTTACTAATAACATATCTCAAAACATTTGCCCTGAAAATTGCACCTATATTTGTCTTTTTTAGAGAGAAAAAAACCCAATTATATCAAATACTTAAAGCTTTATATTTTAATATACATGCCAAAGATAAGGTGTCATTGATGCCAGGTCTTATGCTGGCATCTAGTCTAATTTGCCATTGGCATTCTCTGACTTCAAGTATATTTTTATAATCTCCCCCAAAATCTTTTGTGTAAATTCTATCAATGACAAAAAATATGAATTTTTTTAAAATTCAAACAGTCCTTACTATGCATGTACAAGGAATTAGTTAACTTTTGTTTTTTTATGTCCCTAGTGTGTTCCAATATTCTTTCTTTTAGTCTCCTTGTAGTCATACCAATGTAAAACGCTGGGCATGATAAACAAGTGGCCACATATATAACCATATTCATGTTACAATTACAGTGACCTGGACACACCAGGGACTTTTTATAGTTACCAACTTATACATATGGACCATCATTGATATGTTTACATGCCTTACATTTTCCACATTTTGCCATCCTTGCATGTCTTTGACAAACAGGTTTAGGAATTCTCTCTAAGAGTTCTTTAATATTTGCACCCCTGCTATTTATAAATTTAGGACCATCTCCTATAACATTTATCATGTCTGCAGGAACTATATTATGCCATCCCATTTCAATAACTTCCTTCACCTTACCAGACATAGTGTTGTACTGCAAAACCATCCCTGTCTGGATGTCATTATGTTTGTGGTGTGTTCCTACAACCTTTTCTAGATCTCTTTTTTTATCAGTTAAAATAGGTGTTTGAATTAAATTGGATTACTTTTGCTATTGTGTGTTTGTGTGAAACAAATCTGAAATATTAAACTTTGGTAATTATTATTTTTAATACCTTTTTGACAAAGACATCTGAGAAGGATGCAGTCGATAATGTAACAATACTTGCTTGGTTTAGCGGATGTCTGTGGATATAAATGCACACAATCTGCCAGTGGCCATATTAATTTTAAATGAATGTGAGTTTCATTGAATTTTAAATGAATGTTAGTTGCAAGGGAAGAGAAGTTTACTGTTGCTCATGCTGAGACTGTTTTGATTATGAGACTGTTTTGTTTAGCAAATGGCCATCGGTGTATGTGCTATAATAAAGAAAAGGTTTGAAAGCAAATTTCTGTAATAATTGTAAAAGTAAAGAAAATAGTATGTACAGTGAGAACAGTCCATATGGTAATAGGAAATAAATACACAAATGAGTAATGGGACATTGGAATGGCTACAAGGGTGGGGAAGGGGGCCCTGGTCTATTAACCTGCTTAGGGCCTCATTTGACCATGATCCAACTCTGCCTATATATAAAACTAAAGGGACTAAAAACATGTTTACTGCTTCTATCTTACTATATATATCTGTAATGAAGAGTTTCCAGCTTCTTAGTTTTTGTATTATCATTTATTCAGTCTCTTCCCACATATCATTAGCTGCTATAATAGAATTCTTTTCAGTTCGTACACCTAAATACTTCATCTTATCATATCTTTATAAATATGGGTATTAAATCATTTCATGTTAAGGTACATATTTAATGCTATAGCCTTTGTTTTATCTTCATTTATTTTATATCCTGAAAAGTCTTGAAACTGTTTCCAAATGTTCCACAACACTGAGATGTTATTTTCTAGATTTATCAAGTACACAATAATAACACTTGCAAATAAAGATAACATTTCTTGATTATCAGAGCAGTTATGTCCTGAATTTGTGAGACCCTTGTTTTCTTTGCTAATGGTTCTAAATATAAAGCAAATAACAAACAGGAAACATAACATCCGTGCCTGATTTCTATGTGTAAACACAGCTTGGATAGAAACCCTCCAATGTTAATGCTTGCATCTGACCCTTCATATAGCCTTCTTATTAACCTTATAATTCTGTCATGGAATGCAGATGTGACTGTATCAAGTGCTTTCTCTGTATCAGACCCATCAACAATATTCATATCTCAGTGCACTGTGCTTCCCTCTGAATCATCATTGCTCTATTCATATTGTCAAATGTTTGCCTCCTCTCCACAGAACCAGATCAATCAGTACATTGTTACTTTTGCCAACACCTTTGCCATTTTGTTAGCTAGTATAGACATAAACACTTTATAATCATGATTTAAAATCGACATTGGTCTACATGAAGCTAGGTCTAAAGGGTCTTTACCTTCTTTGGGTCATATTGCTACCACAGCTTTCTTTCATAATGCTGTTACTGTCCCACCTTTTAAAGTATTGTTAAACAAAACCTTCTAGATCTTTTATCACTTTTTGCTTTCCTAACTTCCAAATTTCCATAGGAATACCATCTGTTTCTGGAGACTTTTCTGTTGATTGGTTATACATCACCATTTTTATCACATCCCTTCCTTATCTTAGCTTTTAATTTCTTGAGCTTCATCTTTCTTTAACCTTGGCAAAGTTGTCTTTCATAAATATTTCCATTTGTGGTTTTTCATGGATTCCGTATTCCTTTGCTTTATAGACATTTTCACAGAATCTGCAAAATATTTCTAATACCTTTATAGAGTCTATAGTTACTTTTTCTGTCATTGGCTGTCTACGTTTGGCAGCTGATGAAAAGAAAACAACTGACAGCTTTACAAATGCAAGAAACCACTCCTTTTAAATGTTAGAAAACTACATTTTTTCATGCTTTCCATTTTCTAGTCTGTTTGTTTACAAAGTCCTTTGTCTGCAATGTAAATAAAGAAAATTACTCCGTACTTCCAATTGCACAAAAAGAGGGGAAAATTATCATTTTTCACTAACATATAAATAATCAATGCACTTTTGTTCCCTCAGCAGCTCGGGATCACAACATTATTTGGTACTTACGTATTATCCCAACCAGATATTCGCTGTTGAGGTAATATGTTTGTTGGCCTGCAAAGGCAGTATTGGAGTCAGCATAAACTATCTGACGTTTTTATGGATGCAGGGTCATATCTCATAATTTTGGGGTGGTAAACAAGCTTTAAAATGTGCTTCCTGTTTTGCATGCTTTTCAATTGGTGTAACTATGGCCATTCTGCAGAAAAAAGATGCAGAGACATGGAAATGTTTGCTTGCACTGTTATCATACTGGCGAAAGAAAGAAAATGCGAAGACATGGGAATGTTTGCTTGTACTTTTGTTGTACTGGTGAAATATAGATCTGAATTATTTGGAGTGTTTTTCTACTGGAGAAAGAAATAAAATGCGGAGACCTAGAAATGTTTGCTTGGACTGTTGTCGTACTCCTGAAAGAAAGAGCTTCATTATTTGGATACAGTTTTCAAAAGCAAAACACGAACAACTACAACTTTTTTCGGGAAATTGTATTTTAATTAATGAAACTTGAAAACAAACTGTACAATAAGTTAGGAAAGTGTATGAACATACTTGAAAAAGTAATGGTATAATGGAGGCTGAAAGTGTATGAAATAATGATGACAGGTTGCACTACTATCTCATGAACTATGAACTTGACAGTAGTATTTTTTATTTTATATTTTGATTTGGCTATTCTTGTACATTGGAGGCAGTGTTGTAATAATTACTAGATGAATTACAACAGCAGAGATGTGGATTCCTCAGTTGTTGGTTTACTGGTTGTGTGTGGTGGAAAATTGTTTGCGATTGCTGTCAGCATTGCATCAAACCAGTCTTTCTTCAGTGCAAACTGTTTCTCGACAGATAAATTCAATTAGGTAGGAGTCCAAATGGTGTCTTGCAGTCCCTCTCTGCTTTTTGTTTCTCCACTTAACAGTTCCCCACATTGTCTCTATGTGCTGGGTGTGCACTCCTGTGTTTGGGTCTACAAAGTTGTATTAATGGTTTGGGTCTACAAAGTTGTATTAATGGTTTAATTTCTCGTGAGTGAACCCAGCTTCTTGTAATTGTGTTTGATATGCTCGCCATGAATTGGAATAAATAATACTCCCCTCTTTTATATATTTTTTTATTTCATTAAATAATGTTTCGGCTGTTCTGTCTGCAACTTTCACAAGAAATGTCTCTCTTGTTTCCCTACATATCCCTCCAAATACCCACTGTTGAGGGAGAATACATTACTATACATTACATGAATACATACATTACTTTTACGACGTGTGAATAGGGTTTCATCTATTTCACTATACATCCTTCTCCTCCGATTTTTTCT
>NC_056747.1:411376645-411379145 GCF_019279795.1 Protopterus annectens | reverse complement strand
ACACTGTTTGCAATATTAATTTAAGTCTTCTAAAATATTCCTTACTGTTTTATTCACATTTGCTCATGTTATATTGTTGTTCTTCATCAGTCGCCAAATATTTATACACTCCCTCTTGCTCAAGTTCTTTTATATCACATTCCTGTCCCAAACTGGTGTTTTTGTGGTGCTGCAGTTTTCCTGCTTTAAAGGTTGCTTTTGCACATTTATCAAGACCAAATGACATTCTTACATCAACCAGAAAATTTTGACCACTTACCTTTGTGCTTTCCTTGCCTCATCTGATGAAATGTACAGCTTTAAATCATCTACAAAAAAGAAGATGATAAGTCTTTACACTTTGTTGTTTTCTGGGAGCCAAATTGCAGCCATGATCTAATATGATAAGTAGACAGCTTAATGGGTTAAAGGCAAGAGAAAAGAGCAGCGATGACAGAGTCACCCTGGAATATCCCCCTTTGAATTTTTATCCCTGGAATAATAATTTGTTCCTTATCATGGCTTAACTGCAAAGTGGTTTGCCACTGTTTCATGGTTGCTGTAATCTAATCAATCGGTGTAGGGTGTATCTTATACATTTTTAAGCACGCTGCTTTTTTTTTCTCCAAATCTTTTGGTTTCCTAAGTCCATGGCAGGAATGGACCCCATTCCTAAGTCAAAGTACTATTAAAGTTTATGAAATTAGCATTGTTTCAATCTTTGATGTCAGCCAAAAGTACTCTTTGCAGCACCTGCAATGTGCCCAGTAATGACTCCTTCTGCAATTCGTATGGGGATACATGTATTGGTAACATATCTAAATACAATTGTAGATTCTTTTTTATAAGACCTGTTGCTCCTACTACCCTACTTCTATTGGAACTGTCTGGGTATCTTTCTTCTACACTGCTCTTATTTCTGCCTGCAGATCATGATATTTTACGACTTTGTGTCTCTCTGTACGCAAGACACTGTAGTCACTGGGTGTGGCAATTTCAGTGATCAATGCTACTTTTGTCTTCTTTTCATGGACAACTATATCTTTTCTCCCATCTATCTTTTGAACTGTTGGTAATGGGTGATCCCTAGTGATGTAAACCTCATCAATTTCTAGGATGCTTTGTGGCTCATGTTTCCAGTGTTTTTCAGCCACTTCAATATATAATGTTTGCACAATCCCCAGTGCAACAGTATTGCAACATTATTATGCCTTTCAGTATAGAGTCATTCTGCCATTAGTATGTCACAACCAGCAACAAGGTCTGAGACTGTTTCCAATTTGGTTTTACAAAACCTACATTTATCTGTTTCTCCCACATATTGAATGGACTTTTTAAACCAGCGTGTATGTAGCCCATTATCTTGGGCCACCAATGTTAGTCTTTTATCTCTTGGTATGAATTCTTCTCTCCTTAACTGTGTTTGTTACTGATCAACATGAGGTTTTTCAGAAGTTTTCTATACTTGCAACTATATTTATGCATTTTCCACATTTCTTGCCTTCTCATCTGGTCCTTCACCTTATATTCTTTCTTTTGTTTTTTTTTGGCCCATTCAGTTGCTGCCTGATTTTTATCTACTTCTGGTATGATTTCCATTCCTGCTTGATGCTGATTATGCTTCTGCTAGATTAAGGAGAGAAGTCATTTTAGATTTATTCTCCTCATGTTTCAAAACTTTCACTATGTTTAGGTCTTGTGAAGTCAGCAGATATGTGTGGAGTTCCACGATTGCAGCTCTTACATGTAATCAGTTTCAAGGAGACCCATCCTTGGTATGCACTGATTTTTATAAACCATGTGGTGAACATGAAGCATCCTTCTTGGTTTCTTATCTTATCTAGCCAACACATTTTGGGGCCAGTGAATCACTGCAAAACTGTAAGTTACTCTGGCTCAGTATAGGTGGCTCCATTTACACTGAGCTTTGCACACAACTGTGCCTTTGAAGTTGCAGACATAGCTAAAGAATGTCTTGTGGTTTTCCTTAACCTAGGAGGCCAAATTTACCTCAGATTTGGCTTTGGTTAACTTTATTTGTCCTCTGAGTAGTTTGTTTAGTTTGATGACAGTGTTTTTTATCCTGCTGAGGGCTGCACCTCCTAATTTTTGCCATGATGTTCTTCCTATACAGCCTATTGACGATGATGTGATTCCACCAGGGTGGCTTGTTTATGAGTTACTTCTGTACTTCTTCCTGGTGGGTACAGCTGCCTCTATGCAGCTATTAACATGCTTGTACAGGGTTTCTGTGAACAGTTCTGCTTATGCAGCAGTGTTCTCAGGGTTCATGTGGTCTTGAAATTTTGCCAGGTTATCACATAATAGTAGGAAGTTAGGGTTAGAGTAGTTCTTGAATATTTCAGGGTTAGCTGGGATTCCAGATTTTATTTTTTACTTCAAAGGAGACTGTTTTTGTGGTCTGATCTTACCAGAGAAGACATTACACAGGGGGTGTGCAGCATTCTCCCATATTAGTAGGGACCAGCTCCAGTATGGTTGCATCCCCTGTTGGTATACT
>NC_056747.1:411194145-411371645 GCF_019279795.1 Protopterus annectens | reverse complement strand
TCCAAGGAAGTTATAGCCCCACTGTACTCAGCCCTTGTCAGACCAGTAATCAAGGACACTGCACCTTTTGGCATGTACTTGACCAAGCACTTGCAACAGCTGGAGTGGCTTCAGAGGTTCCTTACAAAAAAAATACAGGGTGCAAACTGCATGTCTTATGCAGATAGACTAAAAACTCTTTCTCTTTACTCTGTCTCCTACCGACTATTAAGGGGTGTTCTTTGCCTAACCTACAATGCGGTCACAAAACTATCTCTGATATAATGGGTACACATTCACAAGACAAACTGTACAAGGGCAACCCAATGTAGGGATCTTAGCCTAGTTTGTGAAGTGAACAAAACATTCTGAAGAGACAGATATGTGTCTCAGAGATTACCCCTTCTCTGGAACAGGCTTCCTGTTCAAGTAAATTAGAGCCCTTCCCTGACTCTCTCCAAACACAATGGATGGGGAATCATAAATTCACTCCCGGGGTGGTGCCCATGTCCCTTATGGACAGAGGCAGTATGTAAAATACTCAAGTGCATAGGCACAAACCTAAGCCATCCTCTAGCCCTTAAAGATTAAAAATCAGGTAAAATTCAGGGAATAATGGCTATGGTTGTAAGGGCTCTTAAGCTGTTAGCCTAGTAAGCTCCTATGAACCCAGAAAAAAAAATTATATATATATATATATATATATATATATATATATATATATATATATATATATTGTTACTGAAACTGAACTTAATGCATCTCAGCATATCAAAACAACTTATCTAAAACAACAAATTAAAAAAAAAAAAAAAAAAAAAATTTTTTTCATGGTGCAAGCCCTGCTTTACCATCAATATAGGGGAACTTCACCTCCACCCCTCAAACGTATATATAACATTCCACTACAGTGACAGAAGGGGAGAAAATGGAAAAGCAACACCAGCTAACACAACAGAGCACACTTTAATAGAGCAAACTGCAATATTACTTAAGACATCTTTAAAAAAACTCATAACAGCGATCAACAAATCATTATACACTGTACAAAATCATTTGTTCTTTTTTTTCCTGGTTTGGATAAGTTAAGTTTTGATAAACAGAGAGTCAATATTTTGAGTTTCAGTAACATAAGTTTCATTAAAATGGTATACACCCATCTATCTATCTATCTATCTAAATATATTTCTCTCTTTCGCTCTCTCTCTGTATATGTACATACATCCATATCAAAGGCAGGCAAGGATACCCAGTTTAGAAATCTGTGGGACATCATTGGTGACACTGTTTCTTTTTAGAGCAAACAACCCTGACTTTAACAGTATGGTTTCTGTCAATCAATTACCTATCCAGCAAGCTACATGAGTTAGTTAATGCTGAATTGGGAGAGTTTGTCAATAATTCCAGCATGGGAGATAGTGTCAATGGCCTAGACAAGGGCTATGAGGGCAGCATGGACTATATGTCAGCTATCTGTGGCCTGTTTAACCCTTTCCGAAGAACTCAAACCAGGCAAGCAGACATGATATGTCTGCTGTAAACTGTTTATCATCTAGGGATGTGAGGTCACCTACTTCATTGTGAATTACTTCAATTAAAATGGAGTCACTAGTCTTGTAAATATTTCTAGTAAGACTAATAGAACTGTGATTCTCGGGGTCAGTAGAGGATGTCCTTTATGTAAGGACATCACAACAGCTGTTCTCCATACCTTGGGGATACAACTCATAGAGATCCTCAGGTCGAAGACCTGAATGGGACTTAATGTTTTTCAACAGATAATGCACATTTTTTCTGCTGGAAAGTGGGAATTTCAGATGTGTGTCATCAGCTTTGGCTGAAAAGGAAACCTGTATTACCTGTAGTTCTAAATAAGCTTCTTGTTAGGCATAGGCATGCTGTAATTTCAATTACTTTTCCTCCTTGTGATTTTAGTGTTTTTTTTTGGCAAAGTACTCAGTCACTGGATAGCCAGATGGAAATTCAGTTATCCATAAACTGCTACCCCCTCTCTCTCTCTCTCTCTCTCTCTCTCTCTATATATATATATATATATATATATATACATATACACTCTGTTTATGTTCATCGTTGACATTTGCAGGATACTTGTTACATGTGTTAGCTTGATACGTTCATAGGTATATACCATTTAAAAACAAAACAAAACGGAAACCATAAAAGCCAGCAGCAGTCAAAAGTACTCAATAAACCAAACTGTTTATTGTAAGCGCTTTCGGCTAGGAAATACCCAGCCTTCATCAGACAAAACAGTTATCAAAAGACAAACATGTTCTTTTATACTAAATTAGACTTAATCTTAATTAATTGACAAGTTAAAACCTTAAAGCAACAGGTTCACTTATCCACTAAACAACAAGGAGAATCATTAGAATGCTAGCAAACGATCCACACAATGCCTCATCTAAATAGAAACATTAATAAGCTAAAAGTGTGGTAAATAAATAGCATTACTATAATACCATCTATTAATAAATAAACTAAATAATTCTACACAATAATATACATAATAACTTCCTACTATTAAGGCAAACATAACTACTAACATAAACAGGGATGACCATTAATAATAGTCAAGTGTAAAATATATACGTATATATATAAAACATGTACTAACATATTAGTCATCTTCTAAGTGACAATAATTTCAACATACATTTAATAGATATATTGTCATTCAGGCCTGGAAAGGTTTGGGCATTTGTTCTTATTTGCCACTTTAACTCATCCAACTCCAGTTGTAATTGCCACGGACCCCCTCTAATCCCTGGTGTCCTACATTGCAAAATAGCAAATTTAAAATTATGACTAGGGTAGTCCATGGCATGCTTGGCGAGTGCATTATTAGGATCTTTTTTACTAATGGCATAACAATGCTCATAGATCTGCTGCTTTAATTTCCTTTCCGTCTTGCCTATATAGAATGCGTTGCATTCGTTACACAATGCAACATATGTAACTGCTTTGGTTTCACAATTAAACTTAAAGTTTATTTTGTACCTCTTCCCGTTAATATCACATTGGTTACCAGTTTTAATATATTTGCATTGGGGACAAAACCCACACTTAAACATGCCTTTATTATTATTATTATAATAATGGCAAGTATTATTTTTCTTTTCAAAAATGGTTTTAAGGTTTAACCCTCTCCTATAAGTTATTTTTGGTTTATTCCCCAATGCTTTAACCAACATTTCATTTCCTTTTATAACACCCCAATTTTTACATAACACTTCCCTAATGAAACAATGATCAAGTGAATATGTGTTAAGGAAGCTAACTTGATAAACACCTTTTTGCTCAGAAGGCGCCACTTGATTAAAACTAACATTATTAGGGCTGGCACTTAAATTATTCGACGGGGTATCCATATACGTCATATCTTGACAACCCAATAATGGAATAAAAAACCCATTAGCTCTCTTCTGTATGACCTCATTTTTAACAGCCACTATTAAGTGTAGGGGGTAACCTCTGTTAAGAAACATAGTTTCTAATAATTCACATTCAGACATAAATTCACTCTCTCCCGAAATCATACGAGCGGCCCTGACCATTTGCCCTTTCACTACTGCTCGTTTCTGATGATACGGATGATTACTCGAAAAGTGGAGAAAGGTATTAGAGTATGTTGGCTTCCTGTATATATTACTTTTATAACAAAGGTTACCAAAATCTTTAACTAATAAAATATCAAGGAAGTTAATGGACTCTTCACCCAGAACATAAGTAAATTCTAGAAAAGTGGTGGTTTTAGATATATTGTTAATAAACACTGGTATTTGGGAAGTATCACCTACCCAAATACAGAACATGTCATCCTGGTACCTAGTGTACCAGTAGACATTTTTCTGGAATAATGGATCTTGATATAATAAGCTATGCTCCCAATAAGCCATTATGGCATTAATGAAGCTTCCACCACAAGGGGAGCCCATAGCTACCCCCGATTTCTGCAGGTAAAACTCACCCTCAAAGGTCATATAATTATTAGTCAAAACTAGCTCCAAAAGTGTTTCCACTAAGTAAATAATGTTACTATCAACTTTTTTCATTAACAAAAATTCGCGAGTCCAGTCAATTCCAATATCATGAGGAATGACTGTATATAAATCCTTAACATCTATTGTAAGGAAATAACTATTATGCTGAAATTCAAGTTTACTGATGTTTTGTAAAAAACTCCATGAATCCTTACATATTTGTAATTCACTTTCTAAGTGTGGTTTAAGTAAACTATCTATATATTTGGCGCACCCATAAGTGATTGACCCACGACCATCAGCTATTGGTCTAAATGGTGGGTCAATCAAAGATTTATGAATCTTAGGGGTCCCAAACAAAGCTGGAGTAATAGGAGCCAGCATAGATAAATCATGATACAAATCGATGTCAATTGAGCTCTCTAGGAATAAATCTTCCAAACAATCCCTAATCTTATTATATGCTCCATTGACTTCATTCAATGAAACTTTAATATATGAATCAGTGTCAAGTTGGTGACCCATTTTTTCTACATAAACTGCATGGTCCATGAAAACCAGACCTCCCCCTTTGTCCGGTTTCACGACCCTAATTTTACATTCTTTTAGCAAGTTGATGCAGTCATTCTCCAAAGCACTAATGTTAGGTCTAGTGACCCTCTTGTAAATACCTTCATTGATAGCTCTAAAGTCAAATTCACACATTCTTTCAAACACATTTAACTCAGGGTGAATTGGGGGATTAAACAAACTGGAAACCCTAGTGGAGCAAGATATATTTAAACTATTGCCCATAAGTAAATTAAGGTTAAGTTTACGAACAAATAACGTGAGGTCAATTAAGGTATCTGCAATGTCCATCCTTCTAGAAGGAACAAAAGTCAACCCTTTCGAAAGAAAGTCAACCATCTCTTGGTGTACATCCAAGATGGTATAGTTAAAGATTTTAAAATCTCCTTTTGAGCTAGTATGAACATTCAAGTTGAAATTGTTACTGTTGCCTAATACTATCGCTTCCGCTGTCTCTTTTTGTTCCTCCCTTGTGTCCGATTGTGATTGAATTGACGATTATTGGTTCGGACATTGGGGTTGGACTGAAAATCCCGCCGACTAAGTTCGTCGGTCCTGTTGACAACATTCCTGGTATTGTTATTAGAGGCATTGTTGTCCCCTCCATTATTATTACGGTTGTTGAGTCTTTCACTCCACCTCAATGGCTCATTAGCTCTTAAATCTGCCACAGGACTATTATTAGCTGTACTAACCAAACCATTACCATCATTAAAGTCCATATTAGCATTAGAGTCAACACTTTGCCTATAAGGCACATTGGAAGGGGGCTTAGGATAAGCCTGTTTTTTAGTGTAATCACTAATGTCTCTAGCAATCTTTCTCTTATACATATATATATATACATATATATACAACAGTATCAAAACAACCAAATTATTGCAAATGCAAATATAAATATAAATTGAATTCAATTAAATAGTTAAATGCAACTGGATTTGTGTTTTAAAACTGGTTTGATTCATTGCTGAAGGTGCACATTTATGTGTTAAAGGGTTCGAGCGTACCTTGTCTTGTCCAGGGTTGTGTAACTGTAACACGATGAATTTGGTATATGTTGCTTCGTGTATTACATGTGATGCCTTCTACATGGGAATGACCACATGTAGATTGCGTGACAGGATTAGTGAACATGTGCGAAGTTTGAAGAAGAAAGATCAACATAATGCGCTATACTTGCATAGTTGCCAATGTAATGATTTTAAAAAAAAAATATTTTTTGTTATAGATAGGATTTATGAGTATCAGGGAGGTGACATTGGCAACAAGGTGGCTATGTTAGAGGTTGAATGGCAGGTGAGGCTCGATGCCATGAGGTTCCCTGGCATTAATGATTATATTTCCATCAAACCAGTTTTAAAACACAAATCCAGTTGCATTTAACTATTTAATTCAATTTATATTTATATTTGCATTTGCAATAATTTGGTTGTTTTGATATTGTTGTATATATATATGTATATACTGTTTATGTTATAGATTTTTAAGTAATATAGATGGGTACTTTTATGTGTGGGACAATGAATTTTATATGTATCTTTAAGTCGTGTTGAATGTACATGGAAAGGGAATTTTAAATTGGTGAAGGTTTGGCTCATTGGTTCTTTAATTCATGATGTCATTAATTAATTTAATGCAAATCATTTAAATATTGTGTTTGTCTGAATTTGTACCGACTCTGATGATGCCTTGTATGGCGAAAGCGCTTAGTCGGTATTTGTGTGGCAATAAATAACATTTTCTGTAGTTTTGGCTGGTCCTGAATGATTTTGGCGGTGGTAGCTGTTTTTAATGTTCTATTTCTGTGTCTGTGAAGATTACCATCTTTGTTGTGGCTGTTCATTTTGGTGGTCATTTTGCTTAGCTATATGAGATTAAGCAAGGTGGGATGGACCATGTAGCTTACTGATGGACACTCTCTGTGCTAAACAATGACATGCAGAACAAGAGCTGCATTTATCAAAAATGCATTTAAACCCTTGATAGACATATCACCATGAGCAGTAGGTAACAATAAGGCTTATATCCAGCTGTAGAGCTCAGCAGCATTTGTGGCCTATAAGTCAATATCATGAAGGCTTGGACACAAGTCTCACACAGTAAGATGTTTGTACCCCAATACATCCCAGGTAATGTCAACATGTTCCAGAAAGTGTTTTATAAGAAAGGTACTTCCTTGCATGTGGAAAAGCACCAACGAGTTACAGGACAATCAAATATGCAGGAAGCCCCAGTACAACAAACGTTATTGTTGGAAGGTGCAGTATGTGTCTTACAGCTAATACCCAACATATTACCTCATCAATGAGATGCAAGGCTTTGAAAATGCAATATCATGGCATGATGTCAACTGCACTTCCTGTACTTTTTTTTTTTTTTTAACTAGAGACCTTGTCTCACCTTAGATGGCCACCAGCAGAATTTAGGTTACTGGCATGACAAGCACGGACCACTTTAGGCAGCTGATGCTTGCTACCACCTAAGCTACTGAAATCATAAATAGGATCCATTCTGAATTCCCATTCCCAGCCTCTCCAGATAAAAGGGAGGTCTTCTAAAGCTGGAAGCTGAACTCACCCCATGCAGTTGCATCAGCTAAACATTGTCAACATATGTTCCTTGCATGTTGTGGTTTCCTGGATCTGTCCAGCAAACACTCATGCCAAGTGCCCTAAGACAGCACTAAATGGAGATTACCTGGCAGCTGTGTACCTCTCCTGGGCTGCCTGCTGCAAGCATGTGGCTTCACTTCTGATGAGATGACTAAAAAGCCAGTCATCAGTCTATGGACCAAGGTGCTCTGTGCTCTGCCACCATGTACACTTATGAACATATTTATGATTTAACATATTTTTGTCTTAGGAGCATAAGACTAGCTATTTACACCAAACATACTCTAAGGTATATCTATATCCACATGTAATCCTTGAAGTCTTATTCTAGAACTATAGAAACAGTAGGTGTTACATTTATTAAGGTAAAGTGCTCTAAATAGCTTTTATGTGCAAGTACACCAACAGACATGAGTTTTCCTTTATACAACTTGACAATTTATTGTGGTGACCCAGCTATAATCTTTGTTCTGCCAGGGAATGAGATACTAAATCAGTTAACAATTTTCTTCCCCAAACTGATTATAGTGTGGCTTGCAAGTTGTGGAACTTAAAGTCACCTAACAGGAAGCCACCGTGACTCAACAAGATGTGGAGTTAGGCTCTACAACTAACATATTGTTTTGTAATAAGTTACATTGTAATCAAGATGTGGAGTCAGGCTCTACCACTAACATATTGTTTGTAATAAATTACATTGTAATTAAGACGTGGAGCCAGGCTCTACCACTAACATATAGTTTTGTAATAGGTTACATTGTAATCAAGATGTGTAGTCAGGCTCTACCATTAACATATTGTTTTGTAATAGCTTAGATTGTAATCAAGATGTGGAGCCATGCTCTACCACTAACATATTGTTTTGTAATAGGTTACATTGCAATCAAGACATGGAGTCAGACTCTACCACTAACATATTGTTTTGTAATAGGTTAGATTGTAATCAAGACGTGGAGCCATGCTCTACCACTAACATATTGTTTTGTAATAGGTTAGATTGTAATCAAGACGTGGAGTCAGGTTCTACCACTAAAATATTGTTTTGTAATAGGTTAGATTGTAATCAAGACGTGGAGCCATGGTCTACCACTAACATATTGTTTTGTAATAGGTTCGATTGTAATCAAGACGTGGAGTCAGGCTCTACCACTAATATATTGTTTTGTAATAGGTTAATTTGTAATCAAGATGTGGAGTCAGGCTCTACCACTAACATATTGTTTTGTAATAGGTTAGATTGTAATCAAGACGTGGAGTCAGGTTCTACCACTAAAATATTGTTTTGTAATAGGTTAGATTGTAATCAAGACATGGAGTCAGGCTCTACCACTAAAATATTGTTTTGTAATAGGTTAGATTGTAATCAAGACGTGGAGCCATGCTCTACCACTAACATATTGTTTTGTAATAGGTTAGATTGTAATCAAGATGTGGAGTCAGGCTCTACCACTAACATATTGTTTTGTAATAGGTTACATTGTAATCAAGACGTGGAGTCAGGTTCTACCACTAAAATATTGTTTTGTAATAGGTTAGATTGTAATCAAGACATGGAGTCAGGCTCTACCACTAAAATATTGTTTTATAATAGGTTAGATTGTAATCAAGACGTGGACCCATGGTCTACCACTAACATATTGTTTTGTAATAGGTTAGATTGTAATCAAGATGTGGAGTCAGGCTCTACCACTAACATATTGTTTTGTAATAGGTTACATTGTAATCAAGACGTGGAGTCAGGCTCTACCACTAACATATTGTTTTATAATAGGTTACTTTGAGTATTAATATTTTGTTGTTCATTTGTTTGCAGTGCTTACTTTCTGCAAACTTACATTTGCTAACTGAGACCCTCAAACTTAGGTGATTTTGAAATGCCAACCAATACTGACCACTATGTACGCTTCAAATCCAGTAGTAAATTCATTGATAGAAAATAGGATTCAGAAGATCTCAGTAAAGATGAATGGTTGTACTCCTCTTTTCACTATTTCTCATCTGTCACTGATGGTCAGTGACTACCATATCTCTCAATTGTCCAGATGTTCACATAATGCTCAGATTTTTTTCCTTATATTTTCATGGGTTTCTCATAAAATTTGCAATTTTCAGGCAAATTTATTTATTTTATTTTATTTTACATTTGTTGACTGGGAGAGTCCAACTGGATTACAAATCCATTTTCAGTTGAGGCCCGGGGAGAAAACCTCCAAGAGAAAAACTTTTTACAAAACATAGCTTTAAGGACAGACTTTTGACATACAATTTCCATAGAAGACACTTTGACATACATATTAACTAACGGATAGGATACATTCATTCTCTACAATATAATATTACATTTTAGAAGATATTCCTAAGTTTAGGATTCCTGTGATAGATTTATTATCAGAGTAAAAGCAGAGAGATGTAGAATAACGCTCTGAGAGAGCAGATGATGCTCGCTATTGTTGAGAAGGATAACAAATTGATTCACTATATGTCTTCGCCTAGTTTTAGTTGAGAAGGATAGCAACTTGATTTACAATATGACTTTGCCTGGTTTTAGTTGCTTATGGAAAGTTCAGTATTGCTGTCGTAGTTTTCTCTAACTCCTGGAGAGATGGGATGAGCAGTAGATTAACAGTCCTAAGTGGGTACAGTACTATGATTGGTTGGCTTAGCAGAGTTACTTAAGTTAGGTGAAGTGTTCTAATGAGACATTAGCCAGGGGGATACATGAGCACAGTCAATTATTCAAAAAGTGAGTTTTAACAAGTTTCTTGAACTGTGATGGGGATTTGTTGTCAGTTATGTGGGCAGGAAGGGAGTTCCAGGTTTTTGCTATACAGTGGCTGTAGACAGACTTACCAGCTTCATTGTTATATTTGGTTACTTTGAGGAGGTTTTGTGTGCTAGACCTCAAGTGTCTGGCGGTTGTATAGGGTTGCAAAAGATTTTGTAGGGCTGGGGTGTTTTCAGAGTTATGTATTATTTTGTGGGCTAGTGATAGTTGATTGAGTTGAAGTAGTAATGGTAGTTCTAGCCATTTGAGTTTTTTAGGTATTCACAGTGATGTGTTCTGATCAGAGAGGTTGTCGTAAATTTGGCTATTTTATTATAGTAACTATCAAGTTTGTTTCGGTCAGATTTCCGGAGATTTGTAAGCACTGGGGAGGCATAAAGTAGGGTGGATAATAGGTGAGTCCTCGCTATTGTAGTTTTGGAGTGGTCAGTGAGGAATTTTTTATTGCGATACAGTAGGCCAAGTTTTTTATGTACTTTTTCATGGTTATAGAAATATGTAGGTCAAATATAACGTGATTATCTATTTCAACCCCTAAGAGTTTGGTATGATTTGTGGGGGTGATTGTGGTCTTGTTAAAGGAGGAGATGAAGAAAGAATCAGTGGGAGGTGTGGCTCTGTGGGAGCTAAAGAGTACTAGCTTTGTTTTACTTGGGTTCAGAATGAGCCTTTGGTTTGTAATTCAAGTTTCTGCTAGGGAAAAGCATTATTGTGTTAGGGAGTGAAGGATGTCCATTGATTTGGCTGCACATATTATGGTGGTATCATCTGCATAGTGCACTACTGAGGCTTTAGGAATACTGTTTGGGAGCTGATTGGTGAAGAGGGTAAAAAGAAGTGGCCCCAGGATGTTGCCTTGGGGTACTCCTAGGGAGACTGGTACGGAGGGGGAGAGTTGGTTTTGCCACATAACAGCTTGTTTCCTTCCCTCTAGGTAGTTGTTGAACCAGGAGATGGCAGGGGTGGTAAGGTTTAGAGTTGCCAGTGAAAGAAGGAATTTATTGTGGTTAACCATATCGAATGTTTTGGACAAGTCAAGGAAGGTGGCAGATACAAGGAGTCCGTTGTTTCTGTGAGTATTGACAATGTTGGTGAATTCTGTTAGTGAGGTGGTGGTGCTATGCAAGGGTCTAAAACCATGTTGTTGTGTTGCTATTAGATTATCTTCTAGGAGATATTTCATTAGTTGCTTATGTATAACACTCTCTAAAATTTTAGATAAAGGGGGTAGTATGGCTATAGGGTGGTAGTTACTGAGTTCCAGGGAGGTTCCCCCCTTTATGTAGAGGGATGATATGTGATATTTTCCATAGCTTGGGTACTATACACTCAGAGATGGATCTATTAATTAGGATGGAGACAGGATATGATATGGCTTCTGCAGCCAGGTGGAGGTATTCAGTGGGTAATTTATCTGCAGCTGGAGATGTTGGTTTGAGCTTGTAGTTTTTCAATGGATTTGGTTGGTTCTGGGTGGAAGCGGAACTTGGGGCAATTGTTAGTTGGGGATGGGGGGGTGGATTTGTAGGGGTGAGGATGTTGTCATAGGGCTGGTTGTTTGCAAGGGTCTGGATGGTTTCTGTAAAGTATTTATTAAATTGAGTGGGGATGTCTTCTTGGATGTTATCTATTTCTGGGGTTGGGGTACTTGTTTTACCTGGTTGTAGAATAGAGTTAATTGCTGCCCAAATTTTTGTGGGTTGTTCCTGTGCTTATCCTGTAACTTTTGGTAGTAAGATGTTTTGTCTGTTTTGGTGAATTTTTTGGCTTTGTTACGTAGTTCAACATATATTTGTTTGTTCAATTGGGATTTACTGTTGAGGTAGTTGGTCCAGGACTTGTTTCTTTTTTGAGGAGGGATTTTGTGTCGGGTTAACCAGGGGGCATATTTAGTTTTAATTCTTGTTGTTCTGGAGGGGGCGTGATGGTTAAGGGTGTTTAAGAAGGTAGTATTGAAATATAGTACAGTTTCATCAAGAGTTAGGTGTTTTAGGGGGGTCCAGTTGCACATTTTTAGGTGGTTAATAAAGTTGCAGTGGTTAAAGTGCCTTTTGTTTCTAATTAGGTGGGTAGACATTTGGGTCAGTTGTTTTGATTTTGATCTGAGTAAGAATGTGGTTTGGTGGTCACTCAGGGTATCTGGTAGACACCCTGCTAGGGATATCAGTGATGGGTGGGATACGAGTATCCAATCTAGAGTGGATTGGTGTTTGGTTCTCTTGTCTGTTCTTGTGGGAGAAGTGATGAGGTGGGTTAGGCCATGTAGGTTAATATGGGAGAGTGGGTTATGACTGGAACAGTTTTGCCAGTCAGTATTAAGGTCTCCTAATACTATGCTTTCCTGGGGGAGGGAGTTAGATATCCATTCTAGGAGTTTTTCTGTAATGGGGATATTGTTGCCTGGAGGGATGTAGCATCCTATGATGTTGATGTGTTTACTATCATTAAGTTTTAGTTTTGTTAGAGTTAGTTCAACTTTATCGAGGTCTGGGGTTGTTATGTCTACTTTCTCAAGGGTGAGGTGAGATTTATACACTATAGCAATACCCCCCTTTTTACCTGTTCTATCACTATGAATTATACGGTAAACTAGTGGAGTGATTTCATTGTTGTGGTTGCCTGGTTTAAGCCAAGTCTCTGTTAGTATGACTATCTCATGTTGATAAAAGGAGTGTAGTGCATGAAGGTCTTGGACTTTGTTTAGTATACTTCTGACATTTAAATTTAAAATGAGGAGCGTGGATTTGTCTCGGTGGAGTAGGGTATTAATCAGGTTGAGGGTTGGGGCTCCTAGATTTTGTGGGCCTGGGTGTATATCACCGCAGCTAATAAGTTGGGTTCTGTGGTAAAAACAGAGTTTGAGTAGTTTGTTTGGGGTCTTAAAGTTCTTTTAGTTGTTTGGGACTGGTAGTGTGATGGCTGTAATCTGTGTGCATAGTGGTGGATAAAGAAGGATTGGTAGTGATATGGGACTAGTTGAGTAAAAGGATGTGTTGTAATAGTGTTAGTGGAAGTACATTTTCTTGGTATATGGATAAAATTAAGTTGTTTTTGGTGGTTGGTGATAGAAGTTAGCAGTGGGAGGGTGGATACACCTAGGAGCAATAGTAAGAGGTGTATGTATGTGGGTTTGGGTAGTTTGGGGATGGTATAGTTGGGTTTGGTCATGAGTGAGAGATCTGCTTGGGATGGGGTGGGTGTGGTGGATGATGAGAGGTGGTGTTTGTGATTGTAAGGTAGTTTGATGGAAGACTGTGCTTCACAGGATATGGAATTGTGAAAGAGAAGGAAATGGGTACAAGGGTGGGGCAGATTCAGTGATTGGTGGTTAGCATGAGGGGAGTGGCTACATTTAGTTGAAATGTAGTACTAATGGAGGCGGGTGAGAATAGGGGGCAGGGAGGGGAGCGGAGTGAGCCTGAGCGCAGTGAAGGCGAAAGCACCGGGGCTAACACTGGCTAAATAATGGAGGATTGAAGTCACTAAATAATGTTAGACATTTTGAGAATTCAGAGCCCTTCAGAAAATGAATGTTAACACAAGTCTTGTTATTCTAGCTACTTTCTAAATTTATAAGAGCAATCTTTAAAATCTCTCTCTATTTTTGGGCCTTTGCTCCCCAACCATTTTAGGCTCTGTCCAGATTTCTAGCACTAACCCTCAAGGAACACTTATATAGCACCTGAACATTTCACTGTAAAAACCCTCCACAAACTTCCTGCATACATCTACATCTTACTATCACTAAATCTCTGTCCTCACAACCTTCCATATCAAGTCCTCTTTATCCCCCCAGTAATGACTCATCCTTTTTACTACTTATAGAATGGTATCTTATCTAGTATCCTATCTTAGTATTGTATCTTAGAACTAGACTAAACTTTTCTCAGTAACAGTTCTGTTTACTTAGTCAAATAATCTGGTACTTACTCTTTTTCACTCTATATGTTTCACTCAATGTTGCCAATTATTTTATGTAAGATATGGTTTCAAAAAAAAAAAAAAAATATATATATATATATATATATATATATATATATATATATATATATATATATATATATATATATATATATATGGGTTCACTACACAAAATTTTGAAATATCAAATTCAAAATCTCAAGACTATGTACAATACACATACAGCACACACATACACATTCACACAACTGCCCCCACAATCAAACATATAATCCTACACTACAGATAAGTAGGGGGGAAGCCCCCTGCACCCCCATATGAGGTGGCTGCCCCCCACACCACCCCTACTTAAATATACTAACGCCAAGATCGCACAAACAAACAAAGGAAACTCACACCCACATATGTTACAGTCCCTCACATGCACACATCACAGTCACAACACACACTGACACACACTAAAGCCCCTAACCAACACACTTACACATAGATACTTACCTGAACTTCCACCTATCTATCAACAAACCGCAACACCAGAAGCGTTACTTCAATATCACCGAACATCGGGATTTTGAATTCGATATTTCAAAATTTCGAGATTATGTAGTGAACCCATATATATATATATATATATATATATATATATATATATATATATATATATATATATATATATATATAAAATTATAAATTCTAATGATTAATTCTAATGATATGTTATTAAATTACAATTAAATAATTATAAATTATAATATTAATATTATAAATTATATAATACATTATATATAAAATATATATATTATAGATATATTTATTGTATTTTAGGTTGTTTACTTTTGAATTTTCACTAACTCATATTTGAATACTGAAAGATTTCTGATGAAGTTTGATAAATAATAAACCAAAGCACTCATATTGGAAATGTGTTTTTCTAGTTCTTTTTCCTTCCTTTTTTATTTTATATAGTGTTCAGTAGTACCTCTTGGATAGTTTTATTGTACTATGTTCTCTAAAAATGTCATGTAATGTACTTTTAATATGTTATGTCTGTAAATATGTTGTTTACTATTTGTTTACTGTACTTAACCTACTGTATTTTAACTTTGTGATGATGTGGAGCTTTTCTCCCTGGGCTTCCACTGAAAAAGGGCTCTTGCTCAGTTGGACTTTCCCGGTCGAGAAATGCCAAAAAATAAATAAATACTAAGAGGCTGAGAGGTATGATGACCACACAGTCACCTATATGGAACATAGGGAATTATGCTTGCTTGCAACTTATTTGCTGAAGCTGCCATTTACCCTATGCATCTAGTGCTAACATCCAGCACCATTTCAAAATTTAGTTGAAATATTTTCATCTCAGTTTTCACAGAAACACAGTTTTTGCAATTTATACCATCAATTACATCTTAACTAACATTTGTACTTACATGCTAAGTAAAATCTATACAAAAATGGCTACATTTTTACACAATGTTATAATGTATAGTAAAGAAAGCCTGTGTTTTATTACAAACTTGGTTTCATCATTGTTGGCTAAAGGTCAGAGTTCACTAGTTACTTGAAAACATTTCAGTAGCAAAGAAAATTCCATAAAAGGTGTGAAATGAGGTGACAATATTTCCATTCATTTTGCTGAGACAGTGGAGATAGACTGAAAGATTTCCTTACTATCAAGTGCTTCTCCCTTGAAAGGCATAACTGGCCTTATGGCTGCCTAGGGCACCAGTCTAGCAGGGGTGCTTTTCCAGTAATCTATAGACTAGAATGGGGGTACTGAATGGTGTTGGGGAGTGCTGTGGACACCTTTTGCCTAGGGAACCAGTAGTCTAAAGGCCAGCCTTGCAGAAAGGATTACAGTTTCAGTGTATGAGTAGTTGTACAAAAAGCTTTAATGGTGGGGCCTGATTCCAACTTCTTAGGTTCATAGGTTCATAGGTTGATACTAGGCTATCTGCCCTGGGGCATTTACAAGCCTAGCCAGAGTGTGTTTGGCTTTTGCCACCCTTTTAAATGAGTTTACTATACCCTTTTAAGGTTAGTTTACTGTGCCTCTGTCTAGCAGTGACGCAGAAGTGATCCCTGGGGTAAACCTAAAGATCTCCCATCCACTCATCAAGATTTCTCTTGAAGAGGAGCAGTGAGGGGCTCTGTCTGACATGGATTGGGATTCTATTCCAGAGTGACGGGAGCCTCTGGGTTATAAATCTGTCCCTCCAGCATGTTCTATTAATTTCTGTACTGAGGTTTAAGTCCCTTGAGCGCGTAGCTCTAAGGGATTTGGATTTTCTGAGGTGGAGCATGTCCATTAAATCTGGGTTTGACATGGCTTTATACATCAGGCACAGGTCGCCTCTGAGTAGGTGGTATGCAACTGAGTATAGCTGAAGTTTCTTTAACCGGGCAGAATAGGTCATCTGTTTGAGTCCCTTGATCCTCTTGGTGAGGTACTTTTGGGGTCTTTCCAGTTGCTGCAGGTGTCGGGTAAGGTACATCCCAAATGGGGCATTGTATTCTATTATGGGCCTGATGAGTGATGAGTAGAGGGGCACAATGACCTCTCTTGATCTAGATGTGAACCCTTTCGTAATAATGTGGGCTATATAGAAGGTCTTTTTAACCACTTTGGTGACGTGATTGTCAAAAGAAAGATTGCTATCCACTTGGGTCCCCAAATCCCTAATTACTTCTTCCGTGCTTAATGGATTACCACCTATGTGGTCATTTGTGGGCACTTTGTTTTTCCCAAAGGTGATGACTATGCACTTTTTGGCATTTAGCTTTAGGCCACGGTTCTGGCACCAGTTATCCATCTCTGTGAGACCCTTTTGGAGGATGTCTGTGTCAGTTGGCAAGTTGATTATGGCACCCAGTTTGCAGTTGTCTGCGAACATGGTCAGCCATAGTCCTCCCATTTTAGCCTGTACCTCAGAGAAATATATACTGAACAAGAGAGGTCCCAGGACTGAGCCTTGTGGGACGCCACTAGTAACTGGTTTAGAGTCTGACATGGCTCCTGCAATTCTGACCATGTGGGTTCTATCCTTGAGCCAGTTTGCACCCCATCTTATGACATAGGGGTTGATAGTTAAGCTGGAGAGCTTATTTATGATGCCCGAGTGGGGCATTGTGTCAAAGGCTTTTGCGAGGTCCAGGTAGGCTGTGTGGACTACCTTCCCTTCATCTATGGTCTTGGTGACTGTTTCAAAGAAGTGAACCAGGTTCAGGAGGCAGGATCTGCCCTTAACAAAGCCAAACTGGGTAGGATCCAGCGTCTGCAGGTCCCCAATGTCTTTGTTTATGAGCTCCATGATGATCCGCTCCATAGTTTTGCAGACCAGGCTAGTCAAACTTATGGGGCGATAGTTTCTAGGGTCCATTGAGGCACTGCCTTTGTGGAGTGGGACCACTGTTGCTGTACACCATTCCTTGGGTACATATCCTGTACTAAGGCTGAGGTTGAACAGTAACTTTATATGAGGTTTTAGCTCTTCTTGGAGCTCGTGTAGGATGCAGCCTTGCAGAGGGCAGCTCTCACCTGAGCATCTGAGATGTCAGGGAGGTGACTCTCTGCTGGGACAGATATTTGCTCTTTTGGGGGGGTGGAGAAGTTTGCACTGAACCTTTCTGCCAGGATGTTGGCTATGTCTGTGGGTTCAGTGTATTTTTTCTCATTTTGGATTAACTCTGAACATATCTGGGAGTTGCCACCCAGGTTTCTAACATAACTAAAGAAGGCCTTGTGATTACCTTTGGTGTCCTGTGCAATTTTTCTCTCGAAGCTGGCCTTGGATGATTTTATGAGGGACCATAGTTTTTTGCTAGTACTGATCAGAGATGCCTTCCCTTTTAGGGATTTAGCTCTATCATGTAGTAGCTTCCTCCTTTTGTTGTAAAGCTTATTTATGGCTGGGGTCCACCAGATTGGATGCCTGCCTTTGGAGGATTGGGTCTTGGTTTTATTTGGGATTGCATGATCCATGCATTCCTGAAGGTGTCCATAGAATGCGTTTATAAAGGTTTCTGGAGTTTGAGCCATAGTTTCCGCTGGCCCTGGGGCTTTGAAGGATGTCACCTCAGTTTTGATAAGTGTGAAGTAAACTTCTGAGAAATTTTTCACTGTGGTTTTCTGGGCTGGGGGTGGGGTCAGGATGTGGATGTCCAGTGAGATTAATTTATGGTCCAATCTTACCAATGAGGTATACTTCTGGTGTGGAGCATAGAGTCCAGATGTTGGTGATGATCAGGTCCAGTATGTTTTCCCCTCTTGTGGGAGTGGTGACCAGTTGTTCCATAGCATTTGAGTTTATAAATTTAAGGAACCTTTTGGCTAGGGCGTTGGGGCTTGAGTAATGCTCCCAGTCTATGTTTGGGTAGTTGAAATCACCCAGTATAATGGTGTTTGGAGAGACCTTCATATTCTCCAGTGTTTTCAGGAAGGTCAAGTGAGGTTCCTGAGTTTGGGAGGGTGGTCTGTAGCAGGTTATAAACTGAAAGGCAGTTTTGCCCACTGTTAGTTGCACATGGATGGTCTCTGCTGCTTCATGCAGTGCCACTAACCTGGAGATGTGAGTATCTTTGATGAATATGGATACTCCCCCTCCTTCTGTGGTTCGGTCCGAGTTGTGGGGCCGAAAAGCATGGTATGAGGTGTAGCCTGGTAGTGCTGGGGTGCTCTTGGGATCCTTGAACCAGATTTCTGTTACTGCACAGATGTCGATATTCTCCATACTGAGGAGAGCTTTGAGTGCATGCATCTTGAGGTTTAGACTTCTGGCGTTGAGTAGCATTACCCGTAGTTTCTTTTTCCCTGTGTTATCTATGGATGTGGGTTTGTCCTTTGAGCCTTGCCTAAAAAGGCACTATGGGGGTGGCAAGAGCCTTTGCCAGTATCCAAAAGCCCAGGGGTGACAGGTGCAATCCATCCCTAGTGAAGCAACGTGGCGTGTCAAGCATGTCATCCCAGGCTGACAGACACTGGATCCCCTTTGAATGACACCAATAGTTTAGCCAATTGTTAAAATCGATCATTTTGTATTTATACTCTGGCATCATTCTTGGTGAGGGTAAGATGCTACTCAAGGTCAGGGTCATACCGGCCTGGGCTACATGATCAGAGAGCTCCTCTATGTCTCTTTTCATGTAGTCCAGGGAGGTATGTCTCAGGCCATTCACACCAGCATGGACAATGACTGTCATATTTGTACTTGCTTTGGAGTGATCTTAGTGCTTGCGTTATGTGGCCGATCCTGGTGCCCGACAGGCAGCTTACTGTGACCCGCTCCTTGTTCAGTCTGGTGAGTGGGATGTCAGTGTGTCTGACAATAGAGTCACCTATTACAAGTGTATCAGGTGTGTTGTTTAGCCTTAAGGGCTGTGTTTGTTTGGCACACTGACTTTGTGAATTATGTGTTACATGTGTTTTGTTTTGGGGTAGCATGTGCTTGGATGTCTGCTTTGGAGGTCTCTGCTGCTTAGGCAGATTCTTATTTAGAGCCTCCGAATATGTTTTGGTGTGTTTATGTGTTTGGTTAGACGTTGTGGTAGGTCTATGTGAGACTGGATTTGTGGTGTGTGTGGTTACCTTTTCCTCCTGACTGACTGGGCCAGTACTGAGTTGAGAGAGCTCAGCCTCCAGTTTGGCTATATGGTTGCATCTCTCACATATATTTGAACTTGTTGGAAGGAGGAGAGGGTTGTCTGTGTACATGAGGCGTTGTAACATTGCCTCAGGATTCCCAGATTCACCAGCTGGACTGGAGAGGAAACCAGCATCTGTCCTTTGGTCATGCCAGAAAAGTATAAGCAACTCCTTTATAACTGATCAAAAAGGACCAATACGGGCCAAGTGCTCAAGGGAGTATCTAGGGATGTAGTGCTTTTGGTTTATTAGTGCTAATTTATATAAAATTGCTTGTGTGAGCAAGTGCAAGTGCAGGGCTTTAGATAGAAAATAGGGTCCTTATTTTAAGAGTTAGAGCAGTTCTAAGGGAAAAAGTGAAGAGTAGACTTTGTGGAGCCGTAAAAGGTTTAAGCCCGATTAAGCAGCGCTGCTCGATGCTGCACTATGGGCAAAACCGCTCAAATCAGCGCCAAAGCGTGTTTTATACAGGGGGACTTGAAAGAGCTAGAAATTAGCCCAAAACAGCCAATAAACTACAAGATTCTTGTGCTGGGATCACTCCTCCAGGAACAGATAGGCTGCTCAGGGCTCCCCACTCCCACTGGTGAACAAAGAAGCTTTCTTCTATCCAAGTAAGGAAATGGGCAACACAGGAACTATCCAAAAGTCCAGAATACAGTAAAGCCTGAATTAGGGACTATTCTAGGTCAGGAAAGGCAGGAAACAAGGATATTTTTTTTTCTTTTTTTGCAAGACAAACAGCAGAAAATGCAGTAAATATTTAACACAGGTTAGCGCACTTGAGTGTGAAGCCTCAACAGGTAAATTCAACAAGACAAACTTTTGAAGTGCAGGTATAAATTAAATGTATAACAAGCTTTAAACAGGCAAGTTACTAGGCTACTAGCCCTGATGCCCTTACAAGCCTAGCTAATACATTAGCCCATGTTCCCACAAGTTAGCACCTGATGCCCCTGTCCAGCAGGGCCACAGGGGGATCCCAGATGTGCATTTTCTATTTCCTAACCAGTCATTCAGGTTCCTCTTAAAGAGGGATAATTATGTACTCTGCTTGATGTGGAGAGGGAGTCTATTCCACAGATGGGGGGGGGGGGTCACTGGGAGACAAATCTGTCTCGCCAGCAAGTCCTACTGATGTTATAGACCAAGTTGAGGTTTTGCGTGTGGGTCACGTGCATGGAGTTTGGCTTGCAGATATGCAGCACTTTCATCAAGGTGGGGTCAGAGGTTGCTCTGTATGCCAGACATAGATCACCTCTGAGGAATCTGTATGAGACAGAGAAGAGGGACAGGGCTTTTAGCCTATCCATGTAGGTTACATTTTTGAAGCCCTTGATTCTCCTGGTCAGGAACCTCTGAGGTCTCTCCAGCTGCTGCATGTGCTTTGTGAGGTACATGCTGAAAGGGGTGTTATACTCAATGATGGGCCTTATAAGGGAGGAATACAGGGAAGTTATGACTTTCTTGTTCCTGGAAGAAATACCCTTACTAATGAGGTGAGACATGTAGAAACCTCTTTGTACAATGGAGGCAACATTGAGGTCAAAAGTTAGATTGTTGTCAACTTGGATGCCCAGGTCCCTCACAGCTGCTTGCATGCTTAGGACATTGTTATTAATGTGATAATTTGTGGAGATGTCACTCTCCCCAAAGGGGATGATGATGTATTTTTTGGCATTTAGTCTGAGGCGATGTTTCTGGCACCAGTCATTTGTCTCGGTGAGACCATTTTGTAGTATGTCTACATTACTAGGAGAGTTGATGATAGTGGCCAGCTTGCAGTCATCTGCAAACTTGGTCAGCCATAGACCTCTGGTTTTGGCTTGCACCTCAGAGAAGTATATCCCAAACATCAGGGGCACCAAGACCGACACTGCTCATTACAGGTCTGCTACTTGAGGTAGCTTCACTTATTTTGACTGAGTTCTGTCAGCGAGCCATTTAGCTACCCATCTGGTCACATACGGATTTATACCAAGCTGGGATAGTTTATCTATTATGCCAGAGTGGGGAATAATGTCGAAGGCCTTGGCCAGGTCAAGGTAGGTGGTGTGCATCATCTTTCCCTCATCCATGGCTTTGGTGAATGACTCAAAGAAGTCTACCAAATTTAACAGGCATGATCTCCCCTTGACAAAACTAAACTGTGTGGGATCAAGCATTTGGAGGTTGCAGATGTCCTTGTTAATATGGCCCATGGCCTTGCAAATCAGGCTAGTTCGGCTGATGAGTGTATAATTGGATTTGTGGATGCTTTACCTTTGTGCAGAGGGATGATAGTGGCTGTCCTCCACTCAGCTTGGATGAAACCGGTACTCAGGCTTAGGTTGAATAGGGTGCCTAATGGTGCTGTGAGTTCCCACCTGAGATGATGCATGGATGCAGCCTGGGATGTTATTGGTTCCCATGGAAGCTGTGTTTTTAGCCTTTGAGAGGGTGGTAATGACTTGTTCCTGAGAGATAAGGGGTGGGGGGCAGGTGCTGGGTATATCCTGGATTACTGATAGGGGAACAGAGGTTTGAAGTTTTCACTGAACCTGTCCGCCAGCAGGTTGGCTATATCCATGTCATTTGTGTATGTGGTGTCCATGACCATCAGTTCTTAGCAGATTTGTGTGTTTCCCTTAGCTTGTGGATGTATGTGAAGAAGGCCTTATGATTGTCTTTAGTAAATGTGGCCAATTTGGACTTGAAGTTAGCTTTGGAGGACTTCACTAATGCCCTTCTTTGTCTGTTTAGGCCAAGAAGAGATTGCTTCCAATTTGCAGCTGTTCCTTCTTGGTCCTGGACAGCAATTTTTTTCCTTTTGTTGTAGAGTTTATTTATAGTCGATGTCCACCAGGCAGGTTTACTCTTCTTTGAGGAGGAGGATTTTGTCCTGTCAGGTACTGCTGAATCCATGCATTTATATAAATGGTCGTATAGTACTTTGGTGTAGGTTTGGACATTAGTATCAGTTCCCACTTTTGGGGAAGGGGCTGTGAAGCTGATTAGACCTTCCTTCAGGAGGTTGTAATTAGCTTTGTAGAAGTTTTTTTGTTTAACCCTAGCTGGGGTGGGGTTAGGGGAGATGGTGACTTAGAAGGTGACCGCTTTGTGGTCTGATCATACCAGGGATGATGACACTGCAGGGGTGTGGCAGTGGTTTCCTATGTCGGTTAGTACCAAGTCCAAGATGTTATCACTTCTTGTGGGATGTCAACCAGCTGGTTCAAAGCATTGACATTGACGAAGTCCAGGAATCTTTGAGCATTTGTGTTCTTGCTTGAGTAGTTCTTCCAATCAATGGTTCGATAGTTAAAATTGCCAGGGATCAAGGTACGGAGTTGAATCTTAATAGATTCAAGGAGGTCCAGATAGGCGGCATGGGTGTCCTGAGTCAATGTTGGGGGCCTGTAGCTAACTTTAATTTGAATGGGGGTCTTGTCAGTCATTAACTGCACTTAGAGCATCTCCTGTACATCATACTGTTTGACCTGTCTGGAGGTGTGTATATCTTTAATATATATTGAAACACCACCTCTGTTGACTTTGCTGCCCTCAGTTTGGCATCTGTATGTATGATAGGATGAGTAACCAGGTAAGGCTGGGGTACTCCCCACAACATTGAACCAGGTTTCTGTGACTTCACAAATGTCAGCACCTTCCAGGGTTAAGAATGCTTGCAATGAGTGCGGTTTCCTGTTGATAATCCTAGAATTCAGTAGCACGACCTTTAAATTGCATTTAGAAGAGATTCTCATGTTTGGAATTTTGACTTGAAGACATTGCCTAAAAAAGGCACTATGGGGGAAGCAAGAGCCTTTGCCAGCAGCCTGAAGCCCAAGGGAGACAGATGCAGGCCATCGCTGGCAAAGCATCATGGTCTGTCAGTCATGTCTTCCCAGGCTGACAGGTACGGGATCTCCTTAGAATGATACCAGAAATTAAGCCAATTGTTAAAGTCAATCATTTTTGTTTGTATTGAGGCATCATTCTAGGTAGAATGCTGCTTAAGGCTAGTGACATACCTACCTGGGACACATATTCAGTGAGCTTGACCATGTGTCTCTTCAAATAGTCCAGACAGGTATGTCTCAAGTCATTCACGTCAACATGTACTATGACAGAGCCATAGCAGTACTTGTTGAGGGACTTGAGTGCATGGGTGATGTGGTGGAATCTGGCACCTGACAAACAACTTACCATGACTTTCTCCTTACCAATCCTGGTGAGGGGCACATCTGTGTGTCTCACAATGGAGTCTCCTATGATTAATTAATTGGGTTTATGGTTAAGCCTTGATGGCTGTGAGACACAAGTGTGTGAACTATGTGTGGTGTGTGGTGTGGTATGCTGGGAAGTTTGCATGTGTTTTTGTCTTGGAGTCTCTTTTGTTTAGGTATGTTTTTGTTAAGAACCTTCGTATATGTGGGTTTGTGCTGTGTTGGTGTGGGTGATGTTTGAGGTGTGGTGTTTCTGCAGCCAACCTTCTCAGTGCCAGATATACTGGCTCGTGAGGGAGAGAATATAGACTCCAAGTTTTTAATGTAATTGCATCTGTCACAAATTGTGTTCCTAGGTGGTAGTAAGAGATGGTTGTCCGTGAACATGAGACAGTTGCTACACTGTTTCAGGATGCCCATATCAACCAGATTGGCAGGAGAAACTGTAGGAAACTGTCCATCCGTATTTGTCAGAATCGGTGAGGGGGATGAGCTTAGGGGAGTGAAGGTGGAGAGATCTGAGATGGGTACTAGTAGATTGTGTTTGTACAGAGGCTGTAAAGATGCTTCACTACCTCAGGATTGAGCGAGTGCTAGTAAGGCAAAATTTGTAGCTGGAATACCTTGCAATGGGTTAAATCAGCCCAGCAGTGGTGTGCAAAGTGCAAACAAGTGCAGCCCCCTGCAAACACAGGGTTTAAATACCAGTAAAGATGGATGATCGTCCCATCAGTCTGATGAGCCTGAGCTGCAAGGGCATGGAACGCATTATCATGGAACTTATAAACAAAGACATTGGCAACCTTCAAACACTGGACCCCACCCAGTTTGGGTTTGTGAAGGGCTGATCTTGTCTCCTGAGCCTGATTGACTTCTTCGAATCAGTCTCCAGAGCTGTGGATGAGAGTAAGGCGATCCACACAGCCTATCTGGACTTCGCCAAGGCCTTCGACAGCTCCCCCCCCACTTTGGAATCATAGATAAACTTACTAAGCTGGGCATAAATCCCTATGTCACTTGATGGGTTGCCAACTGGCTTACTGACAGAACCCAGACTGTAAAAGTAGCCGACTCCAAATCCATCTCCAGACAAGTGACAAGTGGAGTACCTCAGGGTTCAGTCCGGGGACCGCTCTTGTTTGGCATTTACTTCTCTGTAGTACAGGCCAACATTAAGTGACTCTGGCTAACAAAGTTCACAGATGACTGCAAACTGGGAACCATTATTGAATCCCCGAATGATGTGGATATTCTAAAAAAGGGCCTTACAGAAACAGATGCTTGGTGCCAGAGCCATGGGCTCAAGCTTAATGCCAAGAAATGTATAGTTATCCCCTTTGGGAAAAAACATGCACCCATGAATTACCACATAGATGGCAGTACAGTAAACACTGAAAGTGTGATGAGAGACTTAGGGACACAGGTGGACAGTGGTCTCACCTTCGATAACCACATTGCCACAACAGTCAGGAAATCCTTCTATGTGGCACACCTCATCACTAAGGGCTTTTCATCCAGAAAAAAAGGAGGTCATTGTCCCACTGTATTCATCCCTCATTAGACCCATTATAGAGTACAATGCCCCATTTGGTATGTACCTCACAAGACATCTGCAACAGCTGGAAAGGCCGCAGAATTACCTCACTAAAAGAATCACAGGCCTAAAGCAGATGCCCTATGCTGACCATCTAAAACAAACTCCAGCTATACTCTGTGGCAGATAGTCTACTCAGATGCGATCTCTGCTTAACATACAAGGCCATGTCAAACCCTGAGCTGTTGGACATGCTCCACTTAAAGAAATCCCAATCCCTCAGAGCCACACACTCCAGGGATCTAAACCTTGTCATCACAATGAACAAAACATACTGGACGGATAGGTTCCTGACCCAGAGACTCCCCATACTCTGGAATAGACTGCCCATACATTTCAAGCAGAGCACCTCCTTGGCCCTCTTCAAAAGGAACCTTGACGATTGTATGGGAGATAGGAAATTCACCCCGGGGATCACGTCAGTTGCCCTGCTAGACAGGGGTCCAGGGAAGTAAATATTGTGGGAAGAAATATCCAGGGAATTGTCATGGCTAGGCTTGTATAGGCCCTAGGGCCGATAGCCTAGTACCAACCTATGAACCTATAAGAATCTAAAAGCTCAGATTATTTATGTATTTATTTATTATTTATTGCATTTGTTTACTGGGAAAGTCCACTGGGCCTGAGAAGAGCCCATTTCCAGTGGAGGCCCGGGAGGGGAAAGCTCCATATATAGTTACATACAGATAAAGTATTCACACAATAAGTACAGTATATAATACAGTAGTAGCACATAAAATAAAGAATAACTGCGCAGAAAATGTGAAAATAACATAGCATCATTTGATAAAACAGAGGAGATTTATTGCTACTCAGGTGCCTATGAAAGTGAAAAGTGTAACTGTGTAAGTGAGATTGTTAGTAGAGAGACAATTGAGCATGGAGGAAAAGAGAGAGGGAAGCAGAAGGCTAAGGTGGGGATAACAGAGGCTAAAATGACAGTAGAAGGAAGAGATTTGAAAAAGGGAAGGGGAGGTGGGCTAGTCATAGAGTGAGAAAGAGTAAGAATGCTGAGAAAAGGTTAGGTTTTGGGGTTGTCTGTAGGGGTGCAGGTGCATATCTAATGTGAGGAGAGATGCAGTTTAAGGGTTTTTTTAAAGTTAGTTTGATTGCTGATAGCCCTGAGAGAGGCAGGGAGGTTGTTACATAACTTGGAGACAGCATAAGAGTATAGCATTTGGCCAGCTGAGAGCTTAGGTATAGCAATGTACAACAGCCTTTTATTTTCTGACCTTAACAGTCATTTAAGATGGTATGTGCTCAGAATTATTACTCAGTCCTGCTAGCCCCTGTACTTTCAACTAATCACTCATGCTATAGAAGGTCAAGCAGCCCTGTTACTCTCATTAACAGAGAAGGCAGGCACCTACCAGCACAAGATGGCTGCCAGAAACACAGGAAACTCAGTAATCAAAACAACCAGGCCTGGATGCAGCAAAGCTGTATCCAGACTATGCTACTTGATTAGAACACAGATAACTCCCAGAAAATGCAAACAAAAGCATTCATTGAGCACACACAAACAGAAAATACAACTCTCAGTATGAAAAAGCAGTTTACACTTAAGTAATTCAGTTTACATGCAGTTAGAGTAATGAAACACTACTAAGCAATGAAAATACAGTTAAAACAGCATAAACCAGTATAAAAATGCAGTGAAACAGTAAAAAAAGCTTTATAACCGGGTAAAATATAGTAGATTAGCTGTATAGCACAACTATAAGTGTTAAGCAGTGCAATTCAATGAAATAAATATAAAAAATACAACAACAAAGAGTAACTAAAATAAAACAACCATTTTCTTTGTTGGATTTGTACTCTTATTTTCTGTAGTTTAGAGAAATGGCTACTGTGAGTCAGCATTAAAAGTCCATGTTTTCCTTATTTTTTGATGATTAGCTTTTGGTGTTAATATTTTAAAAGAAACAAAGGTAGATCTGTGCCAGGAAAAAGGAATCATGATCATTTTAGAAAAGTCTGACAGTCCCAGTACTTTTGCTCATCTTTTTATGGATTGCTTTTTTAGGACATCATCCTCTTGAAGTCCTTCCTTTACATCATGTTTGAGACATTGGATTACTACCAGGGTGGCTATTTCTGGGTCTCCTTTACTTGGTTTAGCCAGTTTTGCATCTTCAAAGCTTTTTGAATAGTCTTCATGTTCAGGTATGCATATTAGGATGCAGAAGATGACACATAATTCCCAATGAGGCCACAATTTAAAAGGTCAAGACTATCTAATCTGTATGCCATTGCATTATCACACCTCCCTTAAATGGTGGATCAAATCTATTCACGTCTTTCCAGGGGGTTTTCTTTTCCCAGATTAACTTTCAAAGCCATAGTTATTTCATATGCTTCAGGAATAGCTAGAAAGCCACCTATATATTTAGTTTCTTGCAAGGCCTTCAGTTTCCCTTAGAGTCCAAGAGGTATGTTGTTGTGTTAGACACAGGTAGCCACTCTGAGTCCCGCCAGGCTTAGGCATTTCTTCTATAGGAGATGATATAGAATTCATTTGGAAAACTGGCTGTAGTTTGGCACATCAGACAAGACTGGGCTAGATCTTGCCTTTGTGCCATCATAATCATTTTCTCACTTGTTTGGATTTCAGAAGCAGGTCTATTTTTTTGTAGAGTACAGAAAGTGTTGATGTGGGAAATGACCATTTAATTGTGGTCAGTCTGTTAGCTGCTCATTTTCTAAGAGTGGGAAACTCCCCGACAGGCAGGATGTGAGAATTTTCACTCTGCATCATGAATGATCAGTTTTTACAGGTGCCATATGCAAGCCTGACTTGTCTGTATCCAGTCAGAATGTGAAATAGAAGGATTTGATAGAGAACCATACTATCCCCATCTCCTAGGCTCTGCAAGACAAGAATCTACCAAACTGATTCCTGATCTCATCACTCCAGTTTAACTCTTTTCTCCCATTCAAGACAAGCACATGTTAACGTGATCATTTTAAGTAGGTTTTGACACATCTTTCAAGAGCTCCTCACCTATCACTTTGATTTCTGTGCTTACTCATCAGGCTTCTTTATTTCATCTAGCCACTAGGGGTATAGAATATTTGCCTTGCAGCTTTCCACATTGCAGTAATGCTGCCATAGTTCTGGATTGTTTATCTTTCCTTTTTGATGCAGAGCTCAGTCTGCAATAAAGGTCCATTTTTTGGCCACTTTAACTGTATCATGATGGGAGAGGTTGGCATTTCTTTAATTGCAGGAAGTTCTTTAAGATCTTCATTTATCGACTAGCTCGTTGATGTTTCTGTCTGGAAAGTTTCCTTCTGGAAAAAAATGAAGGTAATGCTACTCAATGCTAGAAGTCTAAACCTCAAAATGCACTCTCTCGAGGCACTCGTAAAAATGGAGAACATTGATATCTGTGCAGTAACTGAGACCTGGTTCAAGGCTCCAGAGAGCACCCCTGCAATACCAGGCTACAAATCTTACCACACTTTTCGGCCACCAAACCAGGACAGAAACACTAAAGGTGGAGGAGTGTCCATATTCACCAAGGACATTCACACCACTAGGTTAGTTGCCCAACACAATGTGTCTGAAATTCTCCAGGTGCAACTAACACTAGGTAAGACTACAATCCAAATTGTAGCTTGCTACAGATCCCCCACCACGCCCCAAGATTCTCACTACACCTTTCTAAACAAACTGGAAAATATTAAGATACAACCAAACACCCTAATACTGGGTGATTTGAACTACCCTGCCATTAACTGGGAAAACTACTCGTGTACCAACACCTTTGCCCAACGGTTCTTGGAATTCTTAAATTCCAATGCCCTGGATCAACCAATCCATAGTCCCACCAGGGGATCCAATATCCTAGACCTGGTCATTAGCAGCATGGGAAATTGATGCTCCATACCTATGGTCATTGCCCTCATTGGTCGGGTCTGACCATAAGCTAATCACCCTTGGCATCCATATCCCTCCCCCACTCCCCAGTAAGGAAACCTCCGTAAAACACCAGGAAACTCAGGAAGCAAAACAACCAGGCCTGGATGGAGCATATCAGTATCCAGACAATGCTGCTTGAGTAGAATACAGAAAACTCCTACAAAACACGCATAAAAGCACAGATTGAGCACTCACAAACAGAAAATACAACTCTCAGTATGAAAAAAAGCAGTTTACACTTCTCCAAAGCCAACTTCATGCTACTCAAGTCAGAAGTGACAAACTTCATGACACTCATGCAGACGGGAACTGAAAGTTCGACTGCTGAATCCTACACTAAGGCACTGTACGAGCACATCCACTTGTGCATGAATCGTGCCATCCCAAATAGAACCACTACGCTCTCCTCCAAAAAAAGGAAGCCAATCTCGTGGTCCCCTGCCATAAAAAAAACTTACAACAAAAGGAATAAAACTGTTGCAGAAAAGAGGAAAATCCCAGGATGAAAAAAACTCCCTTACCAGCCTCAGGAAGAATCTGAGATCCCTTATAAAATCCTCTAAAGCTAGTTACGAAAATAAAATTGCCAAAGATTCCAAAGACAACCACAAGGCATTCTATAGCTATGTCAAGAATCTAAATGGCAATGCTCAGATCTGCTCTGAGCTACAACAGAATGGCATTAAATATACTGATCCCAAGGATATTGCCAATATCCTGGCAGATTGATTCAGTGCCAACTTCATCCCCTTCTCACCCCCCCAAAGGGCCCATCTCAATACTGAAAGATTGCCAAATTCTGGTAATAATGGCCACACAGGTAAAAAACGCACTCTCCAAAGTTAAGAATACAGCATCCATGGGACCAGACGACATCCCGGGCTGTATACTACATGAACTACAAAATGAACTGGCACCTCACCTAAGTATCATGTTTAATCATAACCTCACCTCAGGCTTTGTGCCGACTGAGTGGCGTACAGCTACAGTTATCCCACTCCACAAGGGCGGATCCACCTTGGATCCTGGGAACTACCACCCCATCAGTCTGACAAACCTGATCTGCAAGGCCATGGAATGTATTATCATGGAACTTATAAAGAAAGACATTGGCAACCTTCAGACACTGGACCCCACCCAGTTTGGGTTTGTGAAAGGCCAATATTGTCTCCTGAATCTGATTGACGTCTTCAAATCAGTCTCCAGAGCTGTGGACAAGGGTAAGGTAGTCCACACAGCCTATATGGACCTCGACAAGGCCTTTGACACCATCCCCCACTCTGGAATCTTAGATAACCTTACTAAGCTGGGCATTAATCCATACGTCACTCGATGGGTTGCCAACTGACTTACTGACAGAACCCACACTGTAAAAGTAGCCGACTCCAAATCAAGCTCCAGACAAGTGGAGTACCTCAGGGTTCAGTCCTGGGACTGCTCTTGTTTGGCATCTACTTCTCTGAAGTACAGGCCAACACTAAGGGACTCTGGCTAACAAAGTTCACAGATGACTGCAAACTGGGAGCCATTATTGAATCCCCAAATGATGTGGATATTCTACAAAAGGGCCTTACAGAAACAGATGCTTGGTGCCAGAGCCATGGGCTCAAGCTCAATGCCAAGAAGTGTATAGCTATCCCCTTTGGGAAAAAACATGTACCCATGAATTACCACATAGGTGGCAGTACACTAAACATCGAAAGTGTGATAAGAGACTTAGGGACACAGGTGGACAGTGGTCTCAACTTCGATAACCACATCGCCACAACAGTCAGGAATTCCTTCTATGTGGCACACCTCATCACTAAGGACTTTTCCTCCAGAAAAAAGGAGGTCATTGTCCCACTGTACTCATCCCTCATTAGACCCATTATAGAATACAAAGCCCCATTTGGTATGTACCTCTCAAGATATCTGCAACAAATGGAAAGGCCACAGAAATACCTCACTAAAAGAATCACAGGCCTTAAGCAGATGCCCTATGCTGACCATCTAAAAAAACTCCAGCTATACTGTGTTGCATATCGTCTACTCAGAGGCATTCTCTGCTTAACATACAAGGCCATGTCAAACCCAGAGCTGTTGGACATGCTACACGTAAAGAAATCCCAATCCCTCAGAGCCACACACTGCAGTGATCTAAAACTTGTCATCACAATGAACAAAACATGCTGGAGGGATAGGTTCCTGACCCAGAGACTCCCCAGACTCTGGAATAGACTGCTCATACATGTCAAGCAGAGCGCCTCTTTGGCCCTCTTCAAAAGGAACCTTGACGATTGTATGGGAGATAGGAAATTCACCCCGGGGATCACGTCAGTCGCCCTGCTAGACAGGGGTCCAGGGAAGTACATATTGTGGGAAGAAATAGCCAGGGAATTGTTATGGCTAGGCTTGTATAGGCCCTAGGACCGATAGCCTAGTACCAGCCTATGAACCTATAAATAAAATACTTATTCTGCTCTTGGAGCCTTGTCATAGTAATGAATCACCACTCCACAGCCTGGTAAAAATAAGCACAGCTCCCAGTAAATACAGATTTTAAATACTAGAAAAGATGAAAGTATCTAGAAGCTCAGATTAGTACCCAGTTCTACTAGCCCCTGCACTTTAAACCAATCACTTGTACTGGAAAAGGTCAGGCAGCCCTGTTAGTCTTACTAACAGAGAGACCAGGCTACTACCAGCAGAAGATGGCTGCCAGGAAACTCAGGAAGCAAAACAACCAGGCCTGGATGGAGCAAATCAGTATCCAGACTATGCTGCTTGAGTAGAATACAGAAAACTCCTACAAAACACGCATAAAAGCACAGATTGAGCACTCACAAACAGAAAATACAACTCTCAGTATGAAAAAAAGCAGTTTACAGTTAATTAATTCAGTAAAATGCAGTTACAGTAATTAAACACTACTAAGCAATGAAAATACAGTTAAAACAGTATAAAACTGTACAACAATGCAGTGAAACAATAAAAAGCTTTATAACAGTGTAAAATGTAGTAAATTAGCTGTATAGCACAACTATATGTGTTAGGAAGTGCACTTCAATGAAATAAATGTAAAAAAAACACATATTCTGCTGTTGGAGCCTTGGGGAATTTCAGCTACATCACAGTGATAAATCACCACTCCACAGCCTAATAAAAACAAGCACAGCCCCCTGCAAACACAGGGTTTAAATATCAGAACAGTTGGAAGAATCTGGAAACTCAGATTACTACCCAGTTCTGCTAGCCCCTGTACTTTCAACCAATCACTCATGCTAGAGAAGGTCAGGCAGCCCTGTTATTCTCACTAATAGAGAGGGCAGGCCCCTACCAGCACAAGATGGCTGCCAGGAAACTCAGCAAGAAAAAAAAATGAGACATAGGTGCAACAAACCTGTATCCAGACTGTGCTACTTGATTAGAACACATAAAACTCCCAGAAAATGCACACAAAAGCACAGATAGAGCACTCACAAACAGAAAATACAACTCTCAGTATGAAACAAGCAGCTTACACTTAAGTAATTCAGTAAAAATGTAGTTACAGTAAAGAAAAACTACTTAGCAATGAAAATACAGTTAAAACTGTATAAAACAGTACAAAAATGCAGTGAAACAGCAAAAAAAAAAAATAAATAAAAAAAGCTTTATAACAGTTCTAAATGTAGTAGATTCGCTGTATAGCACAACTATAAGTGTCAGGAAGTACAATTCAATGAAATAAATGTTAAAAAAAAATATTCTGCTCTTGGAGCCTCAGGGAATTTCTTCTACATCACAGTAATAAATCACCACTCCACAGTCTGGTAAAAAACCTGATGATGTGGAGCTTTTCTTCCCGGGCTTCTGCTAAAAAGGGACTGACTCTTTCTCAGTCAGACTTTCCCAGTCAACAAATGTCAAATAAATAAATAAATAAATACAGTCACCTATATGGAACATAGAGAATTATGCTTGCTTGCAAATTATCTGTTGAAGCTGCCATTTACCCTGTGAATGTAGTGTTAACATCCAATACCATTTCAAAATTTTGTTAAAATATTTTCATCTCAGTCTTCACAGAAGCGCAGTTTTTGCAATTTATACCATTAACTGCATTTTAACTAACATTTTATACTTGCATGCTAAGTAATGTGTCCATTCATTTTGATGAGGCAGTGGAGACAGACTGAAAGATTTCCTTACTATCAAGTGCTTCTCCCTGAAAGGATTACAGTTTCAGTGTATGAGTAGTTGTTCAAAAAGCTTTATTGGTGGTCCTGATTCCAACTTCCTAAAGGACTTTGGTCGCATTTAAGAACTTACAGTCAGAGGGAAAGGTTGGAAGAGTCTTTAGTGCAATCTTTTTATATTGCTTCAATCTTTTTGTCCTATATTTAGAACAAAAATGGCTGATTTTTATGAAAAGAAGAATTTTTCAAAAAAAGCACTATCTTTTTAATTATCTTTGTTGAAAAATAGGTACAAGTTTGCAGAAAAATTTCCAGATCCCCTTTTGGAATGGAAAAGGAAGGCCATCAAAAAAATGCTACAAGAAGGAAGCTGGTCAGTTTTTTAATGTTAACAACTGTCATTTCATTGATAGAAAAATGTTTCATGCAGGGCAAGTATATATATTAATACTAAAGTAGAGGACTGTTATTTTGTGTGTGGGGAAAAAAGCATACAAATGGTTACCTGAGAATTGGTCCGGCAGTTGTTTTTTGGGTTACCTGGTTCCATATGACACACTGCATTTTTGCCTCAGGGAAGAATTTGAAATGTCAGAAAGGTCACCAAGAAACCTGGAAATCCAATCAAGAAACCTGAGAATCCAGTGGGATGAATCGAAGCAGGCTGGAGAAACCATAACTCCGTAAAGAACAAAGATAAACTGACACACATGGACTTTAGTGACACTATTATATTGTGGGCAGGTATAGCTCCTGCATATGGCACAGTAAAATCGATTTGGGAGCTGAAAAAACTGTCCAAACTTCTCGCAGTAATGAGCAATGCAACTTTTTCTGCTCTCGAATTAGTAACTGATGAACTGAACGCTAAGAGAACTGTGGTGCTTCAAAACCGCATGGCTCTTGACTTCACCCTAGCGGCGAAAGGCGGTACTAAAAGAGGAGTGCTGTTCGTATATTCCTGACAACCAGCATGAGATAAATGACCACCTTGAGGTAATTCAGCAAGTGTCGGCCATGACCAAACCAGGCCCAAACCCACTGACGGATTTTTTCCAGAATTTGTTTGGGGGGTGGGGTACCATCCTAATGAACATCCTGATTGCCATTTGTGTGGGATTACTCCTATTAGGAGTGTGTGTTTGTTGTGGTATTCCCTGCATGAAAAGATTAATTAAAGATTTTATAGACATGTCAGTTTCTGAAACTTTGTATCAAAGTACTGAATTTGAAGAACTGTTGAAAAATGAAACACTTTCATAAGTTTAAACTGAATGACTCTCTTAACTGCAAATTCTGAACGGAAGAGGTTAGGAGAAGAAGCAAACTGTTTATGCTTTTGAAAATAGAATAAAAACTATTAACAGGGGGGAAATGTCAGAAAAATATGTATTAATGTATGTGTTTAGTGCTTATTAGAAGCTAAAAGGGTTAACACATTTCATTCTATTTTATGTACAGCTTAGTTTTGTATGAAACTACAAGATGCTTTCTGAAACTGCAAGATGCTCTCTGACCTAGTATTTGCTAGCACAGCAAAATTCATGTTTATGCCTTTTGGAAATTTATTGAGGAAGCAGGTGATTATCTGCTAGGTCAGGAAAATAATGAATAGAACAATACTGTTTTCTATAATGTTATTGAACTTGAACAATCAGCTCTGTTTGTGTTATGAGAACATGCACAGCTGCAGAAAAAGATAGATACAGTTGAACAAAGACTGCTTGAAGAAATGAACTATAATCTGTGCTTGCTTTGTGCTCGAATTAGCCATAGTACCTTGAATGGTAATGGTAACATCATATAGTGAGAAGTTGTATCTAACCAGTGGTCTCCAAGGCCACATTGTTTTGCTTAGGAAGTTTTTTTTCATAAACTTGATAGTGTCAGCAGAAAATCATGGACAAACAGCTGCTATGAAATAATATCATAAGAACTTGTGATTTGTTACGTCAGCTTAGAAGGCAATGTCTTGTAAGGAAATGTATAAGAATGGCTTCACTTCCTGAGTCTAGTTAGACAAACTCTGTATTAGCACGTTTTTGTCTCCTTGCTGCAAGATTAAAGTGCCTTAACCTGAACCTGCCGTGTGTTGATCTTTTTGAAGTTGTTTTTTCCTTTGACAGTGGCAGTACAGTAAACACTGAAAGTGTGATGCGAGACTTAGGGACACAGGTTTACAGTGGTCTTACCTTCAATAACCACATTGCCACAACAGTCAGAAAATCCTTCTATGTGGCACACCTCATCACTAAGGGCTTTTCATCCAGAAAAAAAGGAGGTCATTGTCCCACTGTATTCATCCCTCATTAGACTCATTATAGAGTGCAATGCCCCATTTATTATGTACCTCACAACATATCTGCAACAGCTGGAAAGGCCACAGAAATTCCTCACTAAAAGAATCACAGGCCTAATGCAGATGCCCTATGCTGACCATCTAAAAAAAACTCCAGCTATAGTCTGTGGCATATAGTCTACTCAGATGCAATCTCTGCTTAACATACAAGGCCATGTCAAACCCTGAGCTATTGGACATGCTCCACTTAAAGAAATCCCAATCCCTCAGAGCCACACACTCCAGGGATCTAAACCTTGTCATCACAATGAACAAAACATGCTGGAGGGATAGGTGCCTGACCCAGAGACTCCCCATACTCTGGAATAGACTGCCCATACATTTCAAGCAGAGCACCTCCTTGGCCCTCTTCAAAAGGAACCTTGACGATTGTATGGGAGATAGGAAATTCACCCCTGGGATCACGTCAGTCGCCCTGCTAGACAGGGGTCCAGGGAAGTACATATTGTGGGAAGAAATAGCCAGGGAATTGTTATGGCTAGGCTTGAATAGGCCCTAGGGCTGATAGCCTAGTACCAACCTATGAACCTATAAATAAAATACTTATTCTGCTCTTGGAGCCTTTGGGAATTTCTGCTATGTCACAGTAATGAATCACCACTCCACAACCTGGTAAAAATAAGCACAGCTCCCAGTAAACACAGATTTTAAATACTAGAAAAGATGAAAGTATCTAGAAGCTCAGATTAGTACCCAGTTCTACTAGCCCCTGCACTTTAAACCAATCACTTGTACTGGAAAAGATCAGGGAACCCTGTTAGTCTCACTAACAGAGAGAGCAGGCTACTACCAGCAGAAGATGGCTGCCAGGAAACTCAGGAAGCAAAACAACCAGGCCTGGATGGAGCAAATCAGTATCCAGACTATGCTGCTTAAGTAGAACACAGAAAACTCCTACAAAATGCGCATAAAAGCACAGATTGAGCACTCACAAACAGAAAATACAACTCTCAGTATGAAAAAAGGCAGTTTACAGTTAATTAATTTAGTAAAATGCTTTTACAGTAATTAAACACTACTAAGCAATGAAAATACAGTTAAAACAGTATAAAACTGTACAACAATGCAGTGAAACAGTAAAAAGCTTTATAACAGTGTAAAATATAGTAAATTAGCTGCATAGCGCAACTATATGTGTTAGGAAGTGCACTTCAATGAAATAAATGTAAAAAAACACATATTCTGCTGTTGGAGGCTTGGGGGATTTCAGCTACATCACAGTGATAAATCACCACTCCACAGCCTAATAAAAACAAGCACAGTCCCCTGCAAACACAGGGTTTAAATATCAGAAAAGTTGGAAGAATCTGGAAACTCAGATTACTACCCAATTCTGCTAGCCCCTGTACTTTCAACCAATCACTCATGCTAGAGAAGGTCAGGCAGCCCTGTTATTCTCACTAATAGAGAGGGCAGGCTCCTACCAGCACAAAATGGCTGCCAGGAAACCCAGCAAGAAAAAAAATGAGACATAGGTGCAACAAACAGTATCCAGACTGTGCTACTTGATTAGAACACATAAAACTCCCAGAAAATTCACACAAAAGCACAGATAGAGCACTCACAAACAGAAAATACAACTCTCAGTATGAAACAAGCAGCTTACACTTAAGTAATTCAGTAAAATGTAGTTACAGTAAAGAAAAACTACTTAGCAATGAAAATACAGTTAAAACAGTATAAAACAGTACAAAAATGCAGTGAAACAGCAAAAATAAAATAAATAAAGCTTTATAACAGTTCTAAATGTAGTAGATTAGCTGTATAGCACAACTATAAGTGTTAGGAAGTACAATTCAATGAAATAAATGTAAAAAAAGAAATATTCTGCTCTTGGAGCCTCAGGGAATTTCTGCTACATCACAGTAATAAATCACAACTCCACAGTCTGGTAAAAACAAACCTGATGATATGGGGCTTTTCTTCCTGGGCTTCTGCTAAAAAGGGACTGGCTCTTTCTCAGTCAGACTTTCCCAGTCAACAAATGTCAAATAAATAAATAAATAAATAAATACAGTCACCTATATGGAACATAGAGAATTATGCTTGCTTGCAAATTATCTGTTGAAGCTGCCATTAACCCTGTGAATGTAGTGTTAACATCCAATACCATTTCAAAATTTTGTTGAAATATTTTCATCTCAGTCTTCACAGAAGCACAGTTTTTGCAATTTATACCATTAACTACATTTTAACTAACATTTTATACTTGCATGGTAAGTAATGTGTCCATTCATTTTGATGAGGCAGTGGAGACAGACTGAAAGATTTCCTTACTATCAAGTGCTTCTCCCTGAAAGGATTACAGTTTCAGTGTATGAGTAGTTGTTCAAAAAGCTTTATTGGTGGTCCTGATTCCAACTTCCTAAAGGACTTTGGTCGCATTTAAGAACTTACAGTCAGAGGGAAAGGTTGGAAGAGTCTTTAGTGCGATCTTTTTATATTGCTTCAATCTTTTTGTCCTATATTTAGAACAAAAATGGCTGATTTTTATGAAAAGAAGAATTATGAATTTAGACCCTTTTGAAGAATGTATTAGGGATAATGACTGTGTTTTGTTACATGGGTACTTGGTAGGTCTTTGAAGGGTCATTTCAAAAACAGATAACCATCATGGTAGAAGACTGCTGTACCATCACAGTGTAATATAATTACATCAGGCAGCTGCAGAATATTACAAGTATGTACAACTTTTACTACTTCTGAGAGATTTTTCCTTGAACTGTGATGAATTACACATTTTCAGATGTATTTTGCAGACACATTGAGGAAGAAGTACAAAGTGTATGTTTAGAGTACTTCTGTTGCATTTTTCCCTAAGGGATGCAATGTTTTGCAGTATTGAAGTTTGTTTACTTTCTAAGTTTTCTCCTCTAACTGTGGTTTGGGAGGAAGAGTTATTTTCATGTGTGGGTAGGGTTTTCCAACTTTTTGGCTTATTTGTACAGATTAGTTGAGTATTTGCTTATTTGTGTAAGTGTAAAAGTGTATATGTGTGTGGTTTGAGGTTAGGTCTTTCTTGTTTATGGGTAGTGGACAGAAACATGTGTGCTACTAACTGCAGCTTCCTTAGATGATTCATAGCATATTAACTCCACAGTGAGACACCAGACCAACTGGCAAAATGCAAAATCACTGCTGTATATTGGTCTGCATTAGCCTAGTTAGGGAGATAGAGAATTGTGATCCATGGTGAGAACACTTAATTTCTCATAGACTTTGTCTCTGACTCCAGGTTGTCTTTTATTATGGAAACAATCAGCAGAAGACAGATGTATCATTTTCTTTGTTTCTGCAGTTTGTATATAAAGCCTCAAATGAATGTTATTATGCATATATTAATGTGTATAACACTCTGCGTACATCTTTTCAATGATGCAAGCAATTATAATTTTGTTATTATTGTCATGCCATCTCACATCCATTTCCCCAGTGTTGATGGATTCCTTTTATTCTTTACTGTAACATTGTAGAATGGGTGCATTTTGAAGTGTGGGGGACACACCTTTGGAGATGTAAGGTTTCAAAGTATCTTATAGGTTCATAGGTTCATAGGTAGGTACTAGGCTATTGGCCCTAGGGCCTATATAAGCCTAGCCAAATGGTACCCTGGCTTTTGCCACCCAAGGAAATTATTTTCCTGTGCCCCTGTCAAGCAGAGCCACAGAAGTGATCCCCGGGGTGAATTTCCTATCTCCCAGCCAATCATCAAGATTTTTCTTGAAGAGTGCTAATGACGACTTTGTTTGATACAGATAGGAAGTTTGTTCCAGAGTATGGGAAGTCTCTGGGACAGGAATCTATCCCTCCAGCATGTTCTGTTTATTGTGGTGACAAGGTTTAGGTCCCTAGAGCATGTAGCTCAGAGGGATTGGGATTTCTTTAAGTGGAGTATGTCCAACAGCTCTGGGTTTGACATAGCTTTGTATGTTAGGCAGAGATCTCCTCTGAGTAGGTGATATGTGACAGAGTAAAGCTGGAGTTATTTGAGACGGTCTGCGTAGAGCATTTGTTTGAGGCCGGTAATCCTCTTTGTGAGGTACTTCTGCGGCCTTTCCAGTTGTTATAGATGTCTTCTGAGGTACATACCAAAGGGGCATTGTACTCTATAATAGGTCTAATGAGTGATGAGTAGAGGGGAACAATGACCTCTTTTTTCCTGGATGCGAAACCTTTTGTGATGAGGTGTGCCATGTAGAAGGATTTCCTGACTACTGTGGCATTGTGATTATCAAAGGAGAGACTACTGTCCACCTGTGTCCCAAGGTCTCTTATCACACTTTCGGTGTTAAGTAGACTACCGCCTATGTGGTAGTTCATGGGTACAGAGTTTTTTCCAAAAGGGATGACAGTGCACCTTTTGGCATTGAGCTTGCGGCCATGGCTTTGACACCAGGCATCTGTCTCAGTGAGGCCCTTTTGTAAGATGTCCACATCATTAGGAGTTTTGATTATGGCTCCTAGTTTGCAGTCATCTGCAAACTTTGTTAACCAAAGACCTTCTGTGTTAGCTTGTACTTCAGAGAAGTAGATACCAAACAGGAGAGGACCTAGGACTGAACCCTGTGGTACTCCACTTGTCACTGGTCTGAAGTTGGATTTAGAGTCTGCTACTTTCACAGTGTGGGTTCTGTCAGTGAGCCAGTTGGCAACCCATCTTGTGACATAGGGATTTATGCCTAGTTTAGTGAGTTCATCTATAATTCCAGAATGGGGGATGGTGTTGAAAGCCTTGGTGAGATCTAGATAGGCTGTGTGAATCACCTTACCCTCATCTATGGCTTTAGTGAGTGCTTCAATGAAGTCTATCAAGTTTAGGAGACATGATATGCCTTTTACAAACCCGAACTGGGTAGGGTCCAGAGTTTGGAGATTACCAATGTCATTGTTTATAAGTTCCATGATGATACGTTCCATAGCCTTGCAGACCAGGCTCGTCAGGAAAATGAGGCAGTAGTTCCCGGGGTCTGTGGTGGCTCCCCCTTTGTGGAGTGGGATAACCATTGCAGTGCAACATTCAGTGGGCACAAAGTCTGAGGTGAGGCTATGATTGAACATGGTACTTAGGTGGGGTGCCAGTTCATTCTGTAGTTCATGTAGAACGCAGCCTGGGATGTTGTCAGGTCCCATGGATGCTGTGTTCTTCACTTTGGAGAGTGTGTTTGTTACCTGTGCAGCCGTGATTACAGGAACTTTGCATTATTCCGGTATACAGATGGGCCCTTTAGGGGATGGGGGTGGGGTAAAGTTAGCACTGAGCCTATCTGCCAGGATGTTGGCAATATCAGTTGGTTCTGTATATTTAGTGCCATTGTGCTGTAGCTCAGAGCAGATCTGAGTGTTGTCATTGAGATTCTTGACATAGCTATAGAATGCTTTGTGGTTGCCTTTAGAATCAGTGATGATTTTGTTTTCATAACTAGCTTTGGAGGATTTTATGAGGGATCTCAGCTTCTTACTGAGGCTGACCACAGAGTTCCTACAATCATGGGACTTTACTCTTTCTTGCAACAGTTTCTTTCTTCTGTTGTAGAGTTTGTTTATGGCAGGGGACCACCAGATTGGCTTCCTTTTTTGGAGGATAGCATCTTGGTTCTGTTAGGGATTGCACAATCCATGCACTCATGTAAGTGCTTATAAAGTGCATTTGTATAGGATTCAGCAGTTGTACCTCTATTGTCCGTCAGCATGGGTGTTGTGAAGTTTGCCACTTCTGTCTTAAGAAGTGTGAATTTGGCTTTGGAGAAACTTCCAAAATCCATGTGGCAACTATCAGATGCTTCCTATTCTACCTGTTTCTCCTTAATTTGTGGCTTCATTGTTCCAGCATCTTGTGACATAACCTCTGCTAGACTTTCTACACTAAATCATTCACTTTGTAGGTATTCCATAACTTCAGCTTCTATTTGTTTAATTTCTATTTTACTAATCTTCTGTTCTACCTTCAACCACTTTGTGATTTATTTCTTATATTTTAGAAGTTTCCATATCTGGATGCCTTTGCCTATATTTCTGTTCAACTATCTTTGAAGCTGATTTTTTGTATTGATTACTTTGGCTTTCTCCTTTGCATAAATATTGCACCGTATCAGATCTCCCTGTCTTTCCCATGTGCATGTTTATTTTTTATGCCTTTCAGAAACTTCTAAGTTTTGTTCTTTATATTTTTTGTACTTCCTCTGTTTCTTCTTTTTCCAAATGGCCCAAAGTTTCTTTGTGTATATAATGTTTTTCTTGGATCTGTTATATTAATGAACACAAATTTGCATTTAAAGCTTTGGACAGTTTTTCTTGGGTAAGTACTTTTTTTCCTCTAATTTCTCTCAATCTTTTTGAATATATTCTATCTGGAAATTCCGGGCTTCTTGCATAAGAATAACAATAAATAATTTCTTTCTTATCCTCAGGAGTCCACTCTATCATCTTAATGGCTCTCTTCTAGCCTATGAGTTTGTGTGGACTACTGTTTTCTTCTACAATGAGGGGGAGAGGCATCCTCCACCTGTGCCTGGTCTAACCCAGTTGTAGGAATGTTTCTGTATATTGAAGATTCTACACTGTCACTTTTTTCCAGTCCTGGAACCGGTGTGCATACGAGGATTGGGCACTTTTTTATCCTGGGACTTGTGTATCCAGTTGTCTTTTTTATTTTTTAATCTACTTCTGTCCATGATATATGCTATATAAAATACAGTGTATACATCAGTGTCGTACCCAGTAAAGTATAGCTTATTTAAAGAGAAGGTTATTGCTAACGAGTATCCTACCTTTTCCTACATTGTCTATAGCTGATTTTGGTTATTATATGTATTCCTGGATTCCAACATGTTCTTGTTTTACAGATTTCTGAGGAAAGAAATTTCATGTATTTGCAACTCACTAGAAGAAATCCTCATAGGAGGTTACAAGGCTAATGGCCCTAGAGCCTTTTTAAGCCTAGTTATTCATACCCAAATTTTCTTAATTATCAATGCTCAAGGACTAGAATGACTTTGGTATATACCTGTGCCTTACAGCATCTATAAATTTCTGTTGTCCATAAAGACCACAGGTGACAACTACGGGAGAATTTATGATTTCCCATGCATTGGTCCAAATGCCATTGGAATAGGCTTAGAGAAGAGCTCTGTTTCACATGAACAGGGGAGTCTGTTCCAGAGAAGGAGTAATCTTTGAAGCACACACCTGTCCCTCCAACATTTATTTATTTATTTTTTATTTAACATTTGTTTACCAGGATAATCCGACTGGACAACTGGTGTCCATTTTCAGCGGAGTCCTGGGGAGAAAATCTCCAGACATTACAGAAAGTATAGTAATGGCAACATTATGTTAGAAAGTGAGACATGATAGTAGCAGAGTAGGAAACATGTTAAACATAGTGGATAATATATATATATATATATATATATATATATATATATATATATATACATATACAGTGTAAAAAACATTGTGGTTACAAAGTGAGAAATGATAGAAGCAGATTAAGAAACATGTATACATATTAGATAAAATATTTACAGTATACATAATGAGAATAGTTAGAGGGTAGTATTCCCAGGCATTTACTAAGTAGTAGCAATATATACAATAAGTACAGTAAAGTTTGGTAGACAACAATGTTGTTGAACACCAGAAGTGTCAGGAACTGATTAAAGTTATGTGTAACAATAGGTGTAGCTTCAAGGGGGTGAATTGCAGTTACAAAAGCGGTTACTGTAAAGGTATGATTTAAGGAGATTTTTGAATGTAGAAGTATGGTTTTGTATTCTGAGTCAGGGGCAGGATGTTCCATGTTTTTGTGACTTCATTAGGTAAGAGAGATTTGCCAGAGCTATTTTACATGGGAATTTATTGATCAGAGCTTTATAATTGGATCATAAATGTCAGTTTGAGTTGTAAACATTTAGGAGACCAGTCAGGGCAGGGCTTCTCTCAGGATAGTATAGTACTTGATGGGCTAGGTTATGTTTGTGGTAGTGTAGTAAATTGGGAAATTCGAGCCATTGTAATAAGTGTAGGGATTGGCAATGGTGGAAGCATGATTTGTCACTGGTTGTGAACCTTGCGATTTTGTTGTAGCATGTGGATAGTTTGTTCAGGTCAGTTTTATTTATATTTTTTTAGAACTGGGGATGCATAAAGTAATGTGGACTGGAGGTGGGTTCTGGCTATATCAGTTCTAGACTTGGAGGTGAGGTACTTTTTGCAGCAATATAGAGTACTAAGTTTTTTATGGGCTTTGGAGATAGTCATGGAGATGTGTCTGTTGTATCTAGCTGTGGGTCAATTGTATGTCCTAGTAGTTTGGCCTCTGATACTGGGGTGATGAGTGTCTTGATTGAGAGTATGGGGAAGTTGGGCTCGTTGATCTTTGTTTGGTGAAACAACATAAGTTGTGTTTTCTTGGGGTTTAATATTAATTGTGACTTACTTAACCAGTTTTCTATCTCTGTAAAGGATTATTGGGCTTTTTGCTGGAGAAGTTGGATGTTAGGAGTGGAGCAAATCAGGGTTGTGTCTTCAGCATATTGGACTATGCCAGCTTTAGTGGTTGCTAGGTGAAGCTGGTTTGTAAAGATGTTAAGAAGAAGGGGGCCTAAAATAGAGCGTTGTGGGATGCCTAGTGTGACAGGAAGTGGGGGGATAAGGAGTTGAGCCATTTGACAGACTGTTGGCGGTTATCTAGGTAACTTTTGAACCAGAGTAGGGTGAGGTTATTGATGCTGAGATCAGAGAGGCATGTTATGAGTTTATTGTGGGAGACTGTGTCAAATGCTTTGGATAAGTCTAGAAAGGTAGCGGAGACTAGGTTGCCTTGGTTCTTGAGTGAGTTTATTGTGATGGTGAAGTTGATTAGGATGGTGATGGTACTGTGGGATGGGTGAAATCCATGTTGGGATTTGGAAAGGAGATTATTGTAGAGAAGGCTGGTGAGGAGTTGATGATGGATACACTTTTCTAAGATCTTTGATAGGGGTGAGAGGATTGCGATGGGTCTGTAATTGGAGAGGTCAGTAGAGGGGCCACCCTTGTGAAGGGGAGAGATGAATGAGGTCATCCACAAGGATGAGACCATATTTTCAGTAATGGATCTATTTATTAGTAGTGAGACAGGATAAGCTATAGGTTGGGATGCAAGTTGAAGATTTTCGTCAGGAAGATTGTCGGCTTTGAGGGTGGTTGGTTTGAGTTTAATTTAGTATTTGTGGATAACTGCAGTTGGTACTGGCATGAGAGAGAAGGGGGTAGTGTTGTTTTGGGCCTTAGGGGGTTGTGGTAGGTTGGGAGTGTTTATGAGTTTAAGTATAGAGGTGGTAAAGAATTCATTGAAGCTAGTGGCTATGTCTGAGTTTGTATCTTCTACATGGGGGTGGGGGGGGGGTTCAGGCTGAAAGATGTTGTTAACTGCAGCCCCAAATTTTTCAGGGTTGGAAGGGAAATGTAGTGATTTTGCTTGTAAATCTTAATTTGGTTTTTGCCTTATTTCAGAGTTCAAGAAAGGTTTGCCTAGTTGTGGGCATCTTGTGTTGTTGCCAGATTTTCCAAGCTTTGTTCCTGTTCTTTAGTAAGGCTCTTATGATTTTTTGTAGACAGGGGGCAAGGTTACTGCATATCCTAATTGTTTTGATTGACTGAGGATGTTTTGAAATGTGGAGTTAAAGTATTCAACTGCCTTGTCAGGTGGGAGGCTTTTGATGGGAGACCAGTTACAAGATTTTAGAGCTTCTAAGAAGTGAGCTGTAGGGAAGTTTTTCCGGGAGCAGGTTTGTAGAGTGGAGGTAGAGTTATTAGGTTTTAGTTTATGTCTAAGGATAAATGTTGGGTTGTGGTCACTGAGAGAGTCAGGCAGTGTATCACACTTATGGGCAGTATTGGGTTGGTTTGTGAGGATCCAGTCTAATATGGATTTTCTTTTGGTAGACTTATTGGTGCGAGTAGGTGTATCTAGGAATTGGGTGAAGTTATAAAGGTTAATATGGCTGGTGGGTGTTAGAGAGTTGATAGAGTTCCAGTCGATGTTTACATCTCCTAAGACTATAGTTTCATGGGGAAGGGAGTGGGAAGCCCAATGTAGTATGGATGCTAGGGTGGTCAGGTTATCGCCTGGAGGCATGTACATTCTGATTAAGTTTAGATATTTGTGTTGGTTTAGGTGGAGTTTAGCGAATATCGTTTCTGCATTTTGGAAGTCTGGGGATTCAATTTGTAGAATTTGAAGTTTTAAGCTAGTTTTGTAAAGTAGGGCAATTCCCCCACCTCTTTTGTTAGCTCTATCAGCTCTCAGAATATTGTATCCAGGTGGGATTATGCAGTTATTCTTGATATATGGTTTAAGCCATGTCTCTGTAATGACCATTAGATCAGGGTTATAAATGGAGATAGTAGAGTGAAGTTGTTTTATTTTGTTCATAATACTGTGAATATTCAGGTTGAGTATTAGTAAGTCAGAGGTTTTGTGTTTGGATGGGAGGTGAGGATTAAGGGTGGTAGTTGAGGTTGTTATTGGGCCAGGATTGGGGTGGATTTCACCTCCTAATAATAATTGGGCTGCTATGGTGGTGATTGTTTTGAGGTATAGCATTGTTAAGGTATGGAATTTGAGACTTGGTTGTTTTTTGGATGAGGAGTCAAGATAAATGGGTGAGGTGAGTTCAGTGAAGGATGGTCTATAAACACCTGGGGATGGGGATAGGTGACTGGGGGGAAAGGTTGTGGTGAGGGGTAGGGTTGGGGATCATAGGTCATTATAGTGGGTGAGTCTGTGGTGGTAAGAGGTACTTATGATTTGGTTTATGACACAAACAAGGTTTAGATCCTTAGACCAGGAAATTCTTGTGCTGTTGGTTTTGTGAATGTGTAGCAGATCAATCAGGGCTGGATTGAAGAATGCCTTGTTGGTTAGGCACAGATCACCACTCAGTAGTCTGTAGGAGAAAGAGTACAAGGATAGGGCTTTGAGGTGGTCCACGCAGGACGTGCTATTTACACTCTGTATTCTTTTCATGCGGAATCTCTGTGGCCACTGTAGTTGTTGCAAATGCCTGGTCAGGTACATATTGAAGAGTGCATTGTACCTGATTATTGGTCTAATGAGGGCTTAGCATGGTGGGACTATGATGTCCTTAGATCTGGATGCCGTGCTATAACTTATAAGTTGCACCACATAGAAGGATATTCTCACAACCATGGGCACATGGCTATCAAAGTTCAGTTTACTGTCTATTTGACTTCCCAAGAACCTTACCACTGGGTTTTCTCTTAGGTGAGTGTTATCAATGTTATAATTTGCATGGGTGGTCATCTTCCCAAAAGGTATAAATATGCATCTTTTTGCATTGAGTTTTAGGCTATGGTTCTGGCACCAATTAATTGGCTCTCAGATCCTACTCAAGGATATCTACATTTTTGGAGGAATCAGTCATTGTACCCAGTATGCAGTCATCAGCAAATGTGATTAACCAAAGACCCTCTACATTTGCTATGACTTCAGAGACATATATTCCAAACAGTACAGATCCCACCACTGTGCCATGTGTGACACCACTAGTAACATGCCTATTGGTGGAGGTTGATTTCCCCCCACCCTAACTTCATGGGTCCTATCCATGAGCCATTTGACTATCCATCAGGGTTACATAGGGATTTATGTCTAAATCTATGAGTTTGGGTGTAATACTCAAGAGAAGTATTGTGTCAAATGCCTTTGCTAAGTTGAGGTAGGCAGTATGCACTATTTTGCCCATCATCCATGGCTGCAGTGGCCTTCTTAAAGTAGTCTACTGCATTTAGTAGGTGTGACCTGCCCTTGATGAAACCAAACTGAGATTGGTCCAGTTTTTGAAGATTTTCTATGCCTTTATTTATTAGATCCATGATAGTTCTTTCCATGGCCTTGCATATAAGACTAGTCTAACTTATGGGTCTGTAGCTCCTTGGGTCTGTTGATGGTCCACCTTTATGTAGAGGGATGACCATTGCAGTCCTCCATTCCCTATGGATGAAGCCTGTCTGGAGGTTATGGCTGGAAAGAGATTCTAGTGAGCCTGATCTCAATCTCTTTAGGAGTCATCCATGGATGTTATCAGGGCCCGTTGCTTAAGTGTGTTTAACTCTGGAAAGTGCAGTATGGATCTGTTCTTTAGTGATAATTGCAGAAGAAATGGTAGAGGGTATTTCCTGGGGAGTAACCAGTCATCTCAGAGCCATATGGACTCTGTCCTCTGCATGTACCTTATTGTTCTTGTGTAACACTTTTGAGTTAAGTTACTGCCCTCTATTTTTTTATCTTGGACTTTGGTAACTACTTTAGCCAATGAAATGTTTATGTCAAGGCTTTTCTCTCCATACTATATGGTTGAGAATTATACCTTCAATTATAACTGAAATGTCATGAAATCACAAAAAAATATGTGGCTTTTATTGCGTGTATATTCTATCCACTAGGCAATCATTATTTCCCTAATTAGAACTCGCCAGTACAAACATACCTAAATAAGTAAAGACACACATATTCCATGTGAAACTAGTTACATTTATTTTACAAAATAAATAAATAAGCAAGCAGACACACAGGTTCCATGCAAAGTCATAGTTTTATGTATTTGACTGTTTCATAGCTAATGATATATCTAGGCATAGATAGCTATTTTTGATGTAACAGTTTTACAGTGAAACAGTATAAATTGCAACTGAGAGCAAATATGATATTTTGTTGCAAAGAGAATCTGCTGATGAATCGGGACAATACAAGATGGCTATATGTAATACACACTCAGTTTAAAGACCACCATTGCACATAAAAAAATGGAGACATCATTCTGTACATAACATAGCCACTTTATTAAACAGCTTATTTATATTTATACATTTACTGTGGTGGTGGTGCTGCGGTAGCGTTGTCGCCTCACAGTAAGACGTTGTCCTGTTCGATTCCCAGCTAGAGCATCTTCTGTGTGGAGACATGCTTGAATGGGCGTACCTTTGTTGAAGGTTGTGCGTCAGGGCTGGCAACTCGGCACATAAAAAATCTACTGCCAATCATTAGCGGACCGGAGTTCCGCTGTGGCGACCCCTAACAGGGAAAAACCGAAAGACACAACAACAACAACAACAACATATATACATACATACAAATATTTCAGGCATGAGTAATAATGCTCTTCTAGCCTGCAAAGTTATAGTTATAGTTTGCTTTTCTTATATTTTTTAGCTCTCACCTTGCTTGAATTCTACTGTTGCATTTTGCCAAACTGTTTGTCATTCTTTCAGAAAGTGGTATAATTTTTTATTCTATTTAAAATTTTCGGTTGGTGTCTTGCACCATAGAGCTCAGGTTGTGACTCAAAAGGGTCTGTCAGCCACCCACTTACATGCTTAGATTATTATCAAACTGAAATTGATAAGTAAACAAACAAACAAATACACAGCTGAATAAAGAAATAATGGGAATAAATTAAATTATTTCATCAGAGGTTAAGTTTAATTCATGGTACCTTGGAGAGTACAGCACACATCTGTTTGTTGTTTTCATTATTTATTAAAATACACAATTAAATGTTTGTTTACAGGTACCATATCATCCATTTATATTGCTGGTACTCCTACAAGACATAAAACACAGTAGGGGGTATTCAGAAAGCACAACTAGCACACTGCGTAAAGCTAAACTGTGCAGTAAGTATTGTACAATTCAGAGAGATTTGTAGCACAATCATGGTAGTATGACAATTGGTGTGGTCACTAGCAGATACTAAGGACCATATAATGGAATTCAAATGAGAAGGACTATGAAACTACATTAATCAATAAACTGATGTTTTTGTCTGCATACAAACTCTATATGCAGCATGGGCATTTGTAAGATACTTGGTAATTATATATTAGGTTGACAAGTTCATAGGTATATACTATGCATGCAGTTCAAAAGACTATTGAGAAATATAGCCAGCTAAGCCCAAGCAATGTCAAGTGAGTTAAGTTCCATGATCACGGAGCACCATACTATATACCTGACAGAGAATTTATGATTTCCCAGCTATTCATCCAGAATATTTCTGAATACAGACCATGTGTAGCATTGCTTGACATGCATAGGATATTTATTCAGTAAGTGCATGATTCCTTGGGATAGAAATCTGTTGTGCCAGCCATATTCTATTTCTGTATCTTTAAAAGATTACAATCTTTGGTGTGGGTGTTCATGGTAGTGTGTGTTTGCATAGCTGTATAAGGCCAAGCATGGTGGAATGGGCCATTTACCCTACTGATAGACAACACTCTGTCTGCTGAAGAATGACATACAGAGCAAGAACTGCACATATCAGAAAATGCCATGTGAACCCTTGGTGTAAGTATCACCAGGAACAGAAGGCAGCAGTAAGAATTATGGAAGGGTGTAGAGCTCAGTAAACTTTGTGGCCTCAATGTAAATATCATAATTTGGGCTTTAACACAGATTTTACATGTTATATCTTTTGTACCATGCTACATTGCAGGTAATGCCAGCAGGTTTCAGAAGGTGATATATAAGACAGGTGCTTCCATTCACACGGAAGAGCACCAGCAAGGTACCAGGCAATTAAACATGCAGGAAGCTCCAGTCAACTAAAATTTATTGTTGAAAGGTGCAGGTAACACCCAGGTTCTGTAAATAAAAGATGACAATGTTAGGTGTGTTATAATAGGTTATTTTTCAGCCATCTTTCATAAATGTTACTAATTTCTTGATGTTCTGCCATGACACCCTTGCCCACTGTACATGAAATACTGCTGCTATGCTAAATGAGTGTGGAATCTGAGTGTGGGGTGTATATTTGGGGTCCAAGTTTCATCACTCCACTGTTTTCTTCAATACAGCCCTTACCTGAAGCTAGGTAAGCAGGATACCCTTCACATGGCAGAAAACTGCTCCTTCTTAAGTACCAATCAGTGATGAAACCGTGTGAGTGGACTTCTGTGTTGGAGGCATAGTGTTTGGTAATGTTGTAGGCATTGTAATACATTCTGTTCTGTGGCCCCTGAGGCTGGATCCAGCCATAGATTTTTCATCTGTTGATCATTCATAGGTTGCTCCTATTTATCATTAGAATATTCTCATTCTGACCAGCTAAATGCTCCATATAGGGATGATAAACAACAGGCTATGAAAAACCATCTCTTGTATTACTGATGACGTATATTTTGGAGTTTGTCCCATAGGGCTTGCAGTGCCACCCCATGGCTTTGTGCAGCTAGCTGATAGCTTGCCAGGTATAATGCTGCCTTCAACTTATTTTAATCAGCCTTTAACAGTAGCAGGGTGTGTGTTCTCCATTGTTTTAGTGCTATAAGCCATACAACCAGACAACCTTGCACCTTTCTAGTGTCTCTAAAGTACTGTAGTACCCTTTTGTAAGTCACCTAATTACCTGCACTGAGGGTGTTTATTATCTGTTATTCTCATATGTCCATTGATACTGTGAATGAATTTGTACCCACACTGGTAGTGGTGCTGTTTCCAGTGCTGCTCTCTCGAACTGAGCCCACTGCAGAAATAGTCAAAATACCTCATGCATGCCAGTGTACGAGTGTGTGCATATATATATGTATACATCCACCAACATACATATAGGTGTGTTGTTATCTGTATACATAAACACAGACACACATAAATACAGAGATAGATTTTTATAGAATCACACATACTTGTTTTATATATATATATATCTATATATATATATATATATATATATATATATATATATACACACACACACACACACACACACACACACATACGTAGGCATACAAAAATATATGTGGATCTGTAAAAACATAAAGATAGACAACAAATACATTTTAAACAACCAAAGCAATATATATGATAAACGCATAATGACACATGCATTTATTTATTTATTTACTTATTTATTTAAATTATGTATTGCCATCTTGATAAAGGTGTAAGTGGTCTAGTCAACACAGCCATCTCAGTCACAACAGAAGCCCCATTGAGAAAAATTATGACAATGTTAATACTAACAGTGAAGTACACCACTAGAAAAATTATGTGCACTGCATAAATAGTTTTAATAAAATACACCCATTATCACATATTCAACATATACAAATTTGACAAGCACTCAAAAATGCCTTGAATTGCAAGCAAGTAAGTAAGACATAGCAAGGCTGTAGTTTTACAACCACATGAATATAACCGTAGATTACATATTGCATGCATATTTACGCACATACATAGGAAAATACGGAAAAATATAGAGACTACATTTGCATCAATTTTCAAATGGTAATCAGTGTAACTCTACTGCAGTCAAATATTCAGAAAAGGCATGGAAGCTCCAAACATTTTATCACAGTGCAGGGAAGAAAAAAGAAAATAAATTCCGTTGGATGGAATCCGTATTATACAAACAGTTCCTGTGTGATCCCTGAAGGACGTCAGCTAATGGGAAAATACTTTTAGAACTGTAACAAGGGGTAGCGTTGTCGCCTCACAGTAAGACGTTGTCCTGTTCGGTTCTCAGCTAGAGCGTCTTCTGTGTGGAGACATGCATGAATGGGTGTACCTTCGTTGAAGGTTGTGCATCAAGCCAAAAGACTCAACAACAACAACAACAAGATTCAGTTTCAATGTTGTCTGACATATAAGATTTTATTTTTCTAGAATATTAGGACATTTGCAGCTCAGTGGGTTTGTTTTCAACATGCAACTGTCCAAAGCAATGCTGTCCTGAAATGAGGGAAATTGTTAGCAACACTATTGCAGACCATATGAAAAATAATTATCAGTGAAGGGAAAAAGCATTTAGCAACAAGCATGAAACAAAAACAAACAAATGAAATACAATCGCCTAGGCTGGGATAATCATTCCACAAAGTTTTACAAAAAAAAAACAAGCACATACTAAAGAAGATGTAATTTCACTGCTGCAAAGACTGCAGATCTGAGTGTGACTAGATAGCATCTCTGGCTGAGGCTAAATCAGTCATTCAGCTAATTTAATTGCCTATGGGTGGGGGAGGGAAAATTTTTTTGTCTTTCGGCTTTTCCCAATTAGGGGTCGCCACAGCGGAACTCCGGTCTGCTAATGATTGGTAGTGGATTTTTACGTACCGGGTTACCAGCCCTGATGCACAACCTTCAATGAAGGCACGCCCCATTCACGTATGCCTCCACACAGAAGACGCTCTAGCTGAGAATCGAATGGGACAATGTCTTGCTATGAGGCGACAATGCTATACTTCCTATAATAACCCTCCCCCACTGAAGTTTGGGAAATCTGACCTGCAGTATGCTAACTAGCTTCTCTGAAAACTCTGCCTCTGTGTGAACATGTAACTTACACAGCACTAAAATGTAAACAAAGTCCTTTTGCAAGAAACTGATTTTAGAAATGGTGTAGTGCCCATTTAACTGTTCTGTGCACTGAAGTTTTCATTTTAAAATTAACTTATAGGATCATAGGATCAGAGGAAGTTACTAAGATATTGGCCCTGTGGCACTTATAAGCCTAGCCAAGAGTTTAGCCCATGTTTACACAAGTCAGCATCCAATGCCCCTGTCCAACAGTAACATGGGAGTCCCTGGGACACAAATCTGTCCCACCAAGTCCTATTGATGTCACTGACCAGATTGAGGCCATGCATGTGGGTTACTCGAGTAGAGCTTAACTTGCAGATATGCAGCAGTTCCATCAAGGTGGGATCCGAGATCACCTTGTATGCCAGACAGAGGTCACCTCTGAGGAGTCTGTATGAAACTGAGTAGAGGGATAGGGATTTTAGCCTATCTGTGTATGGTAGATGTTTGAGGCCTTGGATTCTCCAAGTGAGGAACCTCTGTGGTCTCTCCAGCTGCTGCATGTGCTTTGTGAGGTACATGCCGAAAGGGGTGTTGTAGTCAATAATGGACCTTATAAGGGAAGAATACAGGGATATTATGACTGCCTTGTCCCTGGATGAGATACCCTTACTTATGAGGTGGACCATGTAGAAAGCTTTCTGTACAATGGAAGCAACATTGTGGTCAAAAGTCAGGTTGCTATCAACCTGGGTGCCCAAATTCCTCAAGACTGATTGTGTGGTTAGGACATTGTTATTAATGTGATAATTTGTGGGGATGTAAGTCTGGGATGACGATGCATTTTTTAGTATTCAGCTTGAGGTCATGTTTCTGGCACCAGTCATTTGTTTGGGTGAGACCCTCTTGGAGGATGTTCACATCACTAGGGGAATGATGACAGTGCCCAGCTTGCAGCCATCTGCAAACTTGGTGAGCCATAGCCCACTGGTTTTGGCCTGTACCTCAGAAAAGTAAATCCTAAATAACAGAGGTCCCAAGACTGAACCCTGGGGTATGCTGTGCATTACAGGTCTACTGCTTGAGTTAGCTTCCCCTATTTTGACTAGGTGGGTTCTGTCAGTGAGCCAGTTTGCTACCCATCTGGTAACATATGGATTGATGCCTAGTTGAGAGAGTTTATCTATTATGTCCGAGTGGGTAATAGTGTCAAAGGCTTTGGTCAGTTCAAGGTAGGTGGTGTGCACTGTCTTCCCCTCATCCATGGCTTTGGTGTCTGTCTCAAAGAAGTTGACCAAATTTAACAGACATGATCCCCCTTGATGAAGCCAAACTGTGTGGGCTCGAGTGTTTGGAGGTTACCAATGTCCTTGTTAATGAGGTCCATGATAATCTGTTCCATGGCCTTGCAGATCAGGCTAGTTAGGCTGAATGGTCTATAATTTCCCAGATCGGTGGACACTCCACCTTTGTGGAAAGGGATGACAGTGGCTGTCCTCCACTCAGCTGGGATGAAGCCGGTACTCAAACTTTGGTTGAATAGAGCACCTAATGGTGCTGCAAGTTCCTGTAGGATGAAACCTGAGATGTTATCCGGTCCCATGGAGGCAGCATTTTTTGCCTTTGAGAGAGTAGTGATGACCTGTTCCCTGTATATAAGGGGAAGGGGGCAGGTACTGAGGATGTCCTGATTTACTGATGGGGGGCAGAGGAGTTAAGGTTTCGCTAAATCTGTCATCCAGCAAGTTTGCTATATCTACAGCATTTGTATAGGTGGTGTCATTGACCACCAGTTCTGAACAGCTCTAGGTGCTTCCTTTGAAGATGCGGAGTGCTTCAATGGAGGGGTCCAAATCTAAATAACAACAGCTGAAGCTATTCTCATTTTTCTTCTACAGTTTGTCTCAGTATGTTACTGTAATGCTATGCTTTAGTGATTTTAAATTGTCAGATTCTTGCATCCTTTCAAGTTACATCTGAAAACAAGCACCTGTGTCTAGTATGCCTAGCCCAGTTATACAGACAAATAAACAAATAAATGAATAAAAGTAAGTACCTTCTTCTGCACAGCACCCCATAAAAGAAGAACAAAGAGAACTGATTTTCATCGCTCTTATTTTGAGTTTCAAAACTGTGTAAACATCAGCTGTTAATTAAAGCTTATTTATGGAATGAAATTATGAAAATAAGTGTTGATTAACAAATGCCATTATGTTTGTAGTAAACAACTGCTATTTGACCTTTGTGAAATTCAGATTGTTAAAAACATCTAATTAATGAAAAGCGGTAATCAACATTACCAAGTCATTAATACTGATCTTAATCTGATGATTTTATTATTTGTTCAGGATACTGAAACTTAAATTTCAGTGTGTGTGTGTGTGTGTGTGTGTGTGTGTGTGTGTGTGTGTGTGTGTGTGTGTGTGTGTGTACGTGTGTACTAGAAGAATGCCTTTTAATCTAATTTTATAGGAGAACAGGCAGACCTGCAAGAAATTATATCAAATAAAGGGATATGCCTGAATTTTAGATCTAGACCTCTTAATTCTTTGTACTCTGACTTGTTCCAATAGACTTATGAATATACACTATTTATTAGAAATTCAGAAAGCATTTTTGGCCTGTAGCTTGTTATAAAATGTTTAAGTGTTTTAAATAAAGTACTTACTCCATAGCATACTTCTTATTAAGCAGCTGAAATACTGTACAGTCTAAAACATTCAGTTGTTTGGCGCAAGTGACCTACAGTGTAACATCCTAGAATTACCACTGAGATTTTCTAAAGCTTCCTTTTTGTGGCATATTTAAATCACTTCTCGTATTTGCCAGCAAAGCAGCTATAAGGTGCTGCAGGTTCCATTATGAGTTATTAAGATTATCACTGTTTTGTATAATAGTCTGAACTCTTAAGAAAATAGTTTTGACTCTGTTGTGTTGGATTCACTTAAGGAATATATCTGAATTAGCCAGTTCCTTGACATAGAGGGATGAAGTCCTAACTATGAATGAGGTGACTTGGGTTTGATTAGCAACTCAAGTGCCTGAGACACTGGCAGAGAAGGATGGGTGTGCCTCTCTCAAGGGGGATGACATTCATCTAGGTACTCCCTTAAGGGAGGTGTGGTCCATAGAGAAGAGTAGCTGTTGGACAGAAGAGATGAATAAAGGGGAAGGGATCAGGAAAAACAGGACAGGTCATTAAATAAAAAAAATCACCCCAGCAGAAGTAGTCTGTCACATGACCCTCCCCAGGACAACCATAAGATCTACACTGACCCTAGCCCTGGAGATTGTCTGGGTGTGGAAGGAGAAGCTAGTAGACCAAAAAAGGATCAGGGACACTGGGATGGACTGAAAGCATGAAACAAAAATGGAAAAAAGATATAGCTGAATTGACATTATGCAGCAAAACACAATTTTACCTTTGGAAAAGTTACCCCCCACTTGTAATGTCAAAGTCATGGCTGTAATGGACTGCTTCCACTTATTGGCATTGCCTGTCCGTCCCTCCCAGGTATTGCAGACAGCTCTGATAGACCATGTCCACCCTACCAGTTATCCATTCCTTGTCCCATCTGGTTCAGATATCCTTGGTTTTCGTCCATTGAATTAAAACTGATCACTGACTTTGGCAACACCTTCCAAGGCCTCACCACCGTTACCCTAAATAAGTGTATCTTTGAGGCTATCTCATTCAGAAGATCCTTAATTTTTATTATTTTATCTTTACATAATATCATTTCAATAAAGCTTCACAACTAATCTGCTATGCTTCTGAACCTTGTTTCCCTGATACATACACCAGAATAATCTATGATGGAATACTTTAGAGGGCACAGACGTTATTTCTCTCATTTCTTTCTTGCTGCATTTTTAGTATAGTTTGAATACAACTTGTGCTTTACCTTTGTTATCTGCTATGGTCATTTTTGGCAGAGTGGTTTTATTACTTTCTATTTTCTAAGCCAGCATAAGAAAGTATCCTGAACCATTTTGAAGTACAAATACAGTCAGAAGTTAGCAATATAGGATTACCACAACATGTGCATTATTTTTTTCAATGTTTCAATGTGCAAAAGGGCTCAGGACCCTATTAGCGTCTTGTCTAGCCAATTCCATCTTCCTTGTTTAGTAAAACCTCCCACCTCAAAAAAAATTATTTTAAGTTTTTACAATTCATTTAAGCTGTTGCTATTTTCACAACTGAAAGGGTAAGCTATTCTAACTTTTCACCATTCCATTCTGAAAGCCCCTTAACCATCGTACTCATGTGGTAAGCCTAACCCTACCTTTGCCTGTAACACTAACTCTACACAGTACATTAGTAAATATCCTCTCCCTAATAGTACCACTACACAAGAAAAAAATATTACTGAACACACACAACACCAAACACACACAACACTAAGTCTGTTCCCTTACCTAGAAATCTCTAACCTTAATCTCTGAGCACACACACACACACACACACACACACACACACACACACACACACACACACACACACACACACACACACACACACACACCAACTGCTATAATGCAATCTTGCATTTCTTCAGGACCACCACCTTTTCAGTTAAACATTTATTTTCCTTCACACTACTACACACCTGGTATATAAAACTTTAATTCAGCCAGATTAGAGTCATGCAAGTGAATATTCTGTCATTTGTGCATTCACTCTTTTTTTATACTCGCACTAAATTTTCTACCAAGTGAGTTGTCTACCTTTTGAATTGCAACTATATATATATATATGTATATCTATGTATATATATATATATATATATATATATATATATATATATATATATATATCTATGTATATATATATATATATATATATATATATATATGTGTGTGTGTGGCTCATTGTCAAAAGTTCAAATCTCTAAAGAAGATATGGCCGAGACCATATCACCGAAGATTTGAATTGCTGACAATTGTGTATTGGGATCACTGTACAGTGTGGAACCAGGGATTTCATAGGTTCATAGGTTAGTACTAGGCTAACTGCCCTTGCAAGTCATTTTAAGCCTAGCCAATTATCCCTTGTGACACTCAAACCCTGCACCTTGTGTTTGTAAGACAAACACCTTAACCATTAGGACACCCTCCCTTTGCCATTTTCCTCACAGTAGTACGATCAAGGAGTTGTTATATTTAAGCTGTAGGGGGTGTGGGGGGTGTCCCCCTTCAAAAATGTACAGGTAAGCTGTTCTGTGTTTTTATTCCTTTTTCGTCAATTCAAATCTTCAGCGATATGGTCTCGGCCATATTGTTTTCAGAGATTTGAACTGTTGGCGAAGTGATAGTGATCTACATATATATATATATATATATATATATATATATATATATATATATATATATATATATATATAAATATATATATATAAATATATATATATATATATATATATATATATATATATATATATATATATATATATACACATATATGGGTCTACTTCATTCGACTGACTTAGTTACCACAACACTGAACCATATATTCACTTTAATGAACGTTCAGAATATCATAATTTTAACACAGGAAAAGAGTCAGTTGGCCAGCATGGTGAACTTTGCCCTTTTCCACACTGTAGTGTGATCTCAGTGTTGGTATATTTACTTGGGGGGGGGTAGGTTTAATTTGCTGTGGTTTGTTTTAGTTGTGGTGGCGGCCAAAAGTCTGTTTTCCTGGTTTAAAATTATGATGTTCTGAACATTAGTTAAAAAGACCTTTGGTGTTGTCGTCTCGATTTTATGTGGTTAAGTGTTATGGTAAGTCTGTCTACTGAAGAAGATCGTATATATATATATATATATATATATATATATATATATATATATGTACATACACAGTGGATATAAAAAGTGTACACACCCCTGTTAGAATGCCAGGTTTTTGTGATATAAGAAAATGAGACCACAATGAATCATTTCAAAACTTTTACAACCTTTAATGTCACCTATAACCTGTACAATTCAATTGAAAAACAAACAAATGTGTTAGGGGAAAATATAAAAAATAAAAAACATACAATAAGCTAGTTGCATAAGTGTGCACACCCTTAAACTAATACTCTGTTGAAGCACCGTGACTATGGAATTAATATATATACAAACCTAATACATGTAATTATGAGGTGTGTTTTTTTCTGGCCATTTTTTTTTTCAGTTCGGGGATTCTGATTCTTGGTGTACTTTGAGGCTGGACGTTTTTGATTGATTGCAGCTGTCCCTTTGATTTTTCTTTTCTTACCTAGTATTGAGTCATACTCCCCCATCCATCTCAGTTACCATCCAAAGGTTTGACATATCATGTATCATTTTGTGCCTCTTTGGCACATGTCCATATCTCTGTGGGACATAATGAATGGTCCTTCCTCATTGGAGGCATGTATCTCCATGCAGTACTTATCGACACAAGGATTCTACCATGAAAACATGCTCCTATAATACGAATAAGCATCGTTATCCCACTCCTCTTCCATGCCAGTTCCAGCAGGAGCCCAAGTCACTAGCTGACCTTAAGTTGCATGAGGCATAGTTAGAGTTTTATCCTTCTTTGACAGTGGAGATGACTACAATGATCAACTGAAGGAAACTTGAAGCAGCTCCATTGTTTATGTGACTATTTACTGTTTTGTATGCTAACACAGTAAAGCATTTTTTTTTATTTCTACAATGGACACTAAACAAAAAGATTTAAAAAAGTAGTTTAAGGAAATAAGTATTGTTTGACAGTAATGTGCCACCCACAGTGGACATTCATCTGTTGCCAGGGGCAAGGTTCTAATAACAGTTCACCTGACTGCAGTCACTAAGAGCCAAGATAAAAACAGAGGCATATCTACACTATTGCAGTTTGATGTGGTTGAGCTTGCTTTGTAATCTAGGTTGACTGTAGCTTTGGGATAGCAGATTGCATTTTTTCTGCAGTAAATTAAGTTCAGACATAATTTTTCATTATTTATCACCAAAATAATGCAGACACCTGGCTAGAAATAAATCCTGTCTGTTTTTGAAGTAGTTAAATCTTCTTCTTCTTCTTTTGGCTTTTTCCCGGTTAGGGGTCGCCACAGCAGATCACTTGTGCACTCATGATTGGCAGTGGAGTTTTACGGTGTCGAGTTGCCAGCCCGGCGCCCAACCTTTCACAGAAGGCACACACATGCACACACTCACACCTAGGGCCAATATAGAGTGTCCAATCCACCTACTGCATGTCTTTGGGATGTGGGAGGAAACCGGAGCACCCGGAGGAAACCCACGCGACCACAGGGAGGACATGCAGACTGCGCACAGAGGGCACCCCAGCCGAGGATTGAACTGGAGAACCTCTTGCTGTGAACTGATGCACCACTGTGGCTGCCCTTTTGAAGTAGTTAAATGCCTCCGCTAAAAGCAATATCTCAGCTTTTTTAGTCCATGATTAAAGTGAATTGTATATCCTTAGATGTGATATTATTCTTGTGTGTGTAAATTCTTAAATCATGTGCATAATGCTTGGGCAAATGAGAATGATTAAATCCCAGTAAAATAATAGTAAAACATAATAGTGCATTGCAAAGGAACTTCTATAATTTCTCTCATTTTATTCATGCCTCTGTGTACATATCAGATAATTTAGTTGCATCAGTACATAATTTGACTGGTGCATGCTGTGGGACCTGCGGAGGATTAATTTCAGTGGTGTGTTGCCTCATTGTCTCATTCATTACCTGGATGACACTAAACATGTGTTACCTTCTACTGGTACAGAGACTCCTTCTGTGTGCCAAGAATCAGTACATTTATTTCCATCAATACAAGGTTTATTGCAAACTACTTTTTACAGCAATTAATGCCTTAAGCTTCCTTGCTGACTTAAACAAGCCCGCTTCATTAGCATCTGTAGTTAGGGAGTTATACCAGCTGTATGATGTTTAATAATGCTAGGTCCATGGTAATTAGTGACACAAAGAGAGACCTAAGATTGATATCAGTAATACAGCAGCAAAGAACATCAACATGGGTGACCATTGCTCATTTAGTTTTGGTATCCATGTTATTTTTTATGTCTTCACTTTTCACCATTCTCAGAAACTAGAAATTTCTCTGAAATGAATAAAAGTGAAGATTATTTTTTTTAAGAAGTATATGTGCAGTTAACTGTGCATGCAGGACAGTAGTTCAGCTTTTATTATTCTAGAAAGGCAGAATATTACCAACTTAAACTAATTCTTAAAGTATGTATAGCTTGAAACAAACTTTGCTTTGCAAGGAATACTGGCTTAAAGAAACCACACAGGAGTACTGAAATGATGTGCTTCCTCACCCTGGAACACTATGTTATAAATATGCAATATTTAGTTCTTACTAGAAAAAATGATAAGCTGTAGTCTTTAACAAATGCAGGTATTTGTTTGTATCATACACCTCAATTCTGCTTTCAGAACCAAGACCTGGTACAACTGCCTTACTGTTTGCCTCTGATGTAATCTTCAGACAGCTGTGTATGGTAGACTGCAAAATACCACCATTTCAAATTCTCCCTTGGTTCTTTCTCTGATGTCAATGATTCACATATTGTAGTGTCACACCACACTTCTTCAAAGGTACCAAGGCCCTGCTTGCTTTCCAATATATGATTGTGGGTTTTTTTCATTTCCACAGTATTAAGTAAAAGACCAGTCATATCCATTTCCAGATATCTACTATACTGGGTCAGGATTTCTTACATTAACAAAGTCACTTGTCTTAAAAGTATGCAATCTGATTGTATTACCACAACACTTATTTTGCATGGTGACTTTCCTTGTAAAATTTTAATGAAGCACTTTGTGGACAGAGCTTACTTTTCTGCTCTTTAACGTCTCTGCAGGTGTCAGGACTCTATAGACAAACTGTAAAGGTTCATCTAACCACTGCTGTATTTTGTGTGACAATACTACACTATCACCATACAGAGGTGCAACACACCACTATAGATGTATATATACGTATATCAGAAACTGAAGTATTTGTTCAGAAACTTCAAAAACTCTTTCTTGGCCTAGACCCAGTGCCAGTTCACACATTAACACTTCGATATATGTAACAGAACTAAGAGAGTTGACATTTTTGACAGACACCTGACATTACATTTAATCCTGAGTGTGACATTTTTATTCCTTTTTGCCATTTTCTGAATTGCTTGTCTGTTTGGATGTGCCCATGTTGATATATTTCCCTAAATTACAGATATAGATCTTTTAAGTGTAATCTGGTATTTTGTTACTCCCCAGAATGTTTAGTCAAGGTGGCAGATGATTTTTTTACTTAATAAACTCACTTCCTGATATTTTGTCATTCTTATTTATTTTTCAGACGTATTTTGTAGTATTTAACCTAGTTAAAATGCATGTGAATGCTCTGTTTTGTAAGTTACTGTCTTATCATCCAGTTAAACCTCAGCCTTTGTAATGCACTGCAATGTATTTTTTCATTTTTTTAATATAGCAGACATGGACAGCACTAAACATGTATGTCTTATTTCAGAACAAACCTTTTAGGGCCTTTAATTTCCTAACTAACATACAGGACTGTCCTGTGATATGTTCATCATGTGGTAGATGTAGCTTATACTGATTCGCTAGGTAGATTTTGTATCATCACTAAAAAAGGTACATGCATAATAAAAAGCAGAATAAAATTCCCATGAGCTGATCTCTCTCTCTCACACACACACACACACACACACACACACACACACACACACACACACACACACACACATTGAACTGAATGCTTTCAAATGTATGCAACTACCATTGGAGAACAGCAAGATTACATGTTAGTGATTGAAAGATTTAAAACATTCTGAACTCTTAAAAAGAATGAAACATGCAAGAGATACATGTCAATATTGGATCTATTATGAGTCCTTGACCTACTGAGCTTGTATCACAATTGTCACGGAACTATTGCTTGTACCTTACAATAGAAGTTCACATATGATTAAAACACATGTTGTCAAGATTGTATAGTTGTGAGTTATATTTTTGCAGTGAGACAAGCTGCCCTACACCCAAACCTCTTTATTATTTACATTTCCAGGTTACTGTGTCTCCAAGAAATAGCAATAAGCAATAGGTGATGAAAAAGTTGTCTTGTTACTTTGGGATGCTGTGAGCCCACAGAAGATACAATACAGCTCAAGTACTTGCACATTGCTTCTAAGTGAAACAAGCACTTGCACAGAAGCAACTGTTACCTTGAGAACATTCAGCAACTGTGATATGAAATGTCATGTTAAGCAGCTAACTCTAAGCTGTTAATTTAATAGCCAGTTTCAAAAAGACAGCATCTGCAGTGTTTATTATTAGCTTAATGATGAAAAGTCATGCACTTTTTGCACACGTATTAATGCAGTGATTTATAACAGTCATTATCATCTTTTGATATATGGCCAGTCACACATAGTCTTGCTCAATCCAACATCTGCCTTTCAGATGGTTAGGATTACAGGTGTCTGCCACAATGACCAGCAAGCCTTGAAGTTGGGCATCAGCAGCAAGGTAGTCTGCTGAGACAATTCACTTTAAAAGTTGACAAAAACACCAAACCAAAAATGAAGCAGAAAAGTACCAAGAAGTGCGTGAAAAAGAAAGCTTCTGAGGAATGGGACAGAAATAATACTGCACAGTCTGTGGTGTGTGTGTGTACAAGTTGTAGCAATGTCCAGCAATCAGGAAGGAATGTTATAGTTATAGTGTAAAGAAGCATTTCACCAGGGTCTGTTAGCAAACGAAGTCCAACGTTTAGCTAAAGACCATGATTCTAATGATTCTGTGATGTGAGATGATCTTTTTTGCGGGATTTGATGCAGGTGCAAACAAAGATGAAGAATGGGCTACATTCTATACCATCAATGAGACGGAATCTACCTCAGCATAACATTGGAGAATAAGTCTTTATACTGCCAGCTGACAAGCTGGTGAGAGTAGAGAGTGAACAAGCCATGGGCAATAAAACCAAATTCAGATTCAAATCCTACACCTAGAAGCCATCTCCGCATTAGGTACCTCTAGTTCATAAATGTGGATTAAAGATAAAAAATATATACCTTTTATAATAGCAAAACATTGTTAGGGCTGATTAAACACATTATTAGGAGTGACCAAGGAGGGTAATACAGTGAGCATAATATACAGGACATTTATATTCCTGGTTTTCTAGGTTTGGAAAACTTAAAGTTGTTTAGAGAAATGACATTGAAAAGCCAAAAATATTGGTAATACATTCACCTCTCTGAGACAGAATCTATAGGCAAAACTCAAGAAATTGGAATATTTTGCTGTCAGTGAGAAAATGGAGGGGCCTACTTACTTGCTATACTGTCTTTTGACTGTGGAGAACAAAAATGAGTCAATAAGTCTATGTATCAACTGAAATCAATAAAATAAATATGAAAACAAAAATTGTCAGCAACAGGAGATATTTCAGGGACACTGGATGGGCCAAATATTTCTAATAAATAGATATTTTGGTGGTGATTTAGCACGTTTATTTGGACAAAGAAATCTCCAGTTTGTGTACCTTCATTGTATTATATTAGAGGTATGCCTTTAAAAGATTTCCTTTTTGTCTTACCACTACTCAGGAACTGTTTCATAGAACTGTTCAGCTTATTTTTTAAATGGAGCAGATACCAAGATGTAATCTGCTGATATACTCAACTGGAGTCAATTGTTAGATAAATACAATGGCAGGCTGCAAATATTCCATGGAAACAGCAATCCCAGGGATTCAGAAATGTTTACAGTGATGTCTGTTGTAGTCTTATCTTCCATATCACGGTAAGCCCTTTTCATTTTTGGACCAGTCTCCCACTATGGATTTACTCGTCTATAGTGAAGTCACATGCTGATGCAGCAGACAGGAGGTGAGGCTCATACTAATTAGCCATGTGCCCTCCCCTGGAAATATCTCTGGAGTCTGCTTTACTTGGCTAAGCCATTCCACACACTGCTGAGTAAAGTATACCTCTAGCCAACTTTGCAATCAAAGCAAAAAAAAAAAAAAAAAGGAAGCCACCAAAAGAATTTTGTAGGACAAAGACATGTGAATACAACGGCGCCATGAAGGATATAAGCTCTATTTTGGAGAAAAATTGGAAAAGTATTATTGACTCCTTAAGATGTGAAGGAATTTTGGGTGAGAAACCATTGTTAGTTTATAAAAATAATTTAAAGAAGTATTTCAAGAAGTTCCAGAATGCTTCCCCTAATCTTTCTATAGGAAATATAGGGATGACAAAATGTGGATATTGGTTCTTATTGTTAGAGGTTTGTCTCATAATAGTACATTTAATTGTAGTACAAAAAGGGTGGTATATTTGGCCCATTGTTTAATTTGCTCATCCCTATAGGGTCACAGAAAGTTACTAGGCTTTTGGCCCTGAGGCCCTTACAAGCCTAGCCAAGAATTTAGCCCATGTTCCAACAAGTCAGCACCCTATGCCACTGTCCAGCAGGGACACAGGTGGAATCCCAGGAGTGTATTTTCTGTTCCCCATCCAGATATCCAGGTTGTGCTTGAAAAGGTTTAATGAGGTGGAGAGGGACTCTATTCCACAAAAGGGGGAGTCTCTGGGACACAAATCTGTCCCGTCAATGAGTCCTATTGATGTCACAGACCAGGCTGAGGTCGAGCATGCAGGTGACTTGAATGAAGCTTGACTTGTGGATATCCAGCAATCCCATCAGGGCGGGGTATGTGGGCAAAACCAAGAAGGCCCCGAGAAAAGGATTTATCAGTATCTTTATGCTATTTCTAGGGGTGATTTGACAAATGCACTTTATAAGCATTCTATACACTATGTAGCTTTTAAAAAGTTTACATATTTTATTCTTGAGAATGGCACCTTTTTTGAAAGGGGAGGTAATTGCATTGTTCATCCTCAAGCTCAGGAATTATTTTGGCATTTACATTTGGATGTAACAAACAAACATGGTTTAAATGAGAAGACATATATTAATAATGTATTAGTTCTAAAAAATATGAAATTATAGAATTTCTGTAGAGGGAATTAGTTCTTTTTATACACCAATAACAATGATATAAGTTTTATATGAGTTTTGAATGTTTTAAATGTACCTTTACATTATTTTCAATGTTTTGTGTTGTATTTGGTGTATTATTCGCTAGATGGTGTTATTTGATTTCCTATTTAAATAAATTTGTATAAATGAAAGCACTAATATAATAAAATGTCTGTTGTGGCTTCCTTTGGTAGCTTTTTTTTTAAAATTTAAAGTCTAACTCGATGAAAAATTTGTGAATACTGTCTTTTGATGTCAGTCACCCATTCACTCCTGTTGGAGTGGTGGAGTACTTCTGGAACAGGTAACGCCAAGGAAATCATGGAGTTGAATGAATGTGTGTGTGTGTTTCTTTGTAGCAGCATGAATGAGGCTGAAAGTGTGTGTCTACATCCCTGTGTGCATGCCTGGGTGTCACACTACAGGAGTTAGGTAGAGGATCATGAGTCCAGATGTGTGTGTGTGTGTGTGTGTGTGTGTGTGTGTGTGTGTGTGTGTGTGTGTGTGTGTGTGTGTGTGTGTGAGTGTGTGTGTGTGTGTGTGTGTGTGTGTGTGTGTGTGTGTGTGTGTGTGTGTGTGTCTCTCTCTCTCCCTGTCTCTCTATCTGGGTAGTCATAGTATGGTAGGTAGGAGATCATAAGTCTGGGTGTGTGTGTAATTTCAAGTGTGTGTGTGTGTGTGTGTGTGTGTGTGTGTGTGTGTGTGTGTGTGTGTGTGTGTATGTATGTATGTGGGGGATGCCTTTGCTAACACAATGCAAGGCTGCAAGGAAGAACACTAGTAGACAGTGCAGTGCTCGATTCAGGGTCATGCTAATGAACCACTGAAAGTGCAGCTTTACCGTGTCTCTTAATCAGAATTTCCCTCTTCTAATGACAAATCTGTGGCTAGAGAGGAATTCTGTGAATCCCAGGGCATGAGTTATGGGTTAAAAGGAGAGAATGCAAACAAGCAAGTTCAAGTAGTTACTTTCCACCAATCCTTGTACTTCCGAAACAATAAAAAATATGTAGAACAGGTAGAAAAACACTCACTTTATTCAACAACAAACAAAGCTTTCAGGAATGTCTCTTCTTCAGTGTTAACGATAAATGAATTGAAACATTAATATATAGTAATTAATCAAAAACCCACATGACACAGCCACCCAATGTAAAAACAGACATTATTAAGAATATTATTAAGAATGTAATTGCTTCTAAAAGCCGCAGTAGAAAAAAATACATGTTTTTTTATATATACTCACATTCTTATAAAAAAGTGAACCATAAAATCAACTAACATACTTCTTAACAAAATATATACACTCTAACCAAATAATATGCATAGAATATATATAAGATATTTGAAATAAAATAAAATACATAAACTAATAATATTTTTTCATAATTATGAATATAAAATATCTAATACAAATTTTTTTTGTACATATAACATACATTTCTAACTTCCTAACATATATATATGTTTAGTATATACATAGATAGTAGAGTATCTTACTATCTATATTGCTTCTGCCTGAAATCTAACATAGGTTTAAGTGTTATTCTATTGTTTAACCCTGGTATTCTATCTGCTGCTAGTCTTATTATCCATCTGTATTCAGCCATATCTAGCTTATTATTTTGATCACCCATTCTTAAATTCTTACATATGACCTCCAATACTTTAAATTTAAAATTATGCAAACTACCTTTCTCTATTCTATGCTGTGCCAATGCATTAGATGGAATATTTCTTTTCATATCGGACCTGTGTTCAATGATGTGATCTTTTAAACACCTTGAACATTTTCTGACATAAAATCCTTTACATTGTGTACATGTAGCTAAATATACAACCATGGTAGTCTTACAGGTTGCTGCACACTTTATTTCATATCTTAATTTACTTATCGGATATTCAAAATATTTTTTATCACAAATATCCGGACAACAACTACAATTATAACAGGGTACTGTCCCTATATTGTACATTATTGGAGTAACTAAATTAACTTTAAAATCATTAAAGCATAATTTCCTCTTTAAATTATTCATATTTCTATAAACAAAATAAGGATTAAAAGATCGCATCATTGAACACAGGTCCGATATGAAAAGAAATATTCCATCTAATGCATTGGCACAGCATAGAATAGAGAAAGGTAGTTTGCATAATTTTAAATTTAAAGTTTTGGAGGTCATATGTAAGAATTTAAGAATGGGTGATCAAAATAATAAGCTAGATATGGCTGAATACTGATGGATAATAAGACTAGCAGCAGATAGAATACCAGGGTTAAACAATAGAATAACACTTAAACCTATGTTAGATTTCAGGCAGAAGCAATATAGATAGTTAGATACTCTACTATCTATGTATATACTAAACATATATATATGTTAGGAAGTTAGAAATGTATGTTATATGTACAAAACTTTTTTTATTAGATATTTTATGTTCATAATTATGAAAAAATATTATTAGTTTATGTATTTTATTTTATTTCAAATATCTTATATATATTCTATGCATATTATTTGGTTAGAGTGTAAATATTTTGTTAAGAAGTATGTTAGTTGATTTTATGGTTCACTTTTTTATAAGAATGAAAGTATATATAAAAAACATGTATTTTTTCTACTGCGGCTTTTAGAAGCGATTACATTCTTAATAATATTCTTAATAATGTCTGTTTTTACATTGGGTGGCTGTGTCATGTGGGTTTTTGATTAATTACTATATAATAATTTTTCAATTCATTTATTGTTAACACTGAAGAAGGGACATTCCCGAAAGCTTTGTTTGTTGTTGAATAAAGTGAATGTTTTTCTACCTGTTCGACATATTTTTTATTGCTTTAAAAGGAGAGAATGCCAGATCAGACAACCATAAGTAGATCTTGGGAGAAAAACAAACCCACTAATTAGTCCAAATTAATCAGATTAAAATGTAGCTATTAAAAATATGCTATGTCCTACCTGCAAAGTAGATTGGCTGGAACCCCTAGGTATGATTAAGTACTATGCTGGTAAATTCAGAGCAGACTTGGTGGCTTGTACTATCTAGCTGATGAATCTTTTGTGCACACAGTTTACTGGAATTGGAGCAGCATTCACAGTAAAGTCTATGAGGAGTTAAAAAGTCTCACAATGCAGGTGGCAACACTGAGGTACTATAAAGAGAAGAGTCTGACATAAATCCCAATTAATGTTTCTAGGGAACAAAAGAAAAAGCAGAATGCTTTTGCTGCAGTATGACATGAAATGGAATATTTTAGCCCAGTGGTCGCCAAACTTTTTCTCTTGAAGGGCTGCATCAGGAAGATTAGATGAATGTATGGGCCGACTCAACTTTGTTTTCATTTTATTATTTTATTTCTGTGTATCTATTTGCTTGCTAAGATCCTTAATCACTTAGTTTCCTTTTTTACTTACCAGCAACGGAAAAAAAAAATATCTTCATCAGAAATAGTAGTAGAGCAAACATTTTCCCCACCACCAAAATTTTCAGCAGATTTGAACTGTTTATTGACTTTCTCATAAATAACACATTTCTAGCAACACACTAATTCCTGCTGGCAAAAATATGAAACAAAATATGCCTGAGCTATTCGTCTTGCTTTTTTTTTTATATATTCAACAGCCACATCAGAAGTATACTAGAATCAGATTTTTCTGTAAACATTTCTCACTTTGGTTTCTGTAAGAAATTTAGGTCCCATCAAAGCAGTGTTTTCTACACATTCCAGGAATGGCACCAAAAATATTGACAGTTTCTTGTTGTGATAAAATGTTTAAACCCCCAACATTCAAATGCAAATTCATTCACAAACCTGTTTATAAAAACAGCCATGTGACATTTGTACATACTCCTTCAGTTTCATCATATGTTTCTGCTTACATGGGCTGTCCGACACCAGGGCACTCCCTCATTCATAAAACACATTAATTCACACCCCCATGCACTCATTCATATATAGTCATTGTAAAACCTGCCCTCACAAGAGGTGTCATGCTGTACAGTGATCTGGGGGTCATGTATGGTTCATGAGTCAACCACTTGTCATTGGTGCTTTAGTCTATGCTTTTGGTGAACTAACAGTTTCTGATACAATTTTTTCATACAGAGAAAGAAGCACTAACTTTGCCATACACGTGCAAGATATCTTGATGTAATCATTTATGATAAAAGATAAAGCTGAAATGTTTTACTTACAAGGCATTGCAGCATACTTTTTTGGCTCACTATTTATCAGAATTTAATACTGAAAATGGTGAGCCAAAAACAGGAAAACACACAAAAAAACTTTGTTTACAGATTGCAGTAATAAGCCACACAGCTCCCCGATGTAATTGTATATACTACATATATGATTGCGCCACAGTGGTGAAAAAGGCAAGCAGCCTGCAGAAGTGCTCTGTTAGCTTGCACAGTACAACACATAGCAGTGAAATGTACCACGATATTACATTTTAGAACTAAAGTTACTTGACCACTATTGCAGCCATCACCTGTAACTATGCCGGCTGAAAATATCATAAACCATTGGTGGCAATCTAAAGAAAAGGTTTAGGCATTGCACCTCCTAGACATCAAATTATTTTTTTAGAAATTGCAAAAATATGATCTGCAAAATGGAGTACAGACTTTGGAAAGAACTGCTTGTGGCAGTCAGACTGTTCTGAGCTTTAGCTAATGTTTTGGTTGACAAAGCATTATAAACAACATAATAGTATTCTTGAAAGTTGCCCAATTAGTTGAGATGTGGACTGTAATTGCCAGAGTGATGGCACAGGATGAAGGTTTAGATAAAGATATTCTTTGTGGATCATTAACATAGTTGTAAATTATAACATTCGGAGGATTTATCCTCCTTATCTGACTTCATAAAATTACACCATTTGAGCCTCAGTCCCCATGAAACTCCGCTCTGGGCTTGCACTTACTTCTATTGGGTTCTGTGAGAGACTCCATTGTAAAGCCAGCATTTTCAAAAGATTTCGTTAGTCTTTCTCACTTGTAACTGTGCTTTACATCTCTCTTTGACTCAAGAATCATTTCATCTTCATAGTGCTGCAAACAGGTTCTCAAGCTTATACAATACAATCCGCAGCAGCTACAAGGCCATTTAACTCTACACACCCCATTGCAGTAATCCAGTGTTACCCAATGATGTCTTGCCAGTGAAAGAGGGTAAAGTTTTTATTCTAGACTATTTCGGTTGCCAAAAAAGGAGAAAGGTTTGAAGACTAGTTTTATATTAATCAGATCTGAACCAGTTTATAAATACAAAGTCATTCAGGATGGCATCTGTACAGACTCAACTTTCTTCCTTAGATTAAAACTCTTATATGGGTGTGCTGATGATGCATATCTTTCATATCTCATTGACATCTTACTAAAATGCTTTTAAATCTAAAAGCTCATTACCATTTCCAGTTTTAAGCTCTGGCATCTGGAGTTTCCACAGTCCCTAAAGATATTTATCCCTAAAGATATTTATCAGATATTTAGCTTAATATCTTGTATATCTCAGGTAGCAAAACATTTATTTATTATGAATGGTAGAACACTGATCCACACAGGCTGTTTTCCGGTTCATCCTGGGTATAGATTTCTACACAGTACAATGCAAGTAGAGAGCAACAGAGACAGTCATATAAATGTGACGCTTCGCAGCCACTTCATTGTTTGCTGAGTCTTTCTGATGAATCCTGATCATAGATAAGTACTATACAGTCCTAAACTACATCATATCTCAAAATATATGAGTTGCTGTTATATCTCTGTATATTTGCAGTTTTTGCACTTTAGACTGCATTTTAGTGTTGTTGTTTTTACCAGTGCATTTGATTGTTGTACTGAATCCAGATCCATCCAGAGCTGAATATTTGTTCCTCATTGCTGTTTTGACTTTTTGTACTGCTTTTCAATCTGTGTTATTTGCTGAATTCTTACACTCGCTTTATAAGTGCTTTTGATTTTTGTTTCTATGTGGGCAAAATGGAATGGGTACTCAGGAAACCGCATGGTGGCAGACTCTGCTGTGGCCATTGTCTGTTTCTCAGCCCACTCATCTTTTATCCTGGATCCTTCTGGTGTAGCACCTGCACCCACTACAGACAGGGGGTTAGCCACATTCTCTGTGACTGTTGGGGTCCCCTCAATGGGCAAGGGAGAGCAAGTCTTGTCAGTCATGGGAGAGGGAACAGGGAAGGTTTCCCTATTTAGTCAATGCTGTGCCCCTCGCTGGGGAAGCTGCTACTGCCATTAGTAACACTGTTGACCCCATTTTTCATGCCAAAAAGAAACAGAAAAGTAAACATTCAAAGGTTAAGCATTTTCATTCTTTAATTAGGTTAAGAAGTTATTAGGCGATTGATCTTTCTTATAAAGTGGTTTCTGGTAATAGAAAGAGGGATATATCTTTTCCTGCATAGATTCAAGATTTTGAATCTGGACAGGAAGATAAAGACACATATACAGGCTTTACTTCTCAGTTTTCTGATTCAGACTTAGAGAAGAGCTCAGTTTCTGATTCTCCCTTTGCGGATTTTTCTTTCTCTGACACTATTTCCAGAATATGCCAGTGTTTTCACTGGAAGAACACTGAGTTTTCTCAGTCTCTCAGAAAATACTATGAGTTGTTACAGAAGGAATTTCCAGAACCTTCACCCATTCTTCCAGTTTTGTCAGCTCTGGAGGATGCTTGTGTCACTACCTGGAATTTTCCTGACTGCTCCTATGAAGGCAGAAAGACTGTATAACGTTCCTCATTCTTTTAAGTTTTTATACACTCTTCCCAAATGTGACCCAGCAGCTATAGCTTTAGTTAATACTATTTCTGCTAAACATTTGGTTAATTTCAATCCTACTCTTTCTGACAAGGATGGGAAGATTATTTCTAAATATAGGGAAAAAAGCATATGCTTCTATAACTTCGATTTTCAGAATTTTGAATTGTCAGGCTTATATGTTAAAATTTATTCTAATTGTGAAAGTGTGAGGAATGTTTTGCCTGCAGTTTCTTATTGTGAGGAAAAATGTGCTTTAAATAATTTTATTTCAAACATTACACAAGTCACTACTCATTGTTCACAGTATATCTATGCCTTATTTGATACATCATCCAGGGCTATGGAAACTGGTACTGTTTTGAGAAGATTTGCCTGGATGCATTCTCAGAACTTCCCAGAGGGTGTGAAAAATTAGATTTTAAATTCTTTGGATAGAGATTTAGTTTTTGGTTCTCCTTCTGCAAAGGTTATCAAACAGTGTGATTAAATAGGTAGGGTGATATAGGGAATGTATTAAGATGTTTCATCCCTGCTTTTCCAAATTGTCAAAGGGCTTCTCTAATCTCATTGTTTTGGCCAAAACCAAAATTATTTAGTCTCAACAAAATCCTGGTAAACAAACATTTAAGAAGAAATGGGCAGTCCACTATGGCAGTCTGTTTCCCCGTCCAGGAAATATGAATTTCCACTTATCTCTTTGGCAACAGATAGTTTCAGATGAATGAGTTCTGAAGATTGTTCATCAAGGGTAGAGATGGCAGTGTTAGCAAATCCTGTTATTCAGTGGGTGATTCCCCTTTTGTGTCCATCTATCTTTCATCATTATGCCGTCCCAGAGAGTGACAGAACCAGTTCCTCCTTCCCAGGTTGCGAAAGGTTTTGATTCAAGGATGTTTTTACTGCCAAAGAAAGAAAATACTTGGAGACTAGTTCTGGATCTTTCTTTCCTAAACCTGTTAGTAATAGTGGCCAAGTTCAGAATGATGTCACTTCACAGCCTGTTACGTCTTCCTCCTCATTCAAGTTTCTTGGTAACACGAGATGTAAAAGATAGTTATCACCACATACTTATTCATTTAGACTTCAGGTGTTTCTTAAGGTTTTGTGTGCTGAGATCACATTTTCAGTTTACTGCCTTACCCTCTGGACTATCCACTGCACCAAGATTGTTCACAAAGTTTCATGCTTCAGTTATAGCTCATTGCAGACAACAAGGTATCCACATTTTTCTATAGTTACGCAGCTTGCTTATCTTTCAGAGTATTTTTCAAAGTGTCAGGAATCTCTCAATTGGGTGACAGATCTCTTACACAAGCTAGAATTCCAAGAGACCATTCAAAAGTCTTTTTTGATTCCTTCACGTGTTTTCTTTCCAATTCTTAGACTGCCCTAGATCTGAGGTTTCCCATTAACAGGACTCTTAGTACAGAGGGCTGTTTTGCTGCCAGATCTCCATGTTTTCTCCCCTACAAATGCCAGTGGTTCGTTGGGTACATTTTCAATGTTGGGGGTAAATAAATGCCATCATAGGATGTCTGTCACCCATTCACTCCTATGGAAGCAGTTCAGGTGCAAGCAATCTCAGGGAAGTCATGGTGTGTGTGTGTGTGTGTGTGTGTGTGTGTGTGTGTGTGTGTGTGTGTGTGTGTGTGTGTGTGTCTCCATGTGTGTGTCTGTTGGAATATGAATAAAGCTGCATGACTGTGGGTGTGTGTCTTGCTGGTCACACCAAGGGGGATTAGGTAGAGAATCAAAAGTGTGATTCAGAGGCATGTTAGTGAGCTGATAATGAGGTCTTTCTTACCGCTGTTGCTGTATCTGTATCTTAATTGCATTTTCTCACTGTCACAATAATTGACCTACCTGCTGTAGGCACATACCATGAAAATAAAGCTTCTTCCTGAATCCTGGGCTATATATTTGCATCTTAGTAGGACTTAGTAAAACTGACATTGTATTCTCTTCTGTTTCAGTACTATTGATAAAAAAAAAAATAAAGATGAAGCAGTACCTCGTGACACTCTTTCCCTGTTAGACAGTGGGGCTAAAACTGCATTTCATTTCCTACAATTGTAGTAATTTTGTCATTTTCCTTACATTTGGATGTCTTTTTTTTTTTTTTTTTTTTGCAACACTTTAAATCTGTATTGCTAGCACATGTAGCTGTGGTGTGTCCAGTTCCTAGAAACTGGATACCACAGTAGGAATACAAATGGAGGTTCTTTATTCCACACAGTGACAGTTGCAGAGGACAAGCTCTCCTGTACTCCCATGTGGGAGGAGGCTTTACCTCCCATATCCCCCTTACTTAAAAACAGTTCTGTTTCTACCAAGGCAGCAACTGTCTTTAGCAGCTTGCATCTAGAAATTTAATTGACTTAAAACAAACTAGGAGACTGAAAGAATAGTGGTTCTGAGGAGTCACATTGAGTTATTGTACTCCACTTTACTACATTTTCAACATTATGTTTGTTCTGTATATATGTTCTTTATAGCAATTAATTATTTATACAGAAGCAGCTTCTAAATCTGATTTACCCTAAACTGATTGCAGCCACCCTAGTCTATAACAGCACATGAAATTAAAGTAAATGTAATGAGTGTAATGCTGAAATGACACTGCCTAGCATTCAGCCACTCTGTGTTCAATTCAAATCACATTTTCTTCCCTTTCAGGTCTCATGTCAGTTCCTTATTTCAGAGTCTCTGTATCTCATACTGACCAGCAGTGCTCCTTAATCCCGTTATAATTCTGCAGTAAATAACAGTCTCACAATAGCCCTGTATTTTATTTTTGTTCATTACTAGACATAGTTCTTAGAATGCAGTCCCAAGGGAAGGTGTGAGTACTTTGGCATTGATGTTGAACTAATGAAATCATTCATCCTCAGAAGAGTTATACTGTGCTAGCATCAGATCAACTGTAACCTTAATTATGATCTTATTACTGATGGAAATCTGCAAAACTATTACATGCAAATATATATATATATATATATATATATATATATATATATATATATATATAATCTGTCTATCCACCTATCTATCTCTCTCTCTCTATGTGTGTGTGCGTGTTCCTTTTGACTGAGTCTAACTTCAATGAATCACAATTAATTGAAAAATAATGTCTGAAAACACATTTGACTGAAAACTCGTTTTGTAGAATCACATTGGATTGAAATTTGATCAAACACACCTTAAAAAAAATTTGGGGGGCTCTCAAGCCCCGCTGTTCCCTACACCACCTTACCTTAATATACCAACTCCATGGTCACACAACAGTGGAGAAAAGACGAAAACATGGGAAAACTTGGGCAGTGAATCACTCCTATACACAAATACATTTCATAGAAAACTTTGTTACAGCAAACATACCTTAAAACTGTTTTTTTGCAGAGGACAAGCTCTCCTGTACTCTCATGTGGGGGAGAGGCTTTACCTCCGATACCCTCTTACTTAAAAAGACTAACTCCATAGACATACAAAAGTGGAAAAAAGAGAAAAGACACACACAGACAGTGAATCACTGCTTTCATGCAAACTCAAAACACACCTGTGACACTGCCAGCCCAACTATCTGGAATTTTGTAAAGAATTATATGTCATTTGTAAATATTAATATGATTCATATGCTTGTCTTACAAATGTAAGATAACCAGATCTTATGTCTATATTAAACTATTGGTGCAGAAGTGTGTGTTGAACAGGGTTTGTTCAGTACTGAGCGTCAAGGATGTGTCCACAGTGTACCCTACTGGAAAAGAACAGAAATGTATATAAACTATATACCTGTGCAAATGTATGTCTTAATAGTAGAAGCTGGAACACACAGAGGTAACTTACAAAACTTCAGGAAAATAAGTTGTAATTGTTTTGTGATTGTGTTATCTGTCAGTTTCAGTGAAACAGACACAATGTCTAGAGCTAGAGGTTTTTCTATTGCCTGAAAATAAAAGTAATTACTAGGTTTAAAATGTAAAGTGTTTGATTGCTTTATGACTTCCTAGCAGCTACACAGTTTTGAGCAAAGATCTGAGAGATATGTATTTCTCACACAGATATGTTAAAATTCTATTAGTTTCTGTTAGCCAGAGAACTGAAGGCAGATGACAAAGAGTGATGTCATTCAAGCTGACCCAGCTGTAATGTTTGATAGTAATTTAAGAACTTTCTCAGAAAGAGAGAGACTGGGCATTTTGTATCTTGTCTTGGAGCTAGAAAAATCCACTCATCATCTGCATTTGCCTTGCTCTGTAAGTAAGTTATTTAGTTCAGATAATCTTTTAGATGTGGATAGGAATATAGTAAAGATTAGTTTATATGTTTTCTGTATTTATTTGAGACTATCCTGCAATGTTGTTTTAACATATTTCCTGTGATTCTGAACTCTGCAGTTACCGGGTTGATTATTGTCTTGTTCTTTTATTATTTATTATTAAATATATTTAAACCTATCTTTATGGCTGATATTTGTGAGACATATTTAAGCTCTTAGAGCTTGCATATGTATTTGGTGACACTGTACAGGCCACTCCTAAATAATCTTCCAAGTCTTGGTCACACTTTGACTAATAGTAACATTACACAGTAGGATTGGTCACCCTTTGGGAAGGGCTTTAAAGTAGCTGATAAGGGGTTCTGGTGGCAGTGATAACTACCTTATGGTCTGGGCAGAAGGGAGCATAGCTAGTAAACCTGTGCCAGGCTTTCCCAGGTGTATGTTTGTGTATAAATCAAATCTCAAAGTGTGTGTGTGTGTGTGTGTGTGTGTGTGTGTGTGTGTGTGTGTGTGTGTGTGTGTGTGTGTGTGTGTGTGTGAGCTACTTGGGCAGGGACACGAAGCACTGGTTGGACAGAGAGAGTGTTGGGAGGACTTGGCTTGGAACCCTGGCTAAGGACTCTATAGCTGGGCCAGTGGGGAGTCTTATTGGGGATCTAGAGAGAGCGGGAGAAACCAGCACCAGACTGACTGTGATCTTTGTGTGCTTGTAAGGGAAATTGTACTTTATTGTATGTGTACTTATCATCCTCCCATTGTGTACGTCCCTTACTGTTGCCAGGGGTGAGAATTGAGGCTCCTTGATTACTGGGCCAGTGCAGGGGCATCACAACACCAACAATAACTCTCCATAGACTAGTGAAGGCACCGAACAAAACAACAAATGATAACAAAGCGAAGGCACAAACAACAAAACTCAAAAAAAAAAAAAAGTTGTGTATTTAATTAATAAAAAGCCGTTTCACTCACATCATAGAAGAGCTTCTTTCTTCAGAAAAGCTTAAAAGCTTAAAAAAAAAAACAAAAATGATTTTGATGTGACTTTTTTTTCCTTCAGCAATTACATAAATCTGCCTGTTTTCAACAGTAGACTATTAGTTTCAGTCAATCATGATTCAGTCAAATGTCATTTCAGTCTATCTGTCTATATTTATCTATGTTTATATCTCTATGTCACTCTCTTTCTCTCTCTCTCTCTCTATATATATATATATATATCACAATCACAACCACATTGCATTGTTTTGATCAAGTCAGATTTATCAAAGGTGAGGTTATGCTGCTTCACTGGCGGTTGAACTGTGTGTTCAACAAGAAGCAATTTTAGCAAGTCATAGTGTAACTGAATGGGTAAATGGCATTCACTTAAACTACTAACTTCATAACCAGCAGGATTTATGCTTAGAGTCAGAAGAGGAATGGGAATTTAGGGAGTGAGAAGGGAATCTTAGGGTTAGGCTACAGATGGAAGTTTCAGAGTTAGGGTGTAATTGGAGAATTTACCTTTAGGGAGTAGAGGGGACTCTAAGGGAAAGGGAGTGGATGGGAGTTTCTGGGTTAATAAGAAATCAGGAAATTTAGGTTTATAGAGTAGGAGCGGAGTGTTAGCAACCAGTCAAGGGATTTAGATTTAGAGAATGGGAGGGGAGTTTTAGACTTAGGCAGTGACTGGGAAATTTAGAGTTAAGGTATTGGATGGAGGTTTTAGCATCAGAGTCAGAGCTGCAGTAGTAGTGGGTTGGGTAGTGTTCTTTGCAGCACCCACAATGTGCCCAGTAATGACTCCTTCTGCAGTTCGTATGGAGTTACATGTATTGTTAACATATCTAAATAAGATTGTAATTTTTTTATAACACCCATTGCTCCTACTATTATTGGAGCTGTCTGTGTATCTTTCTTCCACACTGCTCTCATTTTTTGCCTGCAGATCCTGATATTTTATGACTTTGTGTCTCACTGTACACAAGACACTGTAGTCACTGGGTGTGGCAATTTCAAAGATCAGTGCAACTCTTGTTTTCTTTTCTTGGACCACTATATCTGCTTTTCTAGCATCTATCTTTTGAACTGTTGGTAATCGATGAACCCATGTGATGCAGACTTATTCATTTTCTATGATGCTTTGTGGCTCATGTTTCTAATGTTTTTCTTACTTAACAACTTATAACCCCTTTGTGGGGCCAAACTATTTTGCATAATATCTTGTAAATGTATCTATAATCTGTTGGGTCTGAGAATAAATTTTAGAATCTACACACAGTTTATCAATTTGTATGTCTTTACTCCTTCCACATCTTATGTATCTGTAAAAAGGTTTCCTATTATGCTCAATATCTTTATACAAATTTCTTCAAATTTTTCTTGATCTTGTCTCACACTATGCTTAATTTTTTTTGTCGTTTGTCATGCTTGTTTATTTCAGTTTTCAAAGTTGTAATTTGACCTCTTTTCAATTTCTTATATTTTTTGTCTCTCACCTTAATCAGGTATCCTGTTCTTATGGAAATATATCTCCCTGAAGTTGCATGCCTGGATCCTGATGTTAAACATCTCTTATAGATTCATAGGTTGATACTAGGCTATCAGCCCTCGGGCCTATACAAGAAAAGCAATAACAATTCCCTGGCTATTTCTTCCCATACCTCCCATCCAATCATCAAGGTTCCTTTTGAAGAGGGCCAAAGAGGTGTTCTGCTTGACATGTATGGGCAGTCTATTCCAGAGTATGGGGAGTCTCTGGGTCAGAAACCTATCCCTCCACCATGTTTTGTTCATTATGATGACCAGGTTTAGATCCCTGGAGCATGTGGCTCTGAGGATTGGGATTTCTTTAAGTGTAGCATGTCCAGCAGCTCAGGGTTTGACATGGCCTTGTATGTTAAGCAGAGATCACCTCTGAATAGTTGATATGTGACAGAGTATATCTAGAGTTTTTTTTAGACAGTCAGCATAGGGCATCTGCTTTAGGCTTGTGATTCTTTTAGTGAGGTATTTCTGTGGCCTTTCCAGTTGTTGCAGATGTCTTGTGATGTACATACCAAATGGGGCATTGTACTCTATAATAGGTCTAATGCGGGATGAGTACAGTGGGGCAATGACCTCCTTTTTTCGGGATGAAAAGCCCTTAGTGATGAGGTGTGTCACATAGAAGGATGTCCTGACTGTTGTGGTGATGTGGTTATCGAAGGTGAGACCACAGTCTGCCTGTGTCCCTAAGTCCCTTATCTCACTTTCGGTGTTTAGTGTACTGCCACTTATGTGGTAATTCATGGGTACATGGTTTTTCCCAAAGGGGATAACTAATACTATACATTTCTTGGCATTGAGCTTGAGCCCATGGCTCTGGCACCAATCATCTGTTTCTGTAAGGCCCTTTCGTAGAATATCCACATCATTTGGGGATTCAATAATGGCTCCAAGTTTGCAGTCATCTGTGAACTTTGTTAGCCAGTGTCCCTTAGTGCTGGCCTGTACTTCAGAGAAGCAGATGCCAAACAAGAGCGGTCCTAGGACTGAACCCTGAGGTACTCCACTTGTCACTTGTCTGGGGCTGGATTTTGAGTCGGCTACTTTTACAGTGTGGGTTCTGTCAGTAAGCCAGTTGGCAACCCATCAAGTAACGTGGGGATTAATGCCCAGCTTAGTAAGGTTATCTATGATTCCAGAGTGGAGGCTGGTGTAGAAAGCCTTGGCGAGGTCCAGATAGGCTGTGTGGACCACCTTGCCCTCATCCATGGCTCTGGAGACTGATTAGAAGTCAATCAGGTTGAGGAGACAAGATTGGCCCTTTACGAAATCAAACTGAGTTTGGTCCAGTGTTTGAAGATTGCTAATGTCTTTGTTTATAAGTTCCATGATAATGTGTTCCATGGCTTTGCAGATCAGGCTCATCAGACTGATGGGACAGTATTTCCCAGGATCCAAGGTGGATTCCCCCCTTGTGGAGTGGGATAACTGTAGCTGTGCACCACTCATTGGGCATGAAGCCTAAGGTGAGGCTATGATTAAACATGACACTTAGGTGAGGTGCCAGTTAATTTTGTAGTTCATGTAGTACACAGCCTGGGATGTCATCTGGTCCCATGGATGCTGCAGTCTTAGCTTTGGAGAGTGCGTTTTTTACCAACCTGTGTGGCCGTGATTATCAGAATTTGGCAATCTTTTGGCATTGAGATGGGCCCTTTAGGGGGTGAGAGGGGGGTGAAGTTGGCACTGAATCGATCTGCCAGGATATTGGCAATATCCTTGGGATCAGTATATTTAATGCCATTCTGCTGTAGCTCAGAGCAGATCTGAGCATTGCCATTTAGATTCTTAACATATCTATAAAATGCCTTATAGTTGTCCTTGGAATCTTTGGCAATTTTATTTTCGTAACTAGCTTTAGAGGATTTTATGAGGGATCTCAGCTTCTTACTGAGGCTGGTAAGGGAGTATTTTGCATCCTGGGATTTTCCTCTTTTCTGCAACAATTTCTTCCTTCTGTTGTATAGTTTGTTTATGGCAGGGGACCACCAGACTGACTTTCTTTTTTTGGAGGAGAGTGTCTTGGTTCAATTTGGAATGGCACGATTCATGCACGAGTGGATGTGCTCGTACAGTGCCTTACTGTAGGATTCAGCAGTCAAACTTTCAGTTCCCGTCTGCATGGGTGTCATGAAGTTTATCTCTTCTGACTTGAGTATCATGAAGTTAGCTTTGGAGAAGTTTTTTTATGGAGGTTTCCCTAGTGGGGGGTGGGGGTGAGGGTGGGATGTAGACATCAAGGGTGATTAGCTTATGGTCAGACCTGACCAACAAGGGGGGGTGGCCACTAGTGTAGAGCATTGATCTCCCATGTTGGTAATGACCAGGTCTAGGATATTTGAGCCCCTGGTGGGACTATGGATTAGTTGATCCAGGGCATTGGAATTTATGAATTCCAAGAACCGTTGGGCAAAGGTATTGGTACCAGAGTAGCTTTCCCAATTAATGGTAGGGTAGTTGAAATCACCCAGTATTAGGGTGTTTGGTTGTATCTTAATATTTTCTAGTATGTTTAGAAAGGTGTAGTGAGAATCTTGGGGCATGGTGGGGGATCTATAGCAAGCTACAATTTGGATTGCAGTCTTACCTAGAGTTAGTTGCACCTGTAGAATTTCAGATGCATTGTGTTGGGCAACTAGCCTGGAGGTGTGAATATCCTTGGTGAATATGGACACTCCTCCACCTTTAGTGTTTCGGTCCTGATTTGGTGGTCGAAAAGTGTGGTAAGAGTTGTAGCCTGGTATTGCAGGGATACTCTCTGGAGCCTTGAACCAGGTCTCAGTTACTGCACAGATATCGATGTTCTCTCTTTCAAAACTTTCCACATTCCATCTGTAGTTTTTCCACTGAACGCACCACCTCAGTTAGTTTTACAAAGTAACTGTTTTGCTTACATATAATCTGTAATTAATCTTCTGTGCATTGGTTTAGATTTCAGTTTGGCAGAATTATCTAGCAACAAATTAACCTTGATAATCTTGTGATCACTGTGCATCAATGGTGGTAAAACTTGACTTGAAGTAACAGTCATTTCTTTAGGAACACAATGTCTAGTATGCTCCGTTCCCTGGTAGTTTTTTTTTTACCATCTGAAGCAATTGTTGTTCCTAAACATAAGTTGTGAATAATTCCCTTACTAATATTGTTGAATCAATTTTATTCCAATCTGTTTCTGGTAAATTTAAGTCCCCAGCTAATATTATTCTTCCCTCCTGTGTTTCATGCAAGAAATGTATGAATTCCTCTAGGCCATCAGCACTTGACTTTGGTGGTCTATACACTCCAACAATTGTAATATGTTCCAGGGTCATCTTTATTGTCACAGTTACACAATCTATAGTATTGGTGTTATCACTGAACATATAATAATCACAGGGCTCATAACTATCTTTAATCCCTATCATAACACCTCCACCTGATTTTGTTAGAATGTCTGTTATAGTAAAAACATTTATACCCTGACAGAACTGGTTTCCAGTCATTGTTCTTTAACCATGTTTCACAAACAATAACATCAGTCTTGTGGAAATGTAACAAATTTTCCAATAAAAAAATATTATTAATGCTCCTAGTATTAACAACCATCAGAGATGCATCAAATGTTCCTCTCTGTGAACTATTACATTTTCAACCTGACAAAAATTCGTCCTAGTGTCTGTCAGATATTGCAAAATATCTGCTGCAAAAATTGCCCAAAACTAGGCTTTGACGCTCTACACATTTCCATTTTTTTAAAACGGGACCTTTTTTCCATGTAGGTATTTACCCAAAAAATCTTTTCATTCACAGTGACCTGACTATTCTTTCTATATGGGATTTGTGAAAAATATGTCCTAACACCAGTACAAGCTATGCTATCTAAGTGGGCTGTAAGTTCCCAATGAACAGTCAGAGTCCTTGTGGATGAGATCATTTGTACTGACATGAATGAAAACAGATCTGTACTTCCTTATATTAAGGCATTCCAAGGTTTGTCTTACATCTTCTATTTTTGCTCCTGGTAAACATAACACTATTCGATGTTCATTATGTTCTCTGCAAATGTTAAGTATCAGTTTCTCTAATAACAGAATCTCCAGTTACAAAAATATGTTTTCTGACCAGATATGAAGAATATCTGCTCTATCAATTGTTGCAAAGGAATGATCTTCATCACCATTAGCCTTATTAATCCCACTGTTTTCACTGTGTATAAATTTGCAAACATACAATTTTCATCCATTTGGGTTTGTACATCCACAGCTTGAGTCATGTAGTCAACATCTGTCTTTCTCCTTTTTTCTTATAGTAATATTCTTCAATCCTTCCACATTTAGTTTTGATTTCTTCCTTTTCACATGCCCCTTGCCTCTTTTTTCTACCTATTCTGTTTTGGAAAAATGATGCCTTTTTTGTAGACTGAAGGTTTTCTGACAGAAAAAAATTATAATTTCCTGTAACCTGTGTGTTACATAACAAAGCAGTGTCCCTTTTAGCACGTATTCTCTTTACTTTACAGACATTTATCAGTTTATTTTTCTTCCTTGTCATTTGTTGTGAACGTCTTAATTTCTTTAATTTTTGTTTCCTTCTAAACACTCTGAATCCTCAGATTGCTGAATACTTACATCCAGAATTCCAAAGTTGTCAGGGGCATCGTCTTGTTTCATAGGGGTTGAATGATCTTTATAGACAATAGACATGCCATTTCCTAAATGTGTTCTATTTGCTCTTTGCCTAACATTATTTATCTCACCAGTCCAGTCATTAATGTATGTAACAACAGTTCTCTAAGCCATACCGTTTGCACAAGTGCAATCATCATTAGTAAGCCTAGATTTACTTCTAATAATGTAAACAGATCATCCAACTTTTTACATGAGGAGCACAGTGCACCAGTGTTATCAGGTGTTACCTTTACAAATGCATAGGATTTATTACACTGTGCAAGATTTTTGTGCTTTAGCAAATCATTAATGGCACACTCATTTAAGGAATCCATACTGAGCTTCAAACGAATAAAAAAATTATAAAAGGAAAAAATAATTAAAATCAGTAACCACAAAAATCTAAGAGAACGTAAATCAAATTCTATGAGAAAAAAATCACACATGCAATATATAACTAAATATTAAAGTAAGTACAGTAAGATTGTTGTTCTGACCGTACAAGTTCTGAAATTCAGACAAAAGGTGTTAATTCCTTTACATCGCGTGCAGTAGCTTCTTCTCATTATCACTCACAGTTGCACTTCTTTTTAACAGTAAAGATCAATAAATCACAAACCAGGATAAGATTGTTTAGATAAGCTCTGGATTGACCTCTTTGCAGTCTGTGTGAATTTATAGCTGATTAGGCCCCTTGGGATGGCTAGAGGTTGCCTGTCTAAAACGGATCCCTTTCTAACAACCAACAGTGAAAATTAAAGTTAAAACAACAAAATAAGGATTGGTTAGATAAGCTCTTGCTATACTAGTTCGCTACCGATAATACTCATGCATGAAAAAAACATAATTATTTTAAAGTATGTGGTCAACACATTCAACCAGCACATTAATCTCACTTTGAGTTAGAACTCTCTGAGGAAGTTTGTGTTACTATGCTTTGAGAGAAAGCAATTGCATTTCATTAAATTGTGGTCCTAGCTATGCCCTGTGAGCTTCACTTCTTTTGAAAATGCCTTTTTACCGATGGCTAATCAAGAAGAGGACCTTTCTAGACTGACTCTTGCTGTTTTTTTTTCAGTTTAAGAGAAGTGGTACTTGGAGAAGGATTAGAAGTTTTTTTTTATTGAAAGTTAATTGCATTTTAAATGCGATTTTTTTTGTATTTGAAGTAGTATTCAAATTGTTGATTTTATTTAGAAAATATTTCTGATGGTCAATTTACTTATTTGATGAAAGTGATTATTAAAAGCATTTTACGCTAAAGATTGGTAGCAGTGTTGTTCTCTGAAAAGTGCACAAGTGTTTTTTTTATTTTATTTGTTGTTTTGTGGACCATGTTTGGTGATTTTTCCAGTTTTATTTGTTCTAGAGGGTTTAGAAGTTACTGGGAACAATTATAAAAGGTAGGGAACATTCATGGCTGACCTTCTGCCATAGGGGTAGATGCTGATGGGATGGCTGTGGAAGAAGTGAAATAATGCTCACTCAGCTCATCTTTCTTTGGGAGAATCTTCAATGTTGAAGGAGTACCCCCCCCCCGGAGGCTAGGGAGCTATCTGTTAATTATATGAGGGGTATTGCTATAGGAAGAGGTACTTGTAGGAATATGTGCTCCCAGTCTGGGTTTGGACTTTTACATGCTTCATCCATTAGTAGAATTGGAATAACTATAATGAGAAACCAGGATTTTGATATTTATACTCTCATAGAAATGCAGATCTGTGCAGTAGATTGGGACAGGCTGGGACAATAAACTTCTGCTTGATGTAATGATTGTAAGCCACTACAGGGATAAGCGCACTGGCATTTGCATCTCTGTGTTCCTGAAAACACCAGTTATACACATAGCCTAACCCAAAAGGTATTCAGGCAGTGGCAAAAGTGCAACACAGGTTTTTAAAGTCCTTTCTATGAACCTTGTAGCTTCCACTTATTTCCCAACTGGAGAAACAATGCACATGATTGTATACTACACTGGATCTGATATACTCCACTTGTGAATGTCTTTATTTGATGATTAATTAATCCTACGGGGTAAACCACTGGTGCCCTTTAAATATCAAATTTCATCCAGGGATATAGCAGCTAAATAAAACATAAAAAACAAAAATAGTTACCCCATAGTAAGAAAATCCTTGTCTAAATGGGTTCCTATTAGAACCACGAATGCTTGAAATTTGGAATGTTATATGGTCGATACCATATGATCGAAATTTCAAGCATTCTAAGGTTAAACGTAATGGCGCCATTCAGTGCAGAATGGGAGAATTTCCCTTTTCTGTACTGAAGTGCGATCTCAGAGTTGGTATATTTAAGTATTGGGGGTGTGGGGGGTGCAGGGGGGGTTTGCCCCCTGCCTGCACCATTAAGGTTGTTTTATTATATATTCGAACTTTTAAACTTCGATCATATGTTGCCAAACATATGGGATTCAAAGTTTAGAAAGTTAGAATATATAATATAGACCCGTCTAAAATAATAAACTACACCAATTTCATTTTTGGCAAAGCTGAGTAAACAGAATGAGTAATGAGCATCACTTACTACAGTGAGTGGTTGGATTACAAACAGAATTACAGTAATTCTACCTACAGAGTAACTTTAGAGACTACAGAAGTAGATATATGGGCATATAACTGAAAAAGAGAGAGACCAGTGAGTCGAAGAATAACAGGTATTATTTATACATACATGTTTAATGACATTTTCAACTGGCCTCTAGAAGGTAGGATTTTTTTCTGTAGGTCCTGCTCCTTGTCATTTTTAGCAGCTTAACTGGCAGTTAGACATTAAAAATTACCTATATAGGGATAAAAAGTGAGGGTTCATTTGGTGTGTGTGTGTGTGTGTGTGTGTGTGTGTGTGTGTGTGTGTGTGTGTGTGTGTGTGTGTGTGTGTGTGTGTGTGTGTGTGTGTGTAAAATCTCCTGCATGGGAATAAGGGCTTTTTAAATAAATTACTTTGCCTTATGTAAAGACAGATTTTCTGCGTGTGTGTGTGTGTGTGTGTGTGTGTGTGTGTGTGTGTGTGTGTGTCTGTTGACATGTTGTGAAGCCTCCTACTTGGAACTAACTTGTCAATTCCTAGCCACTACATGAGCTAAATGGGTCATTTCCTACAGATGGGACAATCCTACTTGTACTGCTACTACTACTATCAGCTGATATTTCATCCATTCCTATTGGCTGGGCTGTTTTTATACAGAGAAAGAGTACTCTCTCTGCGGTATTAGATAATGCTGTTTCAACAGTAAAAGGTAAGGACATGGCTTCCTCCCCAGTAGATACTCTGATATCTACACACACACACACACACACACACACACACACACACACACACACACACACACACACTATTACACATTTCAAGTCAGTCTGTCTCTCTAAATAGATGGATAGTTATATAGATGGATAGTTAGTTCTGCTTGCAAATATGTTATTATGTCAAATAAATGTGGGTTGGTTGTAATGTTGTATGCTTTTGGAAGTGCTCCACTTCAAATCATTTTTGAGTGCCTCACATAAAACTTGAGTTCAGGACATTGTGGTTTCTAATCAGATCCTTTACAGGAAGAATTTGCTTGCCAGTGCCCTTAAGAAATCAGTTGCGCTCTAGGCCATCTAGTTGTTGAGTATGGTCTACAGCCTCCTCTCTCTTTGTATCCAGATCCCAAACTTTGGGAAGTCTGAGGGTGTATCATTATAATCTCTCTGAGTATGTCCACCCAGTCTTATTCCAGTTGAATTAGGTTGAGACCTTCCAACTCATTAGACTCTGTAGTTTTCTGTGCCATGCCTTAGTGATGCTGGTGTACCTAGGAAGAGTATCTCCTGCAGGCCTGCTGCAGATCAGAAGGCAAGTAACTGCAAGGGGGGCAGGTGGTATTTTTTTGGATTGTATCTACCAACTCCTTTTGGGTTCCCTCAGCAAACAACGTATCTTGAACCACTGCAGTACAGGCAGTACTGCATCAGCATGTACTTACATTCATAAATCCTGAGAAGCTCTTCTTATTTCAGGAGCAGGCAGAAAGATTAAGGTTGGTATCTGTTTCACTTTTGTTTGTATTTTTGATAATTGGCTGTAGACCTTGACAAAGCTATGATGTTTTAATTGCCCCTGCATGAAATGGAATCAGCACTAATTTGCCACTGCAGCAGGAAGAGCAGTCTTTACTGCACTAATTGCTACTTGCTCAAAATCACATTACAAATTTTGGCTTCATCTCCACATCTAAAGGGGTGCTAAATAATGAGTCATTGGAAGACCTGGACTTCAATGTCATTAAAGTATATAGGAAAAGGCACATTCTGCTATTGTTGATCTCCCTTGCCAAGGATGGAATGGAGCGGCCTGAAGATGGATGCCTTACTGGAGAAGGTTCCAGCTATGATCCATATTACAGAGCTGTGCAGGTAGGCTACATTGTCTTGAGTGGTGGGCAATTGAACAACATCCTAATCTTGCTAAGCCACCTTCATTATGAAAATACCTTGCCTTAAGGGTAACTGATAAAATTTGATGTGGACCATAGCAGACATGGTCTACCTGTCATTTCGCAAGGGTTTTTTTTCTGGCCAGCTTAAACTCTTGCAAAGTTAGTGGGTCTTCAGATCCTCTGCAGAGGCATATCCAGTGGCTGACAAAATAATCTCGGAAGTGGTCTTCACTGTAGTCTGAACTTTATTTATTTGTTTATATATTTATTTCTTTTGTTGACTGGGAAAGTCCGACTGGGTACTGGACCCATTTTTACCAAAGGCCCAGGGAGAAAGACTACAATGTGCAAGACAGAGTGACACTTACATCTGAAAGTCAATCAAATACAATAGACTTTACAATGTTTACCAAAAGAAGGAAAACTGCATTTCAAATTTGATAAAATATACACACAACCACATTGTTGCTATTTTCAACAGAAAGCAAAATGTCTTGTAAGCATTTTAGTGGTGAGAGGCCTAGATATGAGAAAGAGAAAACAGGATAGTCGCGGATGAAGGAATATAACAAAAGGAGAAAAGAGACAGAGTTACAGTACAGGCAGGAAGAGGCTGTGGAAAGAGTTGAGCAGGGATAAGGTTGAAGAAGAGTGATGTGCTAACCTGGTGCAGCACATTTGCAGAGCCAGGAGATGACTAAGTGTGACTTTAGCTGTAGTTTGAATGACTTTAGTGAGATGATGTATTGTCCTTTTGTTATGTATGCTTCTTTACAATTTCAGCCTCCACATCAATGACATCATGTGGATAGTGTGTGTTCCTGCAGCAGAACTCTTCTTTCTGCCCCTCTGACAAGGTTACAAACCTCCCTCTGAAATTATCATTCAGCTTTCTTACACAGCATCCATATGTTTTATTATTATATGACCTTCCTCTGTGATACATGTGGTTACATCTACTACAAGTTTTCTAATGCCCCAGACAGCTGTTTGCATAGAGGATTAAATCCCTGGCTATGTGTCACATGACTCAAGTTCAGTTAGTAGCTTTGGCACCTGTTGGAGCTGACATGGAAGAGGACAGGCATCACAAGGCTTAGCCTGCTCATCTGTATTTCAGGAAGGCTTGGGGAGCATGTGCCCAAGCATGTAGTTTATGAATGAATCCTCAGTGAAAACCAGGCATCACGTGGTGGTGGTAGTGTTTGCAAGGGAGGGGCAGATATTTAATTACATCACATGGAAGTATGACTTTATATCACATTAGTCCATCACATACCTAACTTCTTCAATACTATGGGCATGTGCAGTTGGGAGATAAAGCTTAGTATGAAACCTACTTACCTTCCAAATGAATAATGGCTTTTATGGCAGTTTATATTCCAATGGGACTTTCACCAAAGGAGATGGTTTGGTTCATTGGGCAACTGGGAGAAATGGGCTAGATGATTAGCAAGGGAACCAAAAATAAATGTAAACAAAAAAGCTTTCTCTTTCTGTTTTTGTGAAGTGCTTGTCTCACAGAGAGGACTGGCTATGTCTATGGCCACACTAGTCTCCCCCTTTATACTGTTTTTATACTGTTATCTGTTTTGTAGTACAAGTAGTAGATAAACCTGGTGGACAAGTATAAATGCTGTCCACTTGACAGCTGATGGTACTGCAATTGTATTCAGATTAATGAAGAATAGTGTAAAATCTCCAGAAAATCCAGTGGGGGGATGTGCTTGATGACCAGAGGACATCTACTGTCTGTCACCAGCACAAGACTGACTCCTCCATAGACTTTGAGTAATTATACACACATCAGCCTCACCAGCCTTAAAGTGATCAAAGAGAAACCACTGAGATTATACAATTTGCCATAATTTTGTTTATTATATCACACAGGTAGTAAAAGATGACAAGATGAGTATATTGCAGCTTGTGCATATCAATCATGAGTCTTCGGCTTGTTTCACTGATGTACTTACCATCCATTAACAATGGAAAACCATGTCTGTTAGTAACAATGAGTCTGTAATTTAACAGATGCATTTTGTGGAGATCTGACAAATTAAGGCTGCTTACAGAAGAATGGATAGTGTGCTACTTTTCTAGCCATATCTGCTTTGGATTGAGGGACAAACAGTGACATAGTAAAGTAGGTCATATTTACTTCAAATTTTCTATGCAGTATAGTAAGCATATAGGTTTATCATATCACTTCTGGAGGAATCCTAAAATAACTGAGATATTAGCTATGAGGATGAAATCAGTCATCTGCTCAATTTTTATCAGTGGCATTTTCCTCTGAACATGAGATTGAATATTCTTGTGATATGGCCATTAAAGGGCAACCAGCTACAGAAGACAGTGATGTCAATGGACACTTTTGTGTTCCTCATCAATTCATAAGGCATTCTCTGGACATTTAATTCTGGTAGTGCTAATTCACTGAGATTTCTTGCTATATATTTGTAAAATGTTGTTATGTAGATAGAAATTGTATTATGTTTGATGTTTACTAATAATGTCCTCTATTGCAAGCGTTAACCAGTGTTATTGTTGGTATCCAATTTCCTCTACAAGTTTCATCCTTGAATGCTTATTTTGTTTAGAAGGAGACCATACATCTGGCTGTTATGCACACTGTGCAAATTAATAAGAAAACTTTAGTTAGGATAGTTAGAAATTTCCAGGCATTTGCAGAGCACAGAAAATGACATGCAGTTGCCTCCTCTTATTCTTTTTCTATACATTCTCTCTCAACTTCTAAAAAAAATAATATTTATGAAAATATAATTTTTATGAAGAAAATAAATCTAATAAAAAGAGTTGAGAAAATAAACTGATAGTTTTCTGAAAAAAAATGTAAGAAAATAAAATATATGGAGAGAGCAACCGGTTTGCCTTTAGAAGCAGGTATTGGCAAAAGAGAGGCCCTTGCCTGAAACTCCAGGTAAAACCACTTAGCATTCAGAGGATGGCTAGCGGATATGCCAATGGATATGTTGTCACTGTCAGATATGTGAAGGAATCTGTAATGAAGTATCTCATCTGTTTACATCTAGAAGCTAAATATCAAAACCAAAACATCTAAAACACATGAATGTAAAAAAAAAACAAAAATAACCTGTAATAGCACAGAGAGTAATAAAAAACATAATTTTTCAGATCGGTTGTACATCTGCACTGCTGATGTACTGTCTTTGCCGTCCCCCCCAATCTTTAATTATACTACCTATGTGAAGACAATGGAATATGCAAGTTTAGTTTATTTATATGTTTATTTGGTTATTTTCCCTTTTCCCAGAGTCACATGAACTTAGAGGTCGCATTACAGCACCCTATGCCAAACCAGTATCTGACATCCTGAGATACTGACATTATGAACAGCTTGACTTACACTGCCACAGCACTTCATGTGTTAACCATATCCTACATGGCAGCACATAGTGACCCCTGGATATCCTGTATGACTAGATGTCACATGATTCAGTAGGGAGCCACAGAAGGGTTGACAGCACAAGGATAGGCTGATGCTTTGGGTCAGGTCATTACTGAAACAGCAGTAGTCACTACATTTCTTTTTTGTGCCTCAGGAAATTGTTCCCATCTTAGATGGTAGTTCCTAGTCATCTGCTGTGGAATCTGTTATACTTTAGATGTTACTGCAGGTGCCACAGACTCCCTTAGCTTTTGATAGTCTAGAGAAGGCATTCAGTATCTCAATTTTACTAGGAAAGATTAGTAATCAGACATCCAGTGCCAAAATATCTAATTATACTGTATAATGTGTCTGTGTCTTCTCATCTGTCCAACAGGACAGTCAAGGTGCAGGTGTTTGTGCCTCAGGTGTTTCATATTGTTCTTTATTTTGTTACTAATTTTGGCCTTGTCACTCTTGCAAAATAATAGCTTAATTGTAATCCAGTAGGCCATCATTCCAGTATTTCTAATAAACCTTTCACATCTAGAGTAGTCAAAAAGATAAGATCCAAACATCTTCAAGTACAGAAGATGGAGAGATAATAATTTATGTTAAGCTAATCATATGATTTTTCTCTTGGATTTTGGCAAATATACCAAGGGCAAAACCCTCCCTCATCAACCATTCTACCCACTTACATACCACCTTTCATCTCCATAACAATTATCCTTCCTCATAAAGTCATCACCACACCCTCCTATTCTTCATATCCCCTCTAATCCCACCACCCACTCTCTTCAAACTAAACACCCAAATACCTCTTCTTACTAAACTAACAAATCATCTATACACCACTGTGAACCACTCCACCACTAAAATGGTTAGAACTACTCCAACTACCTCTCATATATACCACCTCACATATGCTCACAAAACTTTTTTCCAGCCATCCTCTCCTCCCTCCACTCTCTCTTTTAAACACACAAATGCATACAACAAAGAAGATCAAACAAAAAAAAACAATCAAAACACTAGAAATATTACTCACCCTCCTGACACTCCTCCTGTCCTCTCTTCCTCCTCCATCCTTCTCCCTTCCTCCTCCTTCTAGCTCCATCCTCCCCTCCCATCCTTCAAAAAATACCCATCCCTTCTCTTCTCATCTCACTCCCTGCTCTCTGCTCTTCATGGCAATAAATAATTTTCATGGTAACTAACTTCTTTATTTGATGACTGACTATTTTATCTTCGACTCTGCATATTTTTGTTTTTAATTTTGTTTTTTTTAATATTTTTGTTTTTGCGTTTCAGTTGTTTCTTTTTTATTGTGCATTGTACTGTACTTTGTTTTATTTATTACGTATTATGTATATCCCCTTTGTACTTGTTACTTTTATCATGTTGAACCCCATGTAATGTATCCTTGTATCCTCCCCAATTATCCATTAAATATGTTTCTTTCTCTGGAGGACCCCAGGACTCCATTTTTCTTCAAATGAATAGCTCAATTGACTATCCTGGTTAAACAAAAAATAATAATAGATTCCCTTTCTTTGGGAATGAATCAGAAAACAGCTGGCATTATTAAAGAATTTTTATATATAGGTAAGTATGTTTTTTTTATTTATTTTCATTTGTTAACCAGGGTAAAAGAATGATCCAAAAAGGATCCATTTCCATTTCAGCCACAGCCTGAGATTTACAACAGGGAACAAGAGAAGAAAAAAAATTAAATTTCAAAATACAGAGTCAACAGATTTCACAAAGGGTACAAAACAAACAAAAGATTAAACAAAAAGTATATACAATATGTGTGAGTGTGAGTGTGTGTGTGTGTGTGTGTGTGTGTGTGTGTGTGTGTGTGTGTGTGTGTGTATATATATATATATATATATATATATATATATATATGGTTACCTATCAAAACATCGACTCTTCAGAACATCTAAACTGAAAACATCAAGAGCATAACATCTAAACTTCAAAATATCTAAAACTCATAACATCGAATCTCAAAACATTGAAAACTACAAAGCAACTATAAATAACATCCCACACACTGTTTGCTACGTTTATGCAGGGGGGGGGGCAAGCTCCACTGCACCCCCAAGTGGGGGCTCTGCCCCCCACACTCCCCATAAATGAAATATACCAACTTCAAGGTTGCACTACAGTGGGGTTAGGAAATTAACTTTTTCCCCCACTGTAGTGCAACCTTGGAGTTAGTAAATTTAATTTACGGGGGGGGTGTGGGGGTGGACCCCCCCACATTGGGGGTGCAGGGGGGCTTGCCCCCCTGCATAAACATGGTAAAAACTCTGTGGAATGTTATTGATAGTTACTTTGTAGTTCTCAATGTTTTGAGATTCGATGTTATGAGTTTTAGATATTTTGAAGTTTAGATGTTATGGTCTTAATGTTTTGAGTTTAGATGTTATGAAGAGTAGATGTTTTGATAGGTAACCATATATATATATATATATATATATATATATATATATATATATATATATATATGTGTGTATGTAGTGTAGGGAACATCAATTCCCTATTACAAATATACTAGATTCCTTTTTCCTTTCCTTCTATACTTTTGTCAATCTGGTACCATCCACCCAGTCACCCAGTAGGCCCTTTTTAGATCACGCCATCTGAAACAAAGAAATTTGCATGTTTTTGGGGATAGCCTCCTTGGGAAGACTTGAGCCTGTTTCATGACAGGAAAATGTGAAAATGCTGTGTTTTTAAAGTATTAACTATTTACTATTATTTTATGCAGGATAAGGTTAAATGTAGAAATATGACTGTCAATAAGTATGTGTATCTGATTGCAAATCAGTATCAAAAGTATAATGAACAAAGCCTAATCATTATTATTTCAAGTCATATGTGTGTGTGTGTGTGTGTGTGTGTGTGTGTGTGTGTGTGTGTGTGTGTGTGTGTGTGTGTGTGTGTATGTGTGCACGTGTGTGAGTGTGTGTTTCTGTCTGTAAGGGGGTCAGTTTGCTTTTATATAGCCCTGCATGTCCATTTTTGTTTTGGGGAGGCCTAAGATATCTGTTACACAGGGAAAGCACAAGGACTTTTATTTGGTGTCAGGGAAGTTCGCTATAGAAGCCAGAGGATCTCAAGACCATAGTTACAACTTGGTGATCTCTTCAATGAATTAAGTCCTCTTGGGACCCTCTTTTCTATTTGACCTCATCTAACACTATCCACACCTTGGAATAATCTACTGTCATACTGTTTCATTTCAGGCCTCTAGTCATGAAAAAAATTAAGATTATAAAAAGACTCTACTCCAGATATAAGCTTTGCAGTAAACCAGTGATTGCTGATCTAGAAGATGAATATTTTCCCCCAGTCATCACCTGGTGAAACTTTGAATCCTAACATTCATAACCCACACTATGATTATTTGCAATGTCCTGTCCAGAGAGATTTACACACAACTCGTGTGTGTTACTGAACGGAATAACCTTGCCAAAAAAGAGGTAAACTATGCCTACAAAGCACCATCTTTAATTTCTGTATGTACTAAGCTAAAATACTCTGCCAAGTTAGACTGGTAAGATGTGCCTTCTACTGTTTCATGCCAATTGTTTATTTTATGTCTGGCCCATATGTTTCTTGGCAACTAGGATTATGCTAACCATTATATAGCTTCCTGGCCCCTCACTGGATCCTCCTTCATGCAAAACAGTGATATTGATAGTCTTGCACTACTTAGAGGCCTGCTTATGTTTTACTTATTTATTAAGATGTAAAACTATAAGACTGCAAATCCTTCTGGGATTTATTTCAGTATAGTCTGGTGATTGTTGATCCAGATGTTTTTCATCTTTTTGTTCAAAAGGCCATTCCAGTGTCTGCTCTGCTGTGATGTTTTCATGAGCAGAAAAGTGCCTCCAAATTAGAGGTACTTCTATATCTTCTGCAAAGTAGAAGAGTGAGTGACTATCAAAACATATTTTGATATGCATTCCAAATCTTGTTTTGTGTGTTATAGTTTTATAACAGTGGGGTGGTTAATGAACCAAAGGTCCCTTTATAGGGGAGACCTTAGACATAGCTAGTAAGAATATAAATATACATTATCATATCTCTCAACTGTCCAGATTTTTGCCTCATATTTTTGGTCTGTTCATCATAAAATTTGTGTGGTTTTTTTTTGACAAATTCACCAAATAATGACATTCATTTGAGTTTCAGACTTCATATTCTTCAGAAAATGCATGGTAATGTAAATCTTGTTATTCTAGCAACTTTCTAAGTCTATAAGAACAATATTTATCTGTCCCTATTTTTTGGCCTTTGTTCACCTGTTATTTTTGGGTTTGTCCAGATTTCTTGTGCTAAGAAGTTGAGAGCTATAATGATCACACACTCTTGCACTGGCTTGCAATGGAGGGATTTTCTGTACAAGAGTTTAATGCCTTACAGTTGGTCCACTGAAGTAAAATTCACAAATCTTGCTTTTACAGACCTGACTTAGTGTAAATATTCTTTTCAGATGCCAAGTACTTTTGCGAGGTTAAGGAAAACCGTGTTGGCTACATTAGAAACTGATGCAGATAGTGGCTATATGAGTTTTAGGAGTTTCTATGTGCGAGTATGTGTCTGTGGAGACTTTTCACAGCACCCCAAAGACTGCTGCAATAGGACAGATGTTCTTTTGACCCACGAGGCAGCTACTGCCAATCTGATTATATTAAGTATGGGCTGTAAGGAACAGAACCTGCATGGGTAAGGATGGCATATCTCCTTGTGGAAAAAGCTTTATTTTCAATAACACCCCAAAGACTGCTTTAGGCAGTACAGTTTTGCTGAAGTGAGTGCCAGTAAATCTTGTTTAGCAAAACAGATTAAATCCTGTTTAGATTAGAATGACTGCAGGTTAGTAATTTGTCCTAGTGTAAAGTAGCTACCAACTGGATCTTTAATAGAACGTATCTGAGAGGCTATGTGGATGCATGCTTTGAGTACTAACTGAGAAATAGTGCTTATGTTTCTTAATGCAGTGTCATATAATAATACTTGGAACTCTGCTGCCTTTAAAGTTTTTGACAGTTTTCTACACACAACATGATGGATGGTAGCAGATTTCAGTCTCTTGGGGATGCAACACTGGATGGCTTGTCATCAGCTTTGCATAATTCCTCACTGCATCTGCAAACTAAGTTTTCTAAACTACACAGTCTTTCCTGTTTGGAACAAGCAGGGACCTCACATCATTTAATTAACTACATGACAATCTGATCAGTGTATGCGAGCATGCTGTATTTTTAATAGTGACATCATTACATTTGAGTGTGTTTCATTATAGCCAAATGCAAGAAAATATCTAAAAAGTGACAAGATGATTGTGTAGCTATGTGCAAGCAAAATATTTAGCAGTATTAAAAAGTGTTGAAATGCCAACGAGCGATGACAGTCGACAGACCTTTTGTAAAAATAGAGCGTGAACTGAAGCATTGAATTTGAGGTCATGGACTGTTGTAATTTTCAAATGCATTTTGTGAAATCTAGATAAAAGGATAACAGCAATTGGGGCAAAACATAATGAATGCATGTATTACTATCACTGGTGAATCTTGATGACACAACTGTAAATGTCATGTTGTCTTATGTTATGTGGGCCTTTCTGGCCCAAGGCACTTAACAGTTCCATTTTGATAGGAAAATTAGATGTGAAATCCCATTGCTGCAGGTAGGACTCCTGCTGTTATTTTCTAATATTCCGTTTTCATTTTTTATCTCATAAATTATATAAACCCCACAGGACAGCATGTTGCTGAAGTTATTAAACAGCTAGGAAGCACATCAGATTAGATGCAAATCTGCTTTTAGAGCAATGTGTAAATCCGCTGTGTCAAGGTTCATATTTTACATGCATGCAGTCTAGCTACAATCCAAGTATTCAGCCTAAGTCCTTCCTTAAAACAGTTTGACAAACATAATCTTCACTCTGTTCCCTGCTACTGCATATGCAGCACTAGTATTTGGTTCTTTGTGACTGCACTGAAGGTCCAGTGTCTGAGAATATTTAATACTGTGACATAATATATGTATGGGATGTTTTCCCCATTCAGAAATGCAACTTAACTGTTCGAACAAACTGATAGATAAGTAGACTGTTCTGACAATAAACCAGAAGACTTTACAGGCCATGTTACAAAGCAAACAGCTTTAACTAGTGTGTAAACATGTAGAAAAAAGTACTATACAAGGCTATAGTACAGCTTAGGTATTGACCAACAAGATATGAGCACATGACGACACTTGATACAACGAGACTCATAGCTGAATGGCTCTGTATGAGTATTATAGCTGGCACGAATCCAGCTGTCTCGACCTTACCGTAATCTTGCTTCAGTCTTTCCTTCCTTTGTCCAAACCACCTTTAACCTTTCTGATAATGTGCATGGAACCGCTGTCTTAGACAATACATTCGGGGCATACATTCCATTCACTGATTCTATATATCGCAATATGTAACTGAAACCATACCCTGCAGCTGATACTGATGTCTTTTACTCCTGACTATCTGACCAGAAAGAGAAGTTGACTATTAGAGGGGACCTGCCAAAAGAAATGTCAGTACACAACAGAAGAGTTATAATCAAGACCATATACTTATGCTCTGGAGCTGGAGAATAACTTCAGCTTTTATGATAGCTGGCAGCTGGCATTTAACGCAAACACTGCTGGGTTATATAAGTTTAATGAAAGAAACCAAAGAAAATATGCAGTCTTTGTGGGGGTTTCCCTCAGCAGGACAGGAGAGGGCAATTGTGAAAGCCAACATAATGCAGGAGTGGTAGCATGAAGAATTGATTCCAGTGATACACATACAATTCCTTCATTGCAGAAGGGACTGGTGAGACCACACTTAGAATCTTGTGCACAATTCTGTAAAGAGTAAGAAAAGAAATTTAGAACATCTAAATGTCTGTTAGTTGGTGTAGAGGTTAACGTTGTGAGTTGTAGTTTCTGTGGTACAGGGTTTGATATTAGGGTTTGATATATAAAAAGAGAGAAAAGGAAATGATGATATGAATACACTATGTTGTTTCTAGGAATGTGAAATGGGTGAGTTACAGAGATTAGATTTGAGAATGCATTCCATACCATTTAATTTTCTTGCCAGCTTCTCATGGGTTACAGATTCAAAGGTTATGCTTATGTCCATTGGCATCATATCAAGACGTTATCCAACTCAAGCTGGACAGGCATGCTGCACACTATGAGAAGTCAAATTGTTCAGAGCCAGATCGTGGTCAAATGGGGCTCTAGGCAGGGTAATGGACTGCCCCCCCCCCCAACAGCTATACCAATATCCCACTACCTGATTGTCACTTGCCAATTACCATAAAATACTTTTTAAACCTTTCAGAATGCACACTACTTCTTTTTTCTCTTCTACAATGATTTGAGAGTTGGATTTAATTTAAAACTGTTATTTCACATTTTACAACAAAAACACTGACAGCCATTCACTAAACAAAACAAAACAAATCAGTTTCACACTGAAAACACACTTAGCATGAGCAACAGTAAACAACTCTTCCCTTGAAACTCACATTTATTGAAAATGCATCTGGTAATCCACTAAACTGCAAGGCATGTGCTGGGACTCATAGTCAAACAGCATGTAGTGAAACACAAATTAGTATCTATGTGAAGGGAGCAGGAATTCAAAAGACAAACTTTACTGCCCACTGGATGCAAGTGAGACAGCCCTCTGGATGCAAGTCTTTCTTTTCAGGTGCAGCCTAGGATCAGTCTCTGTTGAAGTGACTCGGCCACAGTCACATAGTAGACAAATGAAGGCTGAAGAAGTCAAATCCTGCACTGCAAAAGCAGCTCACAGTCTTAGTCATCCAGGCAGACTGTTGTAGCCAAACACATTGTATTTCACACCCATGTGCCTGCAAAAAACATGTAGTTATACACACACATACACACACAAACACAAAACCATTAATTACAGCCACCTGCATAACTGTAAACCTTAGCTATTTGCTTGAGAACATTACATTAATAAATTATAGGTTAACACTAGGCTATTAGTTTGCAGACTATTACAAACCTACATAACAATCACAGGTTAGAATCAAACCCTGTACCTTGTATCTATAAAGTAAAAACCTTAACTGTTATGCCAATCCCACCCTAAATAATTCAGTGAGTTCTCTCTAGGTAAATGTTTCCACTGAGAGGAAGTGTACACAGCAAGGCTGTTAGATACTCCTCTCCTACCTAGCTCTCTGTTCACACTCACACTAGTTAGTCATTGCCAGATTTGAACCCCGCCCTGCCACCTGCCACAGCAGAATTCCAGAATTGTGTTTCAGCTTGTTACTGTCAAAGCAATACAGTGAAACCCATGGCACCCCCTACCCTCTCAACTTCATAGCTCAAACCAGAGACAAAAACTCAAAAATCAGGAACCAGTTTTTAATGTTTCTTTTGTATACGGATATAACACCATCCCCCACTCTGGAATTATAGATAAACTCACTAAACTGGGTATAAGTCCCTATGCCACAAGATGGGTTGCCAACTGGCTCACTGACAGAATCCACACTGTGAAAGTAGCAGACTCTAAATCCAACTTCAGACCAGTGACAAGTGGAGTACCACAGGGTTCAGTCCTAGGTCCTCTCCTGTTTGGTATCTACTTCTCTGAAGTACAGGCTAACACAGAAGGTCTTTGGCTAACAAAGTTCATAGATGACTGCAAACTAGGAACCATAATCAAAACTCACTGAGACAAATGCCTGGTGTCAAAGCCATGGCCTCAAGCTCAATGCCAAAAAGTGCATTGTCATCCCCTTTGGTAAAAACTCTGTACCCATGAACTACCACATAGGCGGTAGGCTACTTAACACAGAAAGTGTGATAAGACACCTGGGGACACAGGTGGACAGTAGTCTCTACTTTGATAATCACATTGCCACAGTAGTCAGGAAATCCTTCTACGTGGCACACCTCATCACAAAAGGTTTCACATCCAGGAAAAAAGAGGTCATTGTTCCCCTCTACTCATCACTCATCATACCCATTATAGAGTACAATGCCCCTTTTGGTATGTACCTCACAAGACATCTACAACAACTGGAAAGGCCACAGAAATACCTCACAAAGAGGATTACCGGCCTCAAACAGATGCCCTATGCAGACCGTCTCAGATAACTCCAGCTTTACTTTGTCGCATATCGCTTACTCAGAGGCAATCTCTGCCTAACATACAGAGCTATGTCAAACCCAGAACTGTTGGGCATGCTCCACTTAAAGAAATACCAATCCCTCCGAGCTACATTCTCTAGTGACCTAAACCTTGTCACCACAATAAACAGAACATGCTGGAGGGATAGATTCCTGTCTCAGAGACTTTCCATACTCTGGAACAAACTACCTATCTATATCAAACAAAGCTTCTCATTAGCACTCTTCAAGAAAAATCTTGATGACTGAATGGGAGATAGGAAATTCACCGCGGGAATCACTTCTGTGGCTCTGATTGACAGGGGCACAGTAAAATAATTTTCTTGGGTGGCAAAAGCCAGGGTACCATTTGGCTAGGCTTATATAGGCCCTAGGGCCAATAGCCTAGTACCTACCTATGAACCTATGAACCTATACTTAGAAAGTTGCTTGAATAAAATATTTTGCATTAGCACATGTTATATGAAGGATACAAAGTCTGAAATTCCTGCCTGTCATTATTTAAGAATTGCAGTCTGTGACAATTTTTCAGAAAACCACAAATTTTACAAGTAGACAAAAATACTTGTTAACATCTTTGCTCAAGAATTTTGGACAAAGCTAAAAATAATGAGGTAACAAAGACACAAATTTTAAATATTGTTTTACCTATTTGCTAACCAAGAAAACTCACTGTACAAAATGTCCCTTCTCAGGGATAAACTAGAAGCACTGTCTGAATGACTTGCTCAAAGGCACACAGGCAAATGGAGGTGGAAGGATTCAAACCATGTACTTTTGACTACAGGAAGCAGTTGTTAATAGTTCAAAGCCTTAAGTGCTAGACAACTCGAGCTAGCTTTAATGACTAGCATTATTGACTGACTGTTACCTCAGTGATTCCTCAGAAAGTGCAGAAGTTAAGGAAAGTTTTTCAGTTAATTGCAGTGGGTTAAGGCTTTATGCCAGTGATGGTGAACCTTTTGGGCTCGGCATGTAAAAAATTTAGAAAATCCCTAACCTGACTCTGCTAATGTGTTGCCCCCACCCCCCAATAAATAAATAAGTAAAACAGCATAGCTCTCAATGCATCAGGGATAAATCTCAACAGAATCAGGGACAAAACTAGAAATGAGAGACATGGACAGTTTTAAACTGCTAGTACTATTGACAGTGACAGAAAAAAATGAACATGAATTAATATACATTTTCTGAAGTAAAATAAGTGTATAAATCTAATTATTGTCATTATTAAGTCTAAAAAATCACCAGTTTTAGTAGGGAATTAAGAGGGACTGTTGAGAGGAATGTAAAACAGCGCACACTTAGAAATGAAGACTACTTGCCCTTTGCAGAACTGTAACCACTTAGAGTGAACAATGTCAACACTGCCTTTTTCAGTCTCTATTGAGACAGTATACCAAAATAGTCTTTGAGGTTAATAACGTCCTTACCTCTGCAGCAGTGTTGTTGATCTGGCTCCTGGCACAAAGTAATTCTATGTACTTCACACAAGCAACGAATGCAAAAGCAGTTTCTTTGGTAACTCAGGTGTTGGTGAACGCTGGCGTGTCACCCAAAACATTGTGGTGTGTCACCTTTGACATGCCATCACTGCTTTATGCTCTTAATAAACTGCTTCCTGTAGTCAAAGATACAGGGGTTGATTCTTTCTAGTTCTATTTGCCTCCTGTGTGATTTTTCAGCAAGTGTCTTAACCAGACAGTGCTGCTGAGAGTTGGTAGATAAAAATATATATTTTCAGAGCAGTAACTATGGTGCTCTGATGATTGATATTACTGTCTAATTGTAATCTCCAGTGATTTACCTTACCTGGATATTCTGTAAGCCTAGTAAATCCACCTAAACGGTAGTTCAGTGGAGGCAAAGGCAGTAATCATCCAGGGACTCCACTGGAGGCAGAGGCATCATCCTGAAGATCAGTAATCATCCTGGAGGAAGACACAAACACAACCTGCTCCCAGGTGATCTCCCACTCATTGGGGTCCTAATCCTCGTCCCACTCATAATCCCCTCCCTGCATCACTTGTGTCATACTTGTGCTTGGTCTCCTGCTAACAGTATTAAATAACAAAGCTCCCCCTTGGTGTGCTTCTGGCTGTGCATGTGTGCTGACACTGGAAGACCTTGGAAGATATCCCTCCTCATTTTTTCGAAGGTACATGGATGATAGAGGAACATTTTTTATTGGGAGTTAGAATGGGAGGTAATGCAGCACCTTTTTTTTTTATTGTTATGGCCAGACAAGCCCCCAAGTCAGCACTGGACCCTAAGCATCAGCCTGGGTCACCTTGTGTTGGATCTGGCCCTGATTTTGTTGGTCATTGACCAAAGAGTTAGCATTCAGGAGCTTCAACAGCCTTCCCAAAATAATCTTTTTCATAACTTTCCTTGGAATGGAAGTGAGACTAATTGTCTTATAATTATATGATTTCTTCCTATTTCCACATTATACAAATGGACCATTGTCAACAGTTACCTGTATTGTGGCAACTCACCAGTTACTAATTAATGTTCTGCCATGTTTCACAAGCAATGTAACCCTATAAAACAACTTGAAAGGCGACTTATCAACAACTCACATCTTATCCCCCTGAAGTCTACAAAGTTTCTTCACTAATTCTTCCTGGTCACTCTTTCATCTTTCCTTTTGCACCAGTCTTCACTTACTATTCTTTCTCCTGCTGGTATTTTACCTAAAACACTGTTGAGTAACTCATTCAGTGATTCTACTTGCTCTTTGGCTTTTAACCTTCCTTTTCTTCTCTTCAAATAAGACAAGCACTTACTGCTTCCTTCCGAATTATCTTATGGATCTGAAAAATCTATTTTGCCCATTCCTAGCTATTGCGGCCCATTTCTTTTATTTTGGCTACCTTGACCTATTGAATGAGCCTTTTACCTTTTTTGTTGCCATATCACAGGCATTTCTTATTCTATCCTCCTTATCTGTCCTTGGCAGACTTCTCTGATGTTATTAGTAACTTGTCATACCTCTCTTTAACTGCACTGGTTCCCTCCTTTTCCCATATTTATACTTTATCATCGATCCACCGTTATTGCCATTTTATGCCATCCTTACACATTACTACTTTTTTCAACAGACTGAGATGTACCCTTTCAGTATCTCCAGATTTTTGTTCCTGTGGAATGTCTGAGCATGTTGATTATTGGCCAAAGATTCCTTCTCAGAGCCTGTCACCCTCCACCTACAATGGTTAGGATTCAGTCAGTGATATTTCCCTTTCTGCTTGAGGATATCAGTTTTCTCCAGTACAGTTTCTTCTACAGCTTCTATTATTTTCCTTTTATCTTTTTTTTACCCCTGATGTGGGCACTTCCTATTTTCCTTCAAAAATAAAAATTGCCCTCCAGTTTTGTTCTTTTTCTCTTTGTACATCCAGTAATCCCAGTTTTAAGCTTGTTATCTCATCCCTCTAACTATATAAGTACTACAAACAAAATTTATTCAACCACTTGATATTAATTCCTTACATACTACGTTTTGTCATTTTAATTTTTTAGCATTTTATAAAATGTATCTGGTACTATGTTTAGCACGACATACAAAATACATACAAAAATACTAAAGATTAACCAAAGTGTAGTAAAAAGAGTTTTAAAAAATATGCATAATTTGCTGTCTATTACAGAAGCATCTAAATGCATGAGCCACATCTCTAAGGAACTATTCACAATAAACTCCTTCTCAAAAATGTTCTTGGTCCATTTGAAGCATAAAGATAATTACTTATCCTGTAGAACAAGTCCACAAATCCTATTACAAGCTGAAAAAAAATAGTTCTAAAGCCAAAGGAGGTGGATAACCTATTATGACTCAGCTGGACCCCAACCCAGTTGAACAGCCTGCATCTCTAACATGTTATGCACCTGAAACAGCCGAACTGTAAACTGACAAAGTAACCATAATTATGAAAAACTTCACTCTAAGGAAACCAAGCTGACTGTTAAGCTGTAGATGGATTCCAACGCACAAACAAAGCTGTCAAAAAACATCTTAATTATAGTAATTGCTTACAAGCTGTGAAAGTTCTTGTGTAGTAGGAAGGCACTGTTGAATGCCTTTAATAGTTTCATAGGTTCACAGGTGTATACTAGGTTAATGGCCCTGGAGCCTTTATAAGCCTAGCCCATAGAAGTGCCCTGGCATTGTGCCACCCAACGTTATTTCCCAGTGCCCCTATCAAGTAGAGCCACTGGAGTGATCCCCAGGGTGAACTTTCTATTACCCATACACTCATCACGATTTCTCTTGAAGAGGGCCAGTGAGGTGCTCTGCTTGACATGTATGGGAAGTCTATTCCAGAGCACGGGCAGTCTCTGGGTGAGGAACCTGTTCCTCCAGCATGTTCTGTTGATTGTGGTAATGAGGTTGAGGTCCCTGGAGCGTGTGATGTGGAGGGATTGGGATTTCTTTAGATGTAGCATTTCTAACAGAGCTGGGTCAGACATGGCTTTGTAAGTCAAGCAGAGATCATCTCTAAGTAGGCAATATGAGACAGAGAATAGCTGGAGTCTTTTGAGTCTGTTTGTGTAGGACATGTGTTTAATGCCTAGGAGCCTCTTAGTGAGGTACTTCTGTGGCCTTTCCAACTGTTGCAGGTGTTTAGTGAGGTACATGCCAAATGGGGCATTATACTCGATGATTGACCTAATGAGGTAAGAGTAGAGAGAGAGAGAGAGAGAGAGAGAGAGAGAGAGAGAGAGAGAGACGATGACCTCTTTCTTCCTGGATGCAAAACCCTTGGTAATGAGATGTGGCACATAGAAGGATTTTCTGACCACAGTGGCAATGTGGTGGTCGAAGGAGAGGTTGCTGTCATCCTGCATACCCATGCCTTCAGTGTTCAGTGAGCTCCCATCGATGTGGTAATTAGTGGGAACTGAGTTTTTACCAAAGGGGATGACGACGCATTTTTTTGGCATTAAGCTTAAGGCCATGGTTTCGACATTGGTCTCAATGAGGCCTTTCTGTAGGATGTCTGCATCACTTGGGGAGTTAATAATGGCTTCCAGCTTGCAGTCGTCTGTGAACTTGGTCAGCCAGAGTCCCTTTGTGTTGGCCCGGACTTCTGAGAAGTAGATGCCGAATAGGAGAGGACCCAGGACCGACCCCTGTGGGACTCCACTCGTGACTGGTCGGAAGTCTGACTTGAAGTTCGCTACTTTCACACTGTGTGTTCTATCTGTGAGCCAGTTTGCAGCCCACCTAGTGATATAGGGGTTGATGCCTAGTTTGGTGAGTTTATTAATAATTCCCGAGTCAGGAATGGTATCAAACGCCTTGGCCAGATCAAAGTAGGCTGTATGCATTGCCTTAACTTCATCCACAGCCCTGGTGACTGACTCAAAGAAGTCAACCAGGTTGAGCAGGCATGATCTCCCTTTCACAAACAGCAAAACAGTCCCTGCACGTACGGCAACTGCGCGGCCCCAAAAAGCAATAATCCAGTACTGAAAAGAGGACCCAGCAAGCTATGGCAAACTGTTTAATAACTAAGATTTCATGTCAAACATAAAAATAGAGATAGAAAACAAAACAGACCAGTTTTGGCTATAAAGTCAACATAGCCTTCATCAGTGTTATACAAATCATAACTCCAATTACTCCATTTTATAGTAGACATGTAAATAATCTGAAAATTCATTGGTCATTCACAGATGCTCATTAAGTCCCGGTGAGAATAGCCCACCTAATTTGATGATCCATTTCTTTTCTTTAGTATTCAACATGGTATGCCATCTGGCTTTATTCATCCTATTGCCCATAATTTTGTCAATCACAATAAATCTGAAAGAAGCATTCTTGTGTATCATAGTATGTTTATAAAGAGCATTGCTGGTCTTTTTGGTTCTGATGTCACTAAGGTGTTCTGATATGCGTAACCTTAAAGGTCTAGATGTTTGGACTATGTAAAAAGCAGAACAGGTACAGGTTGCAAGGTAGATGACCCAGTCCATGCCACAATTTGCAAAGAACTCAATGTCGTATATATTCCTAGTATTATTACTGGTGAATTCTTTGGATTTGGTTACACTCCTGCAATGAGTACAATGACCACAAGGCACGCAACCCACAAGTAAGTCACCAGTCAAGGTTTTTTGAGTGGAGTCCGATTTGTTCCTACAACTGTGTTTATAATGACTAAGCTGTGAGCCTAAATTCCTACCCCTATGAAATGAAAAGAAACATCTGTCTTGTAAAAAAGTTGAAAGGTTGGTATCCGCAAGGAATATGTTCCAGTGCCTCTGTACACTGTTCAATAAAAGATCAGTGTTTCTCCCATAAGTAGTTACTAGATGAATCAATGATTGATTCCCTGGTTTCTTCTCTTTGTACCTCAAAAGTTCCTTCCTGTTGAGTGTAGATACCCAATTACTAGCACTGATGATATTACCCATTTTGTAACCCCTATCCCTGAATCTTGTAGTTAGATCATCTAAAGTGTTCATAGATATTCGGATGTGAACATATACGTTTCATCCTTTGGAATTGGGATTTTGGAATATTCTTGCAAATATGTGGTGGGTGAAAGCTGGAGGCATGGAGAAGTGAGTTATATTGTGGATATTTTCGATAGACTTCTGTTTCTAAGGTGTGGTCAACATTCCTAGTGATCAGGATGTCCAAATAGGTGATTTGTTGAGAGCTGTAATTGGCTGTAAATTGAATGCCCCATTTATTGTCATTAAGATACCCCACAAACTTCATTAAATATTCCTCATCAGATCTCCATACCATCCAGCAATCAAGGAACCCTCTCCAAATGTCAATCTCATCTAGATAGATGTTATGTGTGTTGGCATATATCAAGAACTCTTCCACATATGCCATAAACAGATCGGCATAAATGGGGTCAAAAGATGCCCCCACTGCTGTGCCCTGGACTTTCCAATAGCATTTGTCCTGGTAGAAGAAAGCGTTCTTGATTAGCTTGGTTAGCACATGTTCCGCAAGGCAAATTAAGAAAGTATTAAAGCCTGGGGGATAGAGTTCTGATTTATTTAACCAGTATTCAATTGCCACTAATCCCGCCTTGTGTGGAATGTTGCTATGCAGTGCCAAGGCATCCAGAGTGCATAATAGCCATCCCGGTTCTAGTTGCATGTCTGAAACAATTTGGAGAAATTCAGTGGTGTCTTGAATTCTTGAATGTACCCATTTGAGTAGGGGCTGCAGGTATTGTGTGAGGAATTGTGAGAGGAGTTCTGTAATTGAGCCCCTGCCTGAAACAATGGACCTGCCTAGTGTATTGTTAAGATCCTTATGTATTTTTGGGAGGAAGTAAATATATTGACTCACAGGTCACTTGAAATGGTCAAGTGATATAAAGTGGTGTTTGAAATGATACGCTCCTCCTTGACTGACCACAAAAACTGATCAATCTGTTTCTTAAATCTAAAGGTAGGATCTAACAGCATACAGGTGTAATATCGCCCATCGCTAAGCTGTTTAATTGCTTCTGCATTATATTGTATCCAATTCATCACAACCACAGCCCCACCCTTGTCAGCAGGTAAAATGATCAATTTTTTGTTGTTTACCAATTCTTCTAAAGCTTGAATTTTGACCTTTGAGAGATTATTGGCTTTACATTGGAATTCCCTTGAATGAAAGTGTAAATCCTTTAGAATAGATGTTTGAAACATTTGTACATTAGGATGCATGGGAGTGTAAAATTTGATTTGTGATATTTGAAGCACTCCTCATATTCAGGGTTATCAGATGACTGAAAATATAACCATAGGTTAAGCAATCTACAAAAGGATATAATATACTGTGTAAGAGTATCTTCGGAGACAAAGAAGCCAGGTATAAAATTCAAACCTTTATTCAATATTTTTATTTGGATATTTGACAGAGGCTGTTGTGTTGTGTCTTTCGGCTTTTCCCGGTTAGGGGTCGCCACAGCGGAACTCCGGTGGGCTAATGATTGGCAGTTGATTTTTACATGCTGAGTTGCCAGCCCTGATGCACAACCTTCAACGAAGGTACGCCCATTCACGCATGTCTCCACGCAGAAGACACTCTAGCTGATAATCGAACCGGACAGCGTCTCACTGTGAGGTGACAACGCTACCGCAGCACCATTTGACAGAGGTACTGTAGAAATATTCAACATGTTGTTAGTAATTATTTCTGAATTATCAATTTGAGTAGTCCCTCCATTTTTTCCACTCTTGGAATGTTTCCTCCCTCCCCTCCTCTGTCTCGCCCTAAGGGGGTTTGTGTGTTGCTTCTTTTTGACAATGGGGAGTCTGGGGCATGCTATGTGTCGGGGTCAGTCGCTGATGAGGATTCTTTTCCAGATGTATTGTAGCTAGATGAGGTGAGTCTTTTGAGGATCGACCTAGGTCTCTTCCATTTGCACACATTCCTGCCATCATTTTCAAACTTAACTTGTTTGTTGTTGTTGCTAAACAGGGTGTCCCTATCATAATCAGCTAGGTCTCTCGGGAATTTCTGCCTTTTCCTTGCCTTAAGCTGTTGTTCAAGATTAAGAAAGTCTTTGCTAAGTTTGGTAAGGCATGTATCATACAGTGGTAAGCCTTCAAATGTCTTAGTTTCCTCAAATAATCTAGTTACTTCAGCTGTGTCTTTCTGTTTAGTGCGGTCATAATAGGAGGCCAAAACCCCCACAAACCCCATTGATGCTTGTTGCTGAGCCATGGCCCACTGTTCCGCTAGTCTGGTACTAACAACAATGTGTTGAATATTTCTACAGTACCTCTGACAAATATCCCAATAAAAATATTGAATAAAGGTTTGAATTTTATACCTGGCTTCTTTGTTTTTGAAGATACTCTTGTACAGGATATTATATCCTTTTGTAGATTGTTTAACCTAAGGTTATTTTTTCAATCATCTGATAACCCTGAACATTAAGAGGGCTAAAAATATCACAAATCAAATTTTACACCCCCTATGCATCCTAATGTACAAATGTTTCAAACATCTATTCTAAAGGGTTTACATTTTCATTCAAGTGAATTCCAATGTAAAGCAATAACCTCTCAAAGATCGAAATTCAAGCTTTACAAGAATTGGTAAACAACACGGAATTGGTCATTTTATCTGCTGACAAGGGTGAGGCTGTGGTTGTGATGAATTGGATGCGAATTTCATCTTTTATCAGCCATGGAACTGCACTTTTCTTGTTTTTTATAAAATGCAGAAGCAATTAAACAGCTTAGCGATGGGCGATATTACACCTGTATGCCGTTAGATCCTACCTTTAGATTTAAGAAACAGATTGATCAGTTTTTGTGATCAGCCAAGGAGGAGGGTATCATTTTAAACACCACTTTATGTCACTTGACCGTTTCAGATCCTATGAGTCAATATATTTACTCCTCCCAAAAATACATAAGGATCTTAACAATCCACCAGGCAGACCCATTGTTTCAGGCAGGGGCTCAATTACAGAACCCCGCTCACAATTCCTCACACAATACCTACAGGCCGTACTCAAATAGGTACATTCAAAAATTCAGGACACTACGGAATTTCTCCAAATTATTTCAGACATGCAACTAGAACCAGAATGGCTATTATGCACTCTGGATGTCTCAGCACTGTATACCAACATTCCACACAATGCGAGATTAGAGGCTCTTGAATACTGGTTAAATAAATCAGAACTCTATCCCCCAGGCTTTAATACTTTCTTAATTTGCCTTGCGGAACATGTGCTAACCAGGAAAGCTTTCTTCTATCAGGACAAATGCTATTGGCAAGTCCAGGATGCAGCAACGGGGGCATCTTTTGCCCCCAATTATGCCAATCTGTTTATGGTCATATGTGGAAGAGTTCTTCATATATGATAACACACATAACATCTATCTAGATGAGATTGACATTTGGAGAAGGTTCCTTGAAGATTGCTGGATGGTATGGAGATCTGATGAGGAATATTTAATGGAGTTTGTGGGGTATCTTAATGACAATAAATGGGGCATTCAATTTACAGCCAATTACAGCTCTCAACAAATCACCTATTTGGACATCCTGATCACTAGGAATGTTGACCACACCTTAGAAACAGAGGTCTATTGAAAATATCCACAATATAACTCTCTTCTCCATGCCTCCAGCTTTCACCCACCACATATTTGCAAGAATATTCCAAAATCCCAATTAATAAGGATGAAATGTATATGTTCACATCTGAATACCTATGAACACTTTAAGGATGCTCTAACTATAAGATTCAAGGATAGGGGTTACAAAATGGGTAATATCCTCAGTGCTAGTAATTGGGTATCTACACTCAACAGGAAGGACTTTTTGAGGTACAAAGAGAAGAAACCAGAGAATCAATCATCGATTCATCTAGTAACTAGTTATGGGGGAAACACTAATCTTTTATTGAACACCGTACAGAGGCACTGGAACATACTCCTTGCGGATGCCAACCTTTTAACTTTTTTACAAGACAGATGTTTCTTTTCATTTCAGAGGGGTAGGAATTCAGGCTCACAGCTTAGTCATTATAAACACAGTTGTAGGACCAAATCAGACTCCACTCAAAAAACCTTGACTGGTGACTTACTTGTGGGTTGCGTCCCTTGTGGCCATTGTACTCATTGCAGGAGTGTGACCAAATCCAAAGAATTCACCAGTAATAATACTGTTAATGTATATGACATTGGGTTCTTTGCAAATTGTGGCATGGACTGCGTCATCTACCTCGCAACATGTACCTGTTCTGCTTTTACGTAGGCCAAACGTCTAGACCTTTAAGGCTACGCATATCAGAACACCTTAGTGACATCAGAACCAAAAAGACCAGCAATGCTCTTTATAAACATACCATGATACACAATAATGCTTCTTTCAGATTTATTGTGATTGACAAAATTATGGGCAATAGGATGAATAAAGTTAGATGACATACCATGATGAATACTAAAGAAAATAAATGTATCATCAAATTAGGTGGGCTATTCCTACCAGGACTTAATGAGCATCTGTGAATGACCAATGAATTTTCAGCTTATTTACATGTCTACTATAAAATGGAGTAATTGGAGTTATGATTTGTATAACACTGATGAAGGCTATGTTGATTTTATAGCCGAAACCGGTCTGTTTTGTTTTCTATCTCTGTTTTTATGTTTGACATGAAATCTTAGTTATTAAACAGTTTGCCATAGCTTGCTGGCTCCTCTTTTCAGTATTGGATTACTCCCTTTCACAAAGCCAAACTGCGTGGGGTCCAGAGTTTGGAGATTTCCTATAACTTTGTTAATCAGGTCCATGATGATGCACTCCATAGCTTTACATATCAGACTCATCAGGCTACTGTGGTGATAATTCCCAGGGTCTGTAGTTGTTTCTCCTTTATGGAGAGGGATGACTGCAGCAGTGTGCCATTCAGTAAGGACAAAGCCTAAGGTGAAGCTGTGACTGAACAGGGCACACAGATGTGGTGCAAGTTCACTTTGTAGTTCATGTAGAACACAGCCAGGGATATTACTGGGTCCCATGGAAGGTGTATTCTTGGCCTTAGACAATGCAGCTTTAACCTGTGCTGCTGTAATGCTGGGTGCCTGGCATTCTTCCAGTATTGTTATTGGCCCTTTAGGGGAGGAGAGAGGGGTAAAGTTGGCACGGAATCTGTCGGCCAGTATGTTGGCAATATCTGTTGGCTCAGTATAGAAAGTACCATTGTGCAGCAACTCAGAGCAAATCTGGGTATTGCCGTGGAGGTTCTTGATATTACTATAGAAGGCTTTGTGATTGTTTGTAGTGTCTGACGCAATTCTGCCTTCATAGCTGGCTTTAGAGGATTTGATGAGGGATCTCAACTTTTTGTTGAGGCTAATAAAGGAGTTTTTCCAGTCTTGGGACTTCACCTTTTTCTGCAACAGTTTCTTCCTTTTGTTGTAGAGTTTATTAATGGCTGAGTGGGGACCACCAGATTGGCTTCCTTTTTTTGAGGAGAGCGTCTTGGTTCTGTTGGGTATGGCTAGTTCCATGCACTTATGTACATGTTCGTACAGTGCATTGCTGCATGATTCGGCAGTCATGCAGCTATTTTTCAATGGTATGGGTGCCATGAAGTTAGCCACTTCTGTTTTTAGGAGTCCAAAGTCACCTTTGGAGAAGTTTTTCAAGGTGGTTACCTTTGTGGGGAATGTGGGTAAGATGTGGATTTCCATGGTGATTAGTTTATGGTCGGATCTGACCAGGGAGGAATTGACTATTGATGGTTTTGTAAACTGTCTGGATATCAATTTCAATAAAGCTCTAGGTGACATTTCAAAATGCAGCTAAGTACTGTTCTACAGGAGACTAAAATGTATTCAAAAAGGGTTGTAGAGGAATATCACTGCTTTGGTTTCCCAAGGAAAATACATGCAGGGCTAAAGTTAAGGAGATAATTTTTCTGGTGTGGCTATTAGGAATGTAGCATTGTATGTTGCTCATAACTTTATATCAGCATATTGTAAAATAAATTTAAATGTATATTAGTATATGACTGTGGCAGAACGCTTACTATAAAGTAATTTCTGTTGTGTCTGTGTGAGAAACATGATACCCGAATGTTTCTGACTGATAAGCAGTGAGCTCCATTTAGCGAACTCTTAACAGTAGTAAACTACTCAGTGGTGCCTGCCACCTGAATATGTGAATAGCTGCAACAATTATTGTTAATTGTATCACAGTGTAGAAAGGGGAAGGGCTGTATTTTCAAAGTAACACAATATGAAAATGAAATGCTATTCTGCTTGTCATGGAACCAGTAAATGTTGAAAGTGAGGTTTTAAAACAAATAATTATAACTGTTTATCATAAGTTTAGAACTAGTTGCATTGCTTTGGAAGATGAACAGGGGTCATTTACCTTAATAACACATTTTCTAAAAAATACTCTGCATGAATTCTATGTATAGCTTTCCTCTTTTGGTGTACGTCACACTCTTAGTCATCCAGTCACTTTATACATGAATCCCCCCATCCACCGCTTTTTGCCTAAAGTCAGCACTTCATAATCAAGTATACACTGAAACATTGTTTGAAACATGAAAATTCAGTAAATCTGTATTGAGGGCAGAGCAAAATGCAAAGTACATTCATCTGATACTGTAGCTGTTAGCAATTCAAACTAATTTCTATGAAATGAACAGGCAACGACTGATTTGTGGTGGCTGGGACCTACTAGTATAAACTGAACCATGACTGAAGTACTCTTCACTTAGGTTAGAAATAATTCCCTGAAACACATTTTGCTTACTAACAAGCTGGCTAAAAAAGAAAAACTGGAGGCACGGAGGCAGGAAAAACAAAACACACACGTGCGCACACACACACACACACACACACACACGCACAAACGCACACACACACACACACACACACACACACACACACACACACACACACACACACACACATATTATTCTTTGCTGCATATAAGTATACATTGCTATGCAGTACTCAAAGATTAGAAAATAGTTGCATACAGTTTAAATGCAATTAAAATTCTGTCATCATAGCACAGGCCCTTAAAAATCAGGGGTTAGAAAGAGGAGCACTTTCTTATTTTTCACAAAAGAAGTTCTTCTTATATTGACCATCCATAGTAAACTGCAGGGAATTTTTGTATAGGCTTAGTTTATTTAGGAGGCACAGTGGCACAGATGATAGCATTGTCACCTCATAGCAAGATGTGCCCTGGTTCACTCTCAGCTGAGGTGCCTTCTGTGTGGAGTCTGCATATCCTACCTGTGTTTGCGTTGGTTTTCTCTGGGTGCTTCTGTTTCCTCCCACATTCCAAAGACATGCAGTAGGTGGATTGGACAGTTTAAATTGGCCATAGGTGTGAGTGTATGTGTGTGCGAGAGTGTTTGGCGTGGAAGAATTGCCAAAGCAGGGTTGGCCACTTGGTGGTATAAACCTTGGCTCTAAATGATTGAGAGTGTTGAAGTAACACCTTGACGCCATGTGCACAAATGGGAAAAAGAGGTTCTGGATGGATGGATTCATGAATCCCAGCAATTCAAAAAGAACCCCAATGCTGGAGGTAAGGGCTGTGGGAAAAGGGGGCGTTTATATGCTGTGGGAGAGATACAGATTAGCTGCAATTAGGAAAGACCTCATTATTGGCTAATTTGAATGCCTCCAACTCACCAGTAAATGTGGTAGGTAATGCTGGCAGCTCATGCATCGCTTTGTCACATTCCTCATTCATTCTCCCATATACATGTACACATTCAAACACACCACATGTCTCTTACCTCTCCCTGAGCTGACAGAATGTCCCCGATGTTGCTTACATTTTTTGTCCCTGCCATTGTAAACCACAGATCATTACAGTTAGTCAATAATGCCAGATATTAGAGTTTTCTTCTTTTTAGAGTTAGTAAAGTGCATAGTAATGATTGAACTATTGCTTTATTAACTATTTAAGTGAGTCCAAGTATTAGTTTCAGTATTTTCTCTGGTGTCCTATGTTCATCACAGATTTGTTCTGAAGCTTCTTCCAACACAGACATACCCCAACTGTTTGTCACTGATTTTTATAGGATGCTCCCGTTGTTGACTTTTATATTTGCAATGTCCCTTGGAGCTCACCAGCTGTTGCAGTTATTGTATAATGCCAGATGTTATAGTTTTATATATCTTATCATGTAAAAAAATCTCTGCTATACTAACAGATCAATTTGGGTATTGAGTTAGTGCTACTGCTTTCTGTGTCAAGGGAGCAGATTTCAAAACCTTTCTCCCCCTGCTTCTTTACTTTAGCTTGCATGTGTTGTCTGGTTTGCTGGCCTAGTCTCATTCTATTGGTAGACAGGTGTAGTACATTCTGTAATGGGCACATACACCAAGGATAAGCATTCCTGATCACCTCACTCCTGACTAGGTGTATGTATTCCTTATGCGGTCACAGACCCTCTGTTCCTATAGCTTGAAACTGCTTACCTGTCCATTTGCCATATTTATTTATTTATCGACATTGATTACTGGGAAAATACAACTGGGTAGAAGCCCAACTTCAGCAGAGGCCCGGGGAAAAAGTTCCAAATTATTACAAAACATTTTAAGAACAATAATTTGACAATATTCAAAAATAAAACAAAAACATCTGCAGTTTAAATAATTATAACAAATTAGTGATAATATAAAAACATTGGTTAAGAATTGATACGTTATATGACAATCATTTAATATTTATAGAAATTTTAGACAGTTTGTAGAGAAATTAAAGGTGTTAGTCTAATATAAACAGGAATTGCAATATGAAGTGAGGAAAAAAATGTCTTATGGTATATTTAGAGGGATAAGTATATAGTGCTTAAAAACGCAGTTTGGAGTGAATGATCTCCTGGTATGGGTGAGTCAACATCTGACATTCTCTGTTACATCCCTCTCTGGATAGCTCTTGATTCTGGCTTGGCTGTGGCATAGTCTTGTCTTTCTTCCTTTGCATCATGGAGCTGGTAATTGGTGCAAAGGAGTTTTGCTTACCAATATCCAGGACATGCATGATTGGATGGCATACGTTTGTAATGCTCATAACCTTTTAAACCCTTTTTACTCTATGAGCATTTCACATGTCAAATACTGTAGTGCTGCAGTTTCCCACCACACAAGGCACAGCCTTGCATTTTTATATTGTACTCCAGCTGTTGCCTTTTATGCTCATCCTGTAAGTAATACTAAGTCACACTGTATGCCATTGCCCTTCCTATGACCACTGTCCAGATCTCAGTGTTATCAGTGAACAAGATAACCTTATTCTGTAGCCATGATATAACGCCTGAAGTAAATATGTTGACCCAAATCAGACACATCACAAAAGTCAGTGGCACACTAGTGGCCAGTTATTTCATACTGAGCAGGTCTGCTCACCTACCATCCTTCACCTCCTGTCATTATTGTCTTTTTGGGACTCACCCCTCATCGTTAGGGTTTTAGTTTTTCCATGAACCTCCAGTGAAGCACAACATCAAACCCCTTGCTGAAGTACAGATACAGTGCACCCACACAGCGACCTTATTAGAACTTGGTGGGGACCCAGTAAGAGAAATGGGTTAAGCTGACGTGACTAGGCCAGACCTCAGCTGTGTAAATTTGTACTGTTAGTCCATCTGCAGAACACTTTAATTTTAGAGCTGCACTAGCTTTTCCCCAAAAAATGATTCCGTAATCTTTCCTGATAGTACAGGACAACTGGCTGGTCTGTGCACACTATTCTCTTTCTTAGGTATGTATTTCTACAATGGCCAAAACCATGCCCACTCCATTGTTTCCCCAGTCCCTTTATTTATTTAACATTTGTTTACCAGGAAAGTCTGACTGGGACAGAGCCCATTTTCAGTGGAGGCACAGGGAAAAAATGCTCCAGACATATGTCTTTGTAATGTGGGAGGAAACCAGGGCAACCCCACCTGAATGCAGGGAGGACATGCAGACTCCACACAGAAGACACCCCAGCTGAGAATCGAACCAGAAAACCTTTTGGTGTGAGGCGACAACGCTAACTGCTGCACCACTGCTCTAGATGTCTTAGAAATATGTAAAAACAATCACTATCATTCTTCTACATAAGTCCTTTCAGGATGAAAGGTCATCTTATCCTTAAATAGCTCTATATGCAAGCAAAACTTCTCTTGGGAACTAGAAACTGCAAAAAAATGTGTACATTTATTATTTTATGTTCATAACTTTGTACAGAGCATTAATTCATTTTAGTGTGTCATCTGAATGTAAATTATTGTGTACAGTTTACCCTTTTGTAGAATGTAGTCTTGTTTTAAACAGTTCATAGAACAGCAATACTGTTATATTGTTTTACCATCACATGCTTGGACAGGTAGATAAGTATGCAGAGGGAGAAATTTATATGTATACACTTGTCTACAACCTTTCAGCTTATACTCTTTTCTACCATAACCTGTCTACTGACTTCCTGTTGCCCCTGTTTTAGGTCCACTGCCCTTTCTTGCCTTACTAACCAATCCATTATTGTCTCTAGTTCCAATATCCCCACTCCCCATTTTTTGCAGCTCCATCTGCCACATTTTTTTTGCCTTTTTTCTCCCATCCTGAACATCATTATTACCAGCCCAGCCCTTGTGCCTTGTCCACACCAAGTCTACCGACTACTCTATGCCCCCAGGACTTACTCAGCTAATTTATTGGATAGTCACAGACAAAAGGCAATGGGGCCTGGCAAGTCTGAGCTTTCTGCCCAGGGGGCATCTAAATTGGGCATACCCTGTTTCTCCCTCCTCCCCAGTGTGGCTTTATGGTATGGTGCAGGGTAGATGTGCAATGTGGGTGTGCGGCATATTGCCCCACCTCTGCAGCAGCTCAGCCAGGCCCACTTCTACCTATTGACTACACCTCCTCTGGCAATGTCTCTGGCCTCCACTAGGGATCATCATCAAGAAATACTCAGGTACTACCCTCTCTGTCACTCAGTCAGTTGCCGGAGAGGGTGCTCTAACCCATGTCACCTGGGTTATAGTCAGGGCTGTATCCTGCATGTCACTGGAGAGGCACATCAAAATTCCTTAAGTTAAACTACCTTCTCACATGCTAATCACATCACCATCTCTTTCCCACTTTTCTTTGACAGTCTTTCACATTCCATTCATGTTGTCTTATTCTCAGATTCATTAGTTTTTCCTTTTTATTATATTATTTCATATTTTATATGTATGTGTATATATGTATACACATGCACACACACACATATATAAATATATATACATAAACAAGCACAGAAAGAAAAAGGGAAAACTAGTTGTACAGGAATGATACTGGCATACAACTTGTTAAAGTGGACTGCTGTCATAAATACTAATATAAGATCCATGTTAAAGATCACCTTTCATTCTTATTAAAAGCAAGAAAATGGGATTCAAACTGATATTTCTTGTTTAACCCATGGTTTATTAAGTAAAAATAAAAGACGGGTGCTTTTGCCCTTGTCAGAGCTTTGTCATATCTAAGTTATGCATATAAATAACAAGTAATATGTACTTTTCTATTTTCCATATAAAAAGCCATGTAAATTACAATGAAGGCAATAATCAAAGAGCACATAAACAGAGTACATTCAGTGACAGTGATTGGAAAAGTGGTACATACCTAGTTTGCATTTTTATTATGATTGGTGCTCTTTACTCTATCTAAGTAAGTACAAAATCACTGTGTCTGGCTGTTAATCATTGTGATAGATATAGTGTCAAATAACAATGTAAACATCTAGTCCTGTATTTATGTCATATGAGTATAGTAAATAATAAAACAGATGGCAGTGGGATTCACTTCTGTGTGAAGTACTGTGATGCTAAACACCACAACCTTTTTACACTTCACCAACCACTACAGTTATGATAAGGTGGAATTCCTGGACATCACCATCTATAAAGACAGAAAAGAGGAGAAGTTTAAGAATGACCTGTACAGAAAACATACACAAACAAATCTAATTCTACATGCTAATAGCATACACCCCAAAATTGCTAAGAAAAATGTCATCAAATCATAGGGAATATGAATTGCCAGGGTTTCTGGAGAGATGGACCGATTTCTCACCGACCTAGATCAACTGAAGCAAGGTTTTCTTGAAAGAGGATATGATAAGAATTTGTTTGCTAACATACTGGACCCATTACAATCATCAAACAAAATAATGATCCAGCTCTGGTGAACCCCCTATGCCTAGAAGGAAACCATTACAAGCCAGACCACCAAATAATATAAGGAAATGACAAACATAAAAGAAGGATGATCCTAATGTTAAAAGTGCTGTTTGGTGAGGCTGATTTAGTGGGTTGGAAAATCATAAGTTTGTTATTTTTAACAAAGTTAAATCCAAGTAAGTACATGTAAGTCCAGGCCAACATGAAGCGACTCTGGCTGACAAAGTTCGCAGACGATTGCAAGTTGGGAGCCATTATTAACTCCCCAAGTGATGTTGACATCTTACAAAAGGCCTCACTGAGACTAACAACTGGTGTCAGAACCATGGCCTTAAGCTCAATGCCAAATAATGTGGCATTTCCCTTTAGGAAAAACCCAGTTCCCATGAATTACCACATTGATGGTAGTCCTCTGAACACAGAAGGTGTTATAAGAGATCTGGGAATGCAGGTTGACAGCAACCTCTCTTTTGACCACCACATTGCCACTGTGGTCAGAAAGTCCTTCTATGTGGCACATCTCATTACTAAGGGTTTTGCATCCAGGAAGAAAGAGGTCATTGTCTCTCTCTCTACTCTTCCCTCATTAGGCCAATCATCGAGTACAATGCCCCATTTGGCATGTACCTCACTAGACACCTGCTACAACTGGAGAGACTGCAAAAGTACCTCACAAAGAGGATCCTAGGCCTTAAACACTTGTCCTATATGGACAGACTCAAAAAAACTCCAACTATTCTTTGTCTCCTATCACCTACTTAGAGACGATCTCTGCTTGACTTACAAAGCCATGTCCGACCCAATTCTGTTAGAAATGCTACAGCTAAAGAAATCCCAATCCCTCCGCACCACATGCTCCATATACTTCAACCTCATTACCACAATCAACAGAATGCGCAGGATGGACAGGTTCATAACCCAGAGACTGCCCATGCTATGGAATAGACTTCCAATACATGTCAAACAGAGCACCTCACTGGCTCTCTTCAAGAGAAGTCTTGATAAGTGGATGGGAAATAGAAAATTCACCCCAGAGATCACTCCAGTGGCTCTACTAGACAGAGGCACTGGGAACTAAGGCAGGGTGGCACGATGCCAGGGTAATCCTATGGGCTAGGCTTGTAAAGGCTCCAGGGCCATTATTCTAGTACACATCTATGAACCTATGAACCTATACATGCAATCACAAAATGTAATGTTAATAATTCTCCAGCTAAGGATGGGATTGAACACCCTAATCACAATTTTTTTTTTTTTGTAATAGAAAAAATGGTTGTGAATCAAAGGGGGAGGAGTGTGGATAAATTGTGCCTAGAATATAAGGAATTGTGTTGGCAATTGAGAACTAATTGAATGCAGAAGCCAGAGTTGAATGGTATGCTATCTATAAATTGTGTTCTTAAACTAAAATCTTTAGGTTTTTTATAAATTAATGGTTAAGAATAGGAATGTTATTTAGGTTTTAACCCATATTTTTGCAATGAATTTTAATGTATCTTAGTGTGAACAATGTCTCTTTAAGGTTTTTACAATGTACTAAATGGGAGATTATAGTGATTGGTGGGTTGGAGCATGTGATGGGAATAGACATTTTTTTAAAAGTTGAGTGAACTACTTGTATTTATTTCTGATGAACTCTCAGTATATTAGAGATGAAAACCCTTAAATAAATGTGCACATTCTGGTGACCTTGTCAGCTTGTTTTCTTGCTTTTTTAGTAAGTGGCAATTTGGTTATTTAGTTTTAACAGATCACAGAGCACTCTGAGTGAAACATTTTACACAGTACCTTGTGACCATTACCTAATTATTTACAGGAGTCACTGAAACATCAATTGAATATTTATGTCAGAGGAAGACCTTTCCTTGAGAAATTTGAAACAATCATCGTCTTGAAACCTAAAGCAGAAAACTGGGATGTTATATTGTTTTCTTATAGTGGCTGGGCCTGATACTGTAAAACTTTTAATGCATAAAAATAATCCTTTTTACCGCAGGAGTTGTGGCAGCCTTGTCAAACATGCCATTATTTATCTATTACCAAAAATCGCATTTTCAACAGCTGCTCACGATTGCAGGCCTTTTTCCAACCTGCAGCCACTAGCTAAATTGCCTGAAAAGATTGTATCTTCATGTTTGACTGAGTAACCAGGAAAATATGGCCTCTTAAATAAGAAACGTTACTATATATTTATTACTATCCAGTGTATCACATGTGCTATCTGTACATATATGGAAAAATAGTTTATTCAAAGGTGCTATTTCTCTGCGTCTAAAATGGATTTTTGGTTCTGTCAGTCATGACTGGCTGTTAGGTAAATTTGAAAATGTAGCTGTTGTGGAAGTCTCAACTAGATGGCTCAACAACTACCTAACTACCAACTTGGTAGGATCTGTAATATTGTTTTAGGCTCAAGTATCTTTGAAATTGGCATCTTTGTGGCTGGGATCCAACAGGGCTCTTTGTTAATGTCTATTATATTCTCTCTGTTTAATTTTAATTTTTATTTTTTGTTTGATTATTGTTTGTTTTAATTCTGGCTGTGATTTGGATATAATCATGCATGCAAATGATCTGATCCTGGTTACAGGTAGCAGAGCGTCTGCTGAATTTCAAAATAACTCAGTCTCATTAGCAGCAGTCTTAGTAGCTCAACAGACAGCACACTCATCTTTAATGCATATCACTGTGGGTTCTGTTATACAGCAAGTAGCTGAATTAAGTTCCCAGAACTGGCAATGCAGTGCAGCATGTAAGGGTTCTGCTCTCCTGAGTATGCCATCCTTCAGACGAAACATTTAACTGAGACCCAATCTGCCTGAGTTGGTGGTAGCTCAGATAGATGCAAAAGATACTATTGCACTTATAAGAATAAGTCAGAGAAGTTCTCTGGTGCCCTGGCCAAATTTCCCATGCTCAGTATGAACAGCATCTCTGGTCTCCATGAAAAGAGGCCATTGGCCTAATTAGACTAACCCAATCAGCAAAGTGTAAATAAATAAGTAAATGAAAACCGACAAAATAATTCAACAAACACTGGTACTGGTTCTTTGACAGTCAACTAGTGGAGAATTCTAAACAAACTAGTTCAGTGATTCTAGTCACCCAAAAAGAGGTAAGTAAAGTGGATGCACTCACTATAAATCATTGTTTAAATAATCAAATAATCAGGTGAAAGTAGTATAAATATGCAGAGTACTGGGTGCCCCATCTGTGCCTCTCACTTTTTTAATTACCATATAGAAACCTATGTCAATGCTGTGTTGATGTAGCTAAAACTAATTGACAGACTTTCTAACCCACTCAGTTTAGAGTACAAAAAGGATATTGGTTTAAATGTATTAACTCGAGATTATGCATTGTCAATCATTTCCTTTAACTCTGTCTTAACATCAACAACTTTCAAACTAATCTTAATGCAATGTGTAGGATATTTTTTTACTTTCTGAATCATAGAGACATCTCTTCCTTTCTTTGTAGAAAGCAAAGTGGCTCCCTGTTCCAGCCTGGGACACTAACACCTGCTAAATTTTTCTTCCAACTACTTCTTCCTAACAGGTAAGAAACGCTTCTCTTTTTATACACCAAGAACAAAGAATCAAGGAGCACTTATAATCAAAAAGGCCTAATTCTGGGTGAAAAGTGGTTTAGGGTAATTGCCACAGCCACATGAAATCAATTGCCTCAACAGGCCATGAGTCAGCAACATGTAATATAATGTTCTTTATTTATTTTTCTGAAAACCTGGAGGTTCACAGAACAAGTAGTACGTTATAAAAAATTCCTGTTGTAATGAATGGGACTTCCTTAATACTACAGTGTAACCCCTGACCCCAACCCCCATACACAGACACATATACTTAACTAGTGTGAGCAGTAAATTACCAAACAAATTGCTGGATGCCACACATTACCTTTTCTGGTCATTCATAGCGCATACATATCAATTGCAGTGAATGGGAATGCATGAGTGCATCATGAGTATTTTAGGCACTAGCATCACAGAATGCATTCATTTAGTAGGTCTTGTTTCTTTATTTCTTTATATTTGTACTTCTGTTCAAAAAAACTGCATTTAGTATTCTGTTGCCAAGCAGAAATGTAACTCTGAAATATACCTCCTAGGGGAACTGGGAAAAAGAAGATGCAAGCTGAGTCATTTCACAGTCATGTTGAAGATCACTGCATATGTCTTCCTAGAACTTAAATTATGGTTGAATTGTTTTGAAGGTTTTTTGTTGTCAAACCTGATTTGATTATTAGGAGCATATGTTCCTTGGTATTGAAGAACAGGGCTACACATATATCTTTAAAAGAAGACGACAAAAACTCACTGGAAGTGGAGCTGGAATAACAAGAGAAAAGCAACAGTAATCGACCAATGACATAATAAAAATAACTCTCACTGCTTACTGACAGAACCATGAGTAACCCCTGTATTCTTCTAGGCTATAGTCACTAGGTTCATTGCAACTAGATACCATGGCCCTTAGGTGGAAAAGAAGATTATTTCTAATGTGTTTTGTTTGTTTATTCTTCCAGTTGATCAGGGCAACCTAGTTTGAACAATATATTTGTTCGGGCAGAAGGGTTCTTTTATTTTAATACCCATCTTACCCTATTTGGGGTTACAGAAGAGCCAGAGCCTATTCCAGTGGGTGTTAAATAGAGAACTAATGCTGAACAAGATACCAGTCTATCATAGAGGGTCCACTTCTAAATCTCAGAGCCTATAATACCGACATTCAAATTCTCGAGATGAGAATGCTGACAACACATAATCACGAACAGCTCAAGTTTCCCTGGGCAAGTAAACAATTGCCAGCATGTAGAAATTTGCCATTTTTCCCCACTATTTATATATATATATAGTTTGGGTGGTTGCTTTATCAGCTGGTGTGTTTGCGTTCGGTGTTGGACAAGCATTTACTTCCCAGGGAAACTTGAGCCATTCGTGATTATGTGTTGTTGGTATTCTCTTCTCAAGAATTTGAACATCGGTATTATGGGCTACAAGATTTAAAAGTGGACCCATCACAGATTACATGCACACATTGCACAATTACACAAAAACATACAAATACACATGTACATGCACACACATATTCATGCAGATGTGCAGGAGGAAATGGGAAAGACGAACAAAACCCATGTGAATAGAAACAAGAAATGTATACTCTGGACAGAAGGCACCCCGTTCGAAAACCATATGGAGAGTACAAAGTGATGTGAGACGATTGTGCTATCTGTTCTACCAGTGTGCTAATACCCAGTCCTGAGCTTCCTATCAGCAGAACCAGCCATTTGCTTACCCCAAGCCTGTGGTCTTCCGACAGTGTCCTAGCAGGAATATGCTCCTTATCCCCATTATTTCTTTTTTCATTAAGGGGCGTTTTTCAAACAGCCAGGATACTAAAACCTTTATCTTCAGGAGATGTTTACAGACTTTTGAGAACGGCCACAAACTTGATAGCAAAATGTCATGAATTAAATAATGATTGTTTTACTTGTATGGAAGCAGGATATCATGCTTTAGAACTATCTGTCAGCAGTTTTATATTGACTTTTAAAAAACTGGCTATCAAGTGTAATAGAAGTGCTGGAAAGGAAAACTGAAAATTAATTTTCTAGTAATCTGTAACAGCTACAGTGTTGTGGTTATGAAAGTACATACTGAACTACGCAGCTGATCTTTAAAGGATCCAATTTGTTTGTGTCGGTCAGGGCAAGCTGAGCAGTGGCAGACATCAGCTTTGACCTGCCTGAATGGCTGTCAAGCAAAGTACTTAAAACTCAATTACAGTTCACTCAGAACAAAGCCATACATCAAGCTGTCATGTCTCAGCTCACACACTTGAAATTTGCTCCAGAAATTTTTATTCTCATATCATGTAATTCAAGAGGCAGATGTCAAAATGACAAAAGAAATGAGCATTTCTTCAAACATTTTTTTGCTTCCCTAATACTTGAGAATCTGCAGCCAAATCTAAACTACTGTTGTCTGCAAAACTGTAACAGAAAGTTTTATAGTTAACTAGAACTTCTGAGCATCACTAATATGCATATCGACTTTCACGGATCGCAGTAATAATCTTAGATCTTGAGTTTACATGAAGTAATTTCAGGAAAATTGCTGGGAAATGAAGTCTAGGTTAATAAAGAACCGCTGAAGCATAAAGAAATATTCTGACAGATGTGGAATCTTGTAAACATAGTATTGATGGAAAGCTAAATGCACCACTACAATGAATTGCTGAGTTCAGAAGACCCCTATAGCCAGCTTCATTAGTCCAGAGGATGTCCTGTTATTATACTGCTTAGGAATGCTATTGGGTGTCAATAAATAACATTAATTCATAGGGATGAAAGAAATAAAAATTACCAATATTGGCAGCTAAGCCATTTTATTCAATATATGTATAATTATATCAATTTACTGTACAGAAATATTTGAACAATTCTGTAACACAACTGACTTTTTTACTTTAAAACAGAAATAAGGAGTTTCTCCAACAATAAACAAACCACCTGATATTGAGCAGTCCTCTTCTGTGAGTTAATTAGCTGAACGCTGAGCTTCAGCCGTAAAGACATACTTGAAGTAGAAGCAATATCCCTTCAATTGAAGCTTCAATATTAACAATTGTCAATCTCAGAATTTAGTTTCAACAAATGTGCTGCACTTTGAACATATAAATTAAACAAAAGCCAAAATGGAATAGCTAAACCAACTTAAGTATTTAATTTTAATGGACATGGTAAGGTCTTAAAAGTCATCCAATCAAGACAAAATGAAAACAAATTTATTTATTTATCTTTGTTTACCAGGGTGCTCTTATCTGAACATTTCACAAACAAAAAATACAGACATGCAAGTAATAACAGAATAATTCAGACTAATTACATAGAAAAAATGCAGTGCAATGTGCAATCAAGCAGAATATACTGTACAGTATATGCATTCATTTCTAAAGTAGGTTAATCTTCAGTGAATCTTGAGAGCGGAGAAGAGACTTGGAAGGAAAGCTGTCCTGTGTTGAAGCAGGAGCATTTGGCTTGGATGAAGAAGTACTGCCAGTGATCTATAGTCCAGTTACGTAACTAGGGTGTATGTATTCAGTGATCTATAGTTCCAATTACGTAACTAGGATGCATGTATTCAGTGATCTGTAGTCCAATTATGTAATTAGGATGCATGTATTCAGTGATCTATAGTCCAATTACGTAACTAGGATGTATGTCTTTAGCAATCATCTGTGACATCACTCACATTGTAACTCAGCTGTGCTGCCTTCAGTCATTTAAATCATAAAGTCTACTCTAGTTTTGGAAATTAATTTCTGTGTCTCTTGCTATGGTACATTATGCCTGATTGAGGGATTGATTTGTTTATTGATTTTAATGATTTGGTGGGTGCACATGACCAAAATGCCAGCATACACAGGGTCTATATCATAACATTGAAGTTGCAAAACCTTGAATGTTATGATATCGAGCCCAAAACTGAGAAGACTGAAAACAGCGAAGCCGCAGAACATCAAATTCTTTCCCAGGGAAAGAATTTGGTGGGCCATTTCCACGGCTTTGCTATTTCCTCCATTGTGGTGCAATCTCAGAGTTGGTATATTTAAGTGGGGGGGTGGGAGGGGCAGCCCCTCATGTTGGGGGGTGTGGGGGGGTGATCTCCCCACATTAGACATAGTTAATAGTGTTTGTGTGTTTTGTGTTTTGTGCTAGAACAGCCATTTTTCTTTCCCAGGGAAAAAAAAAATCACTGTTCTCAACTTTCGGAGTTTTAAGTTTTTGCGGTTATAAGTTTGATGTTATGGTGTTCGATGTTATTGCATTTCGATCATGTGATATAAACCCACATATGCCTGCCTAGGTTGACTTCAGTCTGATTCTTTACATTATTTGTGGCTTGCCCACCTTGAACATGTAAGTTGTTAAATGTCTCAGGATCTTTGCTTAATCTTTAAGAAGCATTATGGCACTGAAAGTACTGCTTCCGGACCTTGGGGCTTTTTGCCAGTTAATATCTGTGTTCTGCATTTGGGTCTGTTTTGTTTTCTGCTTGGTTCATTTCTACAGTAATCTCCACTACTCTAATGATACATCATTTTGGGACTGCTATTCAGTCAGCATTCAGCTTCTGGATGTTTCCATGCTCATAAGGTCATAGGTTCATAGCTAGGTACTAGGCTATCGGCCCAAGGGCCTACGTAAGCTTAGCCAGCAAAGTTCCATAGCTTACGCCACCCAAGAAAGTTATTTTCCTGTGCCGCTGTCCAGCAGAGACACAGAAGTGATCCCCGGGGTGTATTTCCTATTTCCCATCCACTCATCAAGATTTTTCTTGAAGAGTACTAATGAAGAACTTTCCTTGACATAGATGGGTAGCTTGTTCCAGAGTATAGGAAGTCTCTGGGACAGGAATCTATCCCTCCAGCATGTCAAAAGTGGATTCACACCCATAACGGCACTTGCTGTGATGTTGTGCATCAAATGTATATGGACACCTAGAAAATGGCCTGGGAGACTTAGCAATCCACATTGAATGCCTAACATTCTGAAGGGGGCATTAATGTACAGGAAGAGCTCAGAAAAAAAAGGCGCAACATTTGTTTATCAGAGCTAAGATCTTCAGGAGATGCTATTTACTTTTCACTTGTTAACTGAGGCTCTTAGAAATCTGCCGTTAGCAAATGGGAAAATGAATAAATAACTGCATCTAACAACATCTAACTGCAGCAACAGTTGCAAGGATGTGTGTGAGTGTGTGTGTGTGTTTGTGTGTGTGTGTGTGTGTGTGTGTGTGTGTGTGTGTGTGTGTGTGTGTGTGTGTGTGTGTGTGTGTGTGTGTGTGTGTGTGTGCATTTCAGTTTCTGTATATGTTTGTCTTTTCCTCTGCATCTGCTTATGTGTATATATGTAATTGTTTGTGCCTGTGTGTGAGTGTGTGTGTGTGTGTGTGTGTGTGTGTGTGTGTGTGTGTGTGTGTGTGTGTGTGTGTGTGTGTGTATGTGTGTGTATATGCAGGCATTATAAAGTACCTTTATAACTTATATTTTGCCTGTAAAATATTTCTTCCAGCAACAACACATTATCCTTCACCAACTTTGAAACATTAGACGGAGAAAATTTTTTTTATCAAAAATATATATTTCAATAATAAAACAAATAGAAAGCAATTTAACAGATACATTTTCTAACTGCAATAACTCTCTCCAGGGAGGGTTGTTACAGGGAAATAAAGGACCTTTTACTGATAGTGAGGCCCTTCACCTCAGGCATCAGGCCTCACAGGACCCCTGTGTGGTCTCTTATTTCCCTGTAAAATCTACCCTGTCAGCTGTTATTGTCTGCTTATCCCCCACACCTACCACATGCTTGCTGATTGCACAATTTGGCTCTCAGTTCTTGCTATCACCGGTAGGAAGTTCTTATGATCACCCACATTACTTTTTTTGTCTTTCACTGGTGCATTTTTGAATTTGGGAAGAATGGTGAAATTGTAAAGGGCTTTCTTAACACTTGTGGATGGGTCAAAGTTTTGCCTGAGAGTTTGTTTGCAGGACTGGCTGGGACCTTTCTCTCATAGATGTAGGTTCATGTTGTCTACAACTTCTGTTGTCTCCCAGGGGCAGGACTAATCTCTGAATAGTGCATGTTTGACTCTCTTCTGATCCCCTGTCTCTTCATGCAGTTGAGGGCTGGAAGAGGCACATCTGTGGCTTACCTTGGAGAAGTGCATCTTGGAATGTTTGCTTCGCTGCTCCTTCATGCTAGCTGCTCGATCCTGTGTCCCCCAAATGATCATGAAGACTTACTACTAGAGTCATCCAGTTGAGTATCATGAGTATTCAGCGCTGAGTTGTCTTGTCTTGTGGACTCTCACTCAGGCCACCAGACAGACTGCTCAACTTGGTGGGGGAGAAGCTCCAGGGAGAGTCTGTACTGGGGGTTGTCATGTGAGAAACTGGACAGTTATTACACTGTTAGTGGGATCTAGGGTCAGAGATAATGGGACTGAATTGTATGCCAGCACCTGATCCTGCATAAGTTTCTCTTCTTCCTAAGGTTCTATTCTTGATGTCCCGGCTCCAGCTAGTCAGATGTCCTTTGTGCTCTGATTGCATAATCATAATCGTGCTGTCATGAGATGTGGTGCAGGAGACTGACTGCACCCTTCCTGGCTGGCTTTCCAGTCAGGTCAAGTGTGTCTGGATGTGTTCTTTTCCTGAGACAGATGAAACCTTCTTTAAGGATTTTTTTTGACATATGAACATTTGAGTGTCCCTTTGTTTGTTCTAGGATTGAGGCATGTCATAAGAAGTTCCTTAGCTTTCTCCTTCATGAATTAGCATCTGTTGGTATTATCACTCAAAACAGAGGGTGCAATACTGCATTGCTGCTGGTTCTAGGAGGGTCAATGCCCCATATTGTCGTCAAGAAGTTTAGAGTGAAACTTTTTCTCAGCATCCTAGGGGTGAATTCTCAGTGGTCCTGGTGGGAGCTCCGAGATCTCCAGGTCCTCATTCTGTTCCCACGCAGCTGGCAGAACAGAGTGCCCTGAGAGGAGAACAGGACAGGAAAGAGGTGTCCTCCTTTTTCATACTGGGACAAAAATCCTTACCTATGAATACCAATTGTTCAGATTCAAGAACCTTCTGTTGAAGGCAACCCATATCCGTATGAAGGCCACCATTCATCTGACATAGGTGTCCTGTGGAATCATGGTTGGTGCGTGAGGCATGGATATGTTGCCAATATTTGGCACTTTCTTCAGTTAGTACTCTCAGCACTTCACTTCCATCATTAGTATTGGACTAATTTTATCTAAGTAATGGGTTTCATAATTTTCTTTGAAGATCTTGAATCAAATACTTGCCATTTTTTTACAACCATATGTTAATGCATTCACTCATTATTGCATCTTTCATGTATTTATTTGCTTCTGTTTACCAGGAAAGTCTGACTGCATTACATTGCTCATTTTCAGTGGAGGGCCACTAAGAAAATCTCCAAGAAAAAATAGTATACAATATCAAAATTTAGATAAACTCTAAAGAAAGGTCAGTGTACAAAAATAATGAAATTCATTAAAAGAGAATAAATAGTAGCTGTCATTCAAATATAAAAATTGTAGTAAGTTCTACATTAGGGTGGGACAGTGGTCCAGCAGTTAGCATTGCCACCTCACAGCAAGAGGTTCTCCAGTTCAATTCTCGGCTGGGGTGCCTTCTGTGTGGAGTCTGCAGGTCCTCCCTGTATTCCTGTGGGCTTCCTCCAGGTGGTCCAGCTTCCTCCCACATTCCCAAGACATGCAGTAGGTGGATTGGACATTCTAAATTGGCACCAGGTGTAAGTGTGTGTGTGTGTGTGTGTGTGTGTGTGTGTGTGTGTGTGTGTGTGTGTGTGTGTGTACCTTCTAAGGTAGTTGGGCACTGGGCTGGCAACTCAACACCATAAAACTCTGCTGCCACTATTACACTGAAGAAGAGTCTTGAATGACTTAAAAGTTTGTTTTATTTGCCTTTCATATTAAAGCACTTGAGATGATTGGTCCTTTAGTGCTTTTGCTGAAGACTGAATATATTTACCTTCAGGACCATTCAGCTACCTTGTGTTTTTATTCTTTTTTTATCCATTAGGCCAGTGAGGCCTGCCATAAACTTACCCAATGACCTGAGGTCAGACTCAAACCCTGTACCTTGTATCTATGAGGTGAAAACCTTAACCATTATACTAACCTTCCTTCTGAAGACATGCTGTACTTAAGATGGTCCTCCTGCATATCCGCAAAACAAACAGCACTAGAATTACTCATTCTAAAGACATAAATCTTGTCTGTGATATAAATAGAACCTGCTAGTGAGGCAGGTATGTATCCCAGAGACTACTCTTTCTCTGGAACAGGCTCCTCATCTATGTGAAGCAGAGTTCCTCCCTAACCCAATTTTAGTGTAACATGGATAATTGGATGGGGAACAAGAAATTCATGCCTAGTTTGGCACCTATGTCTTTAATGGACACAGGCAGCCCATAAATGGTTCAGCTCCCTGGCCCCTGCTTATAAATGTTTCATCTGCCAAACTCCTGCTTACATTTAACATCGGTACCAGAACTTGTCACAAATTTGAGATGCATGGAGACATCTCTGTTCTTGACCACCACTGTATTCATGATGTCATAGTGAATAGGTTAACTAGAATCAGCTCCATCCTTAGATTTCATTAAATCCAAGTAACTACTGGCTTCTTACTAGACAGAACCCCAAAACTGCCACGATCTTCTGCAAAAGCTACTAATGCAATTATGGTATCAGCTAATGCCTTTTTAATGAATTTCCCATGAAGCACATAATCAAAGGCATTGCTGAAGTTCAGAACATATGCTGACTCACCCAGCTTCCTCTTGTCAGCCTCATAACCAGATATATTACTGACCCAGCAGATGGATGTACATGTGTATTCTTTGCTCATTTTTGCAGATAGCACCTTGCAGCTACCCCTCCATCCTTCTACTCTCCTAGTTCAACCTGTGCCATGATGGCTTGTATACTAACTTAACCCTGCCCCCCAGCACTACTCAGTTTAGCACAGACACTGCATTGACACTGTTAATGTCATAGAACTGGGTCGAGTCAGACTGGCAAGATATTTGCTTTGTGAATCCACTTGCTGCTAGCCTATTCTACTGCATCCTGTTCTTTAACTTCTCTAACTACAGCTAAGGATGATTGGTCTGCAGCTAAGAAGCTTCTTCCTTAATCATACTTTGGGCAATGAGATAGCAGCTGCCCCTTCTAGCCTTCCACTGCCACTCCAGCCTCAAGGAGAGACTCTACAAGTTTAATATATACATCTTCATATTATCACAACACCCAAAATATTTCCCATCTGATTCATTTACCTTAACTCCTGAAACTCCCTAATCTCTTACCCTACCACCTCTTCCCCATTCACCTTTCCACTTGTCCAGCTATCCTCATTTCCCTTCAAAACTGGCACAATACCTTATCATGCTTTTCTAAATATTGGGTTATAAAGGATGCTCATTGAATCATCCTGGTGCTCTCTTTCTTCACTATCACCCTTTCAGACACTCCAAACATACACTTCTCACTAACCCTCTCTCAGGTTGACATTTTCCTGCTTTCTTCTATATGTTTGTATGTCTGTCTGTCTGTCATGCTTCTTCTGCCCATCCTTTATTACTAACTCAATTAACTCATTTCTCTTCCAAACAAGATGGAACTTGCACTGGCAGAAGTCAGAGGGTTTCTTCTTATTTATCCAAGCAATTTGGGGCCCGAATGGAGAGATGATAAAATCAGTAAGCAAAGGAGAGTAGTATTGCTGGAACTGAATTCATTCTCAAGTCTTGTTAAGTACCTTCACAACGTGGACCCTGCTTTTTACAAAATCTCACCAATGCAACACTGATATATATATATATATATATATATATATATATATATATATATATATATATATACACACACTGTGTTTTATACAACATATATCATGGACAGAAGTAGGTTAAAGATAGCTGGGTGCACAAGTTCCAGGCTACAAAAGTACCCAGTCCTGGTAGGCACACTGGTGCTGGGACTAGAAAAAATGACAATGTTGAATCCTCAAGACACAGAAACATTCCTATAATAGGGTTAGGCCAGGCTTAGGGGGACGATGCCCCCTGTTGCAGAAGGAAGTAGTAGTCCACAAAAATCCCCAAAACTGATAGGCCAAAAAAAAGAGCCATAAAGGTGATAAAGTAGACTATTGAGGATAAGAAAGAAATTATATATTGTTAGTATTATGTAAGAAGTCCAGAAATTCTGGACAGAAGATATACAAAAAGAATAAGAGAGAGATTAGAGAAAATAAAAAACTTTCACAAGAAAAAGCTTCAAATGCAAATTTGTGTTCATTAATACAGCTTCATAAAAAACATTATATAGACCAAGGTACTTGGGCCATTTGGAAAAAGAAGCAACTGAGGAAGTATGAAAATATAAAGAACAAAATCTAGAGACTTTTGAAAGGTATAAAAATATGGACATTAGAAAGAAAGGGAGACTGGTATGGTGCAGTGTTTATGCAATGGAGAAAGCCAAATTAATCAATACAAAAAAGCACCCCCAAAGACGTTTGAAGTGAAATACAGGCAAATGTACCCAGATATGGAAAATGTCACAATACAAACAATAAAATCACAAAGGGGGAAGGTAGACCAGAAGATTAGTAAAGAAAAAAGTTAAAAAAAATAGAAGTACAAGTTATGAAATAACTGTGAAGTGAAAGATTTAGTGCAGAAAGTCTAATACAAGTTATATCACAGCATGGTACAACAGTGAGTTTCCCAAGTTAGGAGAAACAGGAGGAGCAAAAGACATCTGAAGAAGAAATATGGACATGGGAGAGAAAAATAGATTTAATATGGTGCAAAATTTATGGAAAGGAGAAAGCAACAATAATCAATACAAAAAGAGCAGCACCAAAGATATTTGAAGAGAAATACAGGCAAATGCATCTGGTTATACAAAAAATAAGAAAACAAAGAGGGAAAATAGAAAGGTGAAGTTAAAGAAATAGAAAATAAGGTTATGGATTACTTGCAAAGTGAAGGATTTAGTGTAGATAATTTAACTGGTAACACCACAGCAGGATAGAAAAATGAATCCCCAAATTAAGGAGAACCAGTGGAGCAGGAAACATCTGATCAGTTGCCATATGAAGATACTTTGGAGCCTTCACTAGGAAGCCAGTATAAAAGTTCAGTTGGAGTTGCACAGCAATGGAAGGAACAGGAAACTGTGACTACTCTGATGGACTCAATGTTGTGGAGTGACAGGTCAGTGAGTTCCCATATGAAAAAGCAATGGATGGCACAGGATGAAACTGAAGCGAATATGGCAGAAGAAGACGCTATGGAACTTTCTGTAGAATGCCCACAGGAAATGGACAACAAGGAATGTGCCCTTAGTTTAGAAGAAAATGATCTAAGGAATGAGTTGCTTTGATTTAAAAGAGATGGACATATTAACACGGGATCCATACAGATCCCCGAAGACAAAATCACCAAAACTAATTTCAGTTTGGCATAGTGCGGTCTCTGAGTGAGAATATTAAAGTAGGGGGGGTGGGGGTGTAGGGGGGCAAAGCCTCCCTGCATAAACGTAGATTTCTTTCTTTTTTTTTTTAACATATATTAACGAAAGCACTTTTTCAGTGAAAGCACTTTTGTTAATATATGTTCGATGATTATGGATTTGGGACTTTGCACATTCGTGCATAAGTCCTAGCTCCATTAACATCAATGAAATAAATCAACTACAGAAAGTCAGTAAGACCCAAAATGTTAGAAGTTTGATAAAATACAGTAATCAGGATGGTTCATAGAAATTCATGCGATGTAGAGGTAAACAAGATATATTATGTGCAGCTAAATTAATAACAAATAAATTCTTACTGCAAAAACACAAGGCAGTAAGGAAAATGAAGGAGAGGAATCAAATTCCATCACTGAAGTATTGGCTAGAGAAAACTAAAAAGCAATTAAGACAGGAAGTGTCACTGTCGCAAGAGTACAGAAGAGGGAACAGATCAACAAAAATACTCAGAAAGATAGACATGATAAAAGCAATGTGCAGTATAAGAACATATCAGGATCTATCATATACTATTGCAAATAATAAACTAAAGATGTCAGCACAATCAGATGATATGTAGATAAATATAAAGGAAAAGTACAAAATAAGCAATCTATTGATGACCCGTAAAAGTTTTATCGAGAATTGGGAAACAAGCCAAAATAAATTGAATCCCACCAAAAAAAGAAGGAAGAAACAGACACATTTTGGAGAAGTATCTATGAAGATCTTGTGGAGCATAATAAAGATGCTGAATGGATAGAAGAAGTAAAAGAAAGAATAAGGAGTTCAAATGTACAGGATATGAAACGGGATGAAGTAATGGCCAGAGAAATTAAAACAAAATTAGGAAAAGCTCCTATTGGAAAACCCCAGGCCCAGATGCACTACCTAACTTTTTGCTGAAAGTATTAACATCTTCACATGAAGATTTAGCCATGAGTAAGAACTATTTATATGCAGACCCCAAACAGATGCCAACCTGTTTAACAACAGGAAAAACAATACTCCTTCTTAAGAGCGAACCTGCAAGTTATCATAAAAACTATAGCCCAATAACTTGCCTTCCAAAGATGCATAAGCTATGCACTGGAATTGATGCCGATAAAAGTTTATAGTCATTTAGAAGAAAACTCAATCATGGCAGTAGAACAAAACGGTAACAAAAGAAAGTCATATGGAACAAAGGATCATTTGTTGTTAAATAAAGTCATAATGGAGAACTATAAAAAGGGGAAGAATTTAATATGGGATAGAAAGACCTAAAAAAAAAAAGAATTTGACAGCATCCCACATTCATGAATAGAAGAGTGCTTACAAATGTTTAAGATACATCCTTCACTGATCAGTTACATTACAGTGCCAAATCACTTTTCATGATAAAGGACAAATTATAATTCCAGGGATAAAAATCCAAAGGGGGATTTTCCAGGGTGACCCTTTGTCATCTTTTTCTTGTCCTTAACCCATTAAACTGTCTTCGTAACAGATTAAGTCATAGCTACAATTTGGCTCCCAGAAAACAACAAAATGTAAAGACTTCTCATCCTCTTTTTGTGGATGCTTTAAAATGATATAGTTTATCAGATGAGGAACTGAAAGTACAACTACAAGTGGTCAAAACTGTCTCAGATGATATAAGAATGTCATTTGTTTTTAATAAATGTGCAACAACAACCTGTAAAGCAGGAAAGCTGCAACACCAAGAAAATATCAGTCTGGAAAAAGAATGTGATATAAAAGAACTTGAGCAAGAGGGGGTCTATAAATATTTGGGAATTGATGAAGGATCAACAGTAAAACATGAACAAATGTGAATAAAACTTAGTAACTGTCCTAACTTACAGGTTTGGAATGACTGACTGGCCCCAAAAGGTATTGGATCAGTTGGACAGGAAAACAAGAAAAATGCTTCATGCCTATCAAATGATTTATAAAAATCAGTGTATACCAAGATTATATATTCCCGGTTCTGAACGAGGTATGCCCATCCTTGAAACTGATTACATGTTTAGATCTGCAATCACAGGACTGCATACATATCTGTTGACTCACAAGATCCAAATGTAGTGAGAATTTTAAAAGATGAGGAGAATATGTCTAAGATGACTTTCCTGCTTAGTTTAGCAGAAGCTTATCAGTGTCAAGCGGGAATGGAAATCAAACCAGAAATAGATAAAAATCAGGCAGCAACTGAATGTGCCAAAAAAAACAAAAGAAGGAATATAAGGTGAACAATCAGATGAGAATGCAAGAAATGTGGAAAATGCATAAATATAGTTGCAGGTACAGAAAACTCTTGGAACAACCTCATGTTGATCAGGACCTAATGCAGAAATGGTTAAAGAGAGGTTAATTTAAAGCAAAAGATTATAGGTTTATATTGGCAACCCAGGATACTGGACTATGTACACATTGCTTCACAAAGTCCATTGAACATGTGGGAGAAACAGACAAATGCAGTTTTGTAAAACAGAATTAGAAACAATAGCACATCTTGTTGCTGGGTGTGATACACTAATAGCAGAAGGAATGTATACTGAAAGGCATAATAATATGGCAGGACTGTTGCATTGGGGATCGAGCAAACATTATAATATTGAAGTAGCTGAGGAGTATTGGAAACATGAGCCATGAAGCATTGTAGAAAATGATGAAGTTTATATCACAAGAGCTCACCCATTACCAACAGTTCAAAAAATAGATGTGAGAAAACCAGGTATAGTAGTCCAGGAAAAGAAGACACAAGTAGCATTGATCATTGAAATTGCTACACCCAGTGACTACAGTCTTACATACAGAGAGACACAAAGTCATAAAATACCAGGATTTACTGGCAGAATGACAACAATGTGGAATAAGGATACCCAGACAATTCCAATAGTAGTGGGAGCAATGAGTCTTATAAAAAAGAATTTATTGTCATACTTAGATATGCTACCAATGCATAGAAGGAGTCAATACTGGGTGCATTGTGGGTGCTGTGAAGAGCACTTCTGGCTAACTAATTTCATGAACTTTAGTCATAATTTGACTTAGGAATGGGGTCCATTCCCATCATGTTAGAAACCCAAAAGATTTGGAAAACTTAAAGCATAAAACGACAAAAGTCTTTTATCCCTTCTGAAGAAATTTCAGAAAGAATGGGAACAGTGCTTATCTGTAAAGTTAAACCCAAGGCTTATGCTGCCGTTGATTAAAACAACCTCACAAAACTCTTCAGCAGAACAGCAAAAGATCTTCATGAGAAGTCTTTGGTGCAAAATCATCGATCCCAGTTCTCCTAATGTCTTGTGAAGACCCGAGCTTAACCTTTTTACAGTCCTTTCAAAATAACAGTGACTCACTTCTGCTTCTGACATCTGGTGAGTTGACAGATAGGGACAACTTAATTCTGTAACACTTGTGGCCAGGATTTGATCTGTAGTCTGAATACTGGAAGTCTGCCTTAGGGAGAAGAAACAAGGGTCAGATGACTCTTCTCTCTCTCTCTCTTAGGGGCTTGATTTAGCACTGTATGATCATCCTTAATTGGAGCTGGAGGTCTTGCAGCAGGCAGGGATCAAATGTATTAGGACACAGGTCTTGTTGCATGGCCATAATTTCATACTGGATGCCAGGGAAGGGGGAATGGCAGGCAGACTTAAATAAAATAGTCTGACTCTGCTATCTGAATGACTTTGAGATCTATTTCCCAACTATTATCTTCTCTGCTGCAGAAAATTGAATCATATTTTTAGTAATCAGCAATGCCCTTCATCCCATGAGGTTGCAGAGGAGGAGAGAGCAAAAATAAAACTATAGCTTGACATTTTTTCTTAGGATTTATTCAGACCAAAGTTGTTAGGTCATATTTTATCATGCATTTCCTACTCATTCAGTGGATTGTGCTTTTACTAAAGGCCAAAACATGTATAGTTGTCCTAATTACTTTTTGTTTTCTTCTCCTCTAAATAAGCCAGATGTAGTTCCTCTCAAAATCATATATTTGGTCTTCCCTATAGAGTTGAATGTAAGGTTCGATCTCTGTTTCAGGAGTCTGCTGTTCTTACTGTCTGACCCCTTCAACTACACCTCAGTGCCTCATCACTGAGAATATAGAAAGTGAAAGATAAGAGTGGTATTTCTCAAATACAAAGGACAGGCTCACTAGGGAGAACATACATTTCAGGGAAGGCCCAAGTAAATCTATTTTGAATGCTGGCTTTTTAATCATCTTTCTATTTGTGATCAGAAACAAAAAAGATATTTCATTATAATTTAATGATAAAAGAATAATGTGTTGCACTGAATATTTTGTTATTGTGTGTGTGTGTGTGTGTGTGTGTGTGTGTGTGTGTGTGTGTGTGTGTGTGTGTGTGTGTGTGTGTGGTGCATGTGAGTGTGAGCTGGGGAGGGTCTGTTTCTGTAATAACATCAAATACTTAAAATGTACTTACGTGTAATGCAATGCATTGCTTTGTGTATGAGAACTGTGTATTAATGTGAGTGTATGTATGTGTGTGTGTGGGGGGGGGCACAAAACCTTTTTTTATATCATAAAAAGTGTAAGGATTTCCTATGGCTTGAGTGAGACTCACTGTGAGAACGTGTAAGCACCTGCAAACTTGAATGAGGAGGCCCTAAGTTTTTTTTTTTGTGATAATGAAAGCCTTCTACTATGAAAATGGGACAACAGTAAATAACAGAAATTCATGAATTGATGTCCCAACCCTGATGCATGTTTTTATCCCACAAGTGAACTAGTCGATTAACCCTTAGTAGTGTATTATCCCTCAGAACCTTTAGATTCAGATTTCTGGCACTCTGCCTTCAGTGACTTACAATATACTCAGCTAGTGAGCACTTAAAGTGTTAGGCTTTTCTAAATCATTTAAGAAAATCAGAACAGTTTCTGCCTACTATATTTATTCACTTAGCAAAGAGCAGATTATAACAAACAATAAGAGACGTTAGCATTTCACAGGGTATAGTCAGCTGTTCAGATTTTTCACGTTTCTGAACTACAGTTTCATACACTGAAGGCATCATTCTGCAGTCATTGTTAATCAAAGATGAAGTGATTTACACGTATCTGAAATTCTGCCAAAGGCTGTGTCCACCTTGGTCTGCTGATAATTGTTTCCATCTCCTAGAATGAAGGGGAGTGTACACTCTACCTATTAGATATCAAATGCACTAGTCATTTTTTACACAGACACAATCAAGAACAATATGAAAGCAGTGCAATTTTTCAGCTCCCTTTCATATAATGTTGACTAGGTTTAAAAGAAGCATCTACACACATTATAGCAAGTCTGCACCACTTGCTACTTTAGAATGAAGTAAAAACTGTGAGTCTTATTGTCAGCTTTGCTCTAGCTTTCATTAAATTAATTCCACGTTTGCTGATATAAGCAAATAGTGAAGCAATTATTTCATCTTTCTTAAAGAGCAATCCATTGTATGCAGAGTACATCCATTGCTCTTTCATTTTGAGAGGAGTCACTTGAAGTGGTTTGGGCACCTTGTCAGTAAGCAAAATGGGCACCTCTTATGGAAGGTGTACCAAACACAGCCAACTAGAAGATGTTCTTGGGAAGACCCACAGTACTTTGGAGGCTTTATATATGTCAGTTTACCTGAGAGCACCTGGGAATTCAACAGGATGAGAGGGAGATTGTTACTAGGGATAGGGAAGTCTGGTCTACCCTATTTAGATTTCTCTACCGTGACTTTCACCAAGAAAAGTGTTTGAAAATGATGGCAATGATAACGTTAACAAACAGAAATAATACTAAATCATTCCTGTTTAGATGCAATCCACTTTGAAGGCCAACACATATAATAAAAATCAGTATTTCTATCCCTTAAGACATGCTGTAGGTGGATTGGGCACTCGAACTTGGCCCTAGGCGTGAGTGCGTGCATGTGTGTATATTCCGTGAAAGGTTGGGTGCAGGGCTGACAACTCGACACCGTAAAACTCTACTGCCAATCATGAGCGGACAGGTGATCCATTGTGGCGACCCCTAACCGAGAAAAGCAAGTATTTCTAGCCTTAGAGATAATTTTCCACGGTATTATATCTCACTTGAAGTTATGCTGTTCTGTTGGGATACCTTCTGGTGACATAGTGATAGTGTTGATTTCAAAATATTAAATCATCAGGTGAGGAAGCAGCAGATGGAAACCAATGATCTCTGAAGAAAGGCCTGGGTGTGGTAAATACAGCCAGTAAAAATAGCCATATAAGCTTTTACCATGGGAACGCATTATCTTAAGTACATTAGCATGACTGCAGATTTTGGTCCCTTTGTCAATATCAGCAACTGAGTCTAAAACATAAATATTTTGATACTAAGAAATTCTTTCATTAGATCACGACTGCTTCCTTTTATTAGAAAGTAAACCTTACCCATTCAGTCAATGCAAAGGATTACAGAGTATACTATAATCTTTCTCATTTTAAAGGGTATTGCTTTATAGATATTTCAGCAGAGCTATACTGAAAATCTTATCTGCTTATACTTTACAAATAATGTACTGTGTGATGGAATTTATAATACACTGCAATTTTCATGCAGTAGTTCTCATACTGGAAAACACAAATGTTTATTTTAGGACTAGTAAATATTATGATTGAATTTCTTGGTGTAAAATAAGAAAATAGAGTTACATGCATAAGATGAAATGGATAGAACCTCACACATACAGAGAATGCAGTCTGGCAATAAAGGATAATATTCCAAGAAGAAGTAATAGCTTAAAGATTAGAGTTGGTTTATAATGCAACAGAAATCTGAAGCAATTGTGTAAAACAGAGATTTAATGTGAAAGCAAAGTTTTGAAGACTTTATATGCATGTATGCATGCATTCATGCATGTATAAAGGTAAGGTTAAAGTCTGCAGGGACATTAGCTGTTACTATAGTGAATTCTAAAATGGGCAAAAAGCCGGCCAGCTTCCACAGCTTTAGGGCACGTTCCAGGCACCCAAACTGTCAGGCAGCTTTTGGAGCTGACTGAAGACAGCTTTGGGCACCAAGCCCTTAAGAGCTTTACTGCTGCTGAAGGGTACTCTCTCCTGGGGCTTTCAAAGATCAGTGATCTGCTTGTGCTGTTCCTTTGCTAGGCAGATAAGTTCCCTTTGAGGAAAAAACTTCTATTTAATAATTGTGTTTATTATTTATACTTTCCTCTTCAGGAAAGTTATTTTAAAGCTAGGAGTTTGTGTTTCAATGGACTGTCACAAGGCTGTGCTGTACTTTTAAACAGAAGCACTCTTTTTTTCCTTATGAGTATAAAAGTTGTTTAAATTAACTGAACATTTTTTGTATAGAAATTGTATTTATTTTACTTTGTGGGACTGGCATAGTGCTTTAAAGTGATTTGTACTGTATTTACTTGGGCAAAAAGTGACTTTTTATTTTTACCAGCATTTGCTGCTTGTTTTACCTCAGAAAGAGACATCATTTTCAGCTTGACCATGGAACAAAGTATTGGTTCCCTTTTTCCAGGCGCAAAAAAGGCAAAGTTAAGCAAATAGTCTTTGCCATCACAACAGGCTAGCAATTTGCATCAAGTGCAGGTAAGTGACTCTGATGTGGCCATTTGTTGTACCTCAGACCACCCATCTTTTAACCCAAATACCTCTGATAAAGCACCTACAGTGACAATGGACTGGGAGCTAAGGGTGCCCTCTGCAGCTGTTGGGGTCCCCTCAATGGGTAAGGGACTGCCACTTTTGTTGGTCCTGGGAGACAGAACAGATAAGGCTTCCTGTTTTTGTCAGAATGTTGCACCCTTCCCTAGGGAAGTTGCTGCTGCCACTAGTAACACTTTTGGCACCATTTCTCCTGTCAAAAAAGCAAGAAACTAAGCATGTGTCTACTCTTCCTCAAATTTTCTTAGACAGAAGTAATTTACTGGGTCTGGCCTGGGGTTTAGTTCAGGCTGTTGATTCTTCTTGTAAGGTAGTTTCTTGTAAAAGAAAGAATACTTCCTTTCCTGAAGAGATTCAAGATTCTGAATTTTGACAGGAGGATGAAGGGACAGATACAGTTTTTTTTCTTCAGATCCCTGATTCAGAATTCTTCCTGCGTTGGTCTCTGTTTCTCTGACTATTTCTAGAGCGTGACATTGTTTTCAGTGGGAAAACACTTAAGTTTACCAGTCCTTCAGAAACTACTATGAGCTTTTACAGAAGGAATTTCCAGAACCTGCACACATTCCTCCACTTTTATTTGCCTTGGAGGATGCATATGTTACTGCCTGCAATTTTCCTGATAGCCAGCTGCTCCAAAAAAGACAGATACAATGTGTAAAATTTCTCAGTCTTTTAAATTTTTATACACTCTTCCAAAACCCAATCCAGCAGCTATAGTTTTAGTTAACCCTTCTGGTGCTAAAAAAATAGTTAATTTCATTCTATTTCTGATAGAGATGGAAAGATTATTGATATGTATGGGGGAAAAGTGTATGGTTCTACAAATTTGATTTTCAGAATTTTGAATTGTCAGGCTCATATATTAAAAGTTTCTCCTGACTAACTGGGAAAATATGAGAAGTGTTTAGTCCGCAATTTCTTCTTATGAACAAAAATCTGCTTTAAACAATATAATTTTATCTTATGTTCAAGTCACTACTCATTGTATACAGTATATGTATGACCGTTAATAATTCTTCAAGGGTTATGACCACTATACTGTTTTGAAGAGGTTTGCATGGCTGCATTCTCAGAACCTCCCAGATAATGTTGAAATGTGATTGTAAATTCTCCTTTGGATAGAGATTTAGTTTTTTGGCCCCTCTGTTTCAGAGATGATCAAAAAGTGTGAAAAAAGAGTAAGCTGATACAGAGAATCTCTAAGATATTTTAGCCATCTTTTTTAAAATTTTCCAAGTGATCTTCAAACTCCTCATCCAATTTTCGTACAAAACAAAAAGCAGTCTCAACAAATGCAGATAAACAGATGCTTAAGAAGAAATGGCAAGGGGTTTCCAAGAAGATTTCTGGAAACTCCCCAAACCAAGGACAGCACAATAACTCAAAATTACTTTTTAGGAGACATTGTCACCCCCCCACCCTGGTATTATGATTTTATTCCAGAAAGTCTGACTTTCTACTTTTCTCGTTGGCAACAGATAATTTTAGGCAAATGGGTTCTGAAGATCATTCAAGTCAAGGTTACAGATGGCAATGGGAGGAAATTCTTTCTTTCCAGGGGTAATTTCTCATCATCCAGACCAGACTCTTTTATTTCTACCTGTCCTTCATCACATGTTGTCCTAGGAAGTGATAGAACCAATTTTTTCTTCTCAGATGGTAATGGGGTTTTATTCAAAGATGTCATTAGTGCCAAAGACAGAAAATGTTTGGAGACCAGTCCAAGATCGCTCTTTTCAGAACCTGTTTGTGATAGAGCTAACATTTAAAATGATGTCACTTCACAACCTGTACCTCTTTTTCCTTATTCAAGTTTACTGGTAATAATAAATTTAAAAGATGCTTATCATCACATCCCTATTCATCCAGATTTCAGATGTTTCTTAATGTTTTATGTGTCTGAATCACATTATCAGTTCCGTGCCTTAACCTTTGAACTATCCGCTTCACCAAAAGCATTTTCACATCGTCTAGCTCTAGTTATAGCTCATTGCAGGCTACAAGGTATCCACATTTTTCCTCATTTAGGTGATTTGCTTATCTTTTCAGTCATTTCAAGAAGCTCTCTCTCTCTCTCTCTCTCTCTCTCTCTCGGGTGAGAGATGGATTCAAAAAGAACATTCAAAAGTCTTTCTTGACATCTTCTCACGGGATTGTATTTTTTGGGATGTCATCTAGAGACCACAGTTCAAAGAGCTTTTCTTCCACAGGAAAAAATAGATCTATATCTAGATCTCTTTTAAGGTTTTCCACTCAGACTTTGATCACTGTGAAGGGACACATCAAGATTTTGGGTCTCATGGCTGCTATTTTTTTCATGATACAAATAACCAAAACAAAAAATGCACAAAGCTTGGAGAACCAGGAAACAGTCAGTTCAAACACTATGTGGACTCAAGGAAACCGTATAAATTTTAATACAGAACACAAGTCCAATAAACTGAATGCGAGGAAACAAGAAAAATGTATCTCCACAGTTAGTAAATAGCTTTCACCCATACAATTTACAGACAGACTTCATCAGAACTGGAGTCGCGCATAACCATGAGAATAAATATCTAACAAAATTGTGTCATGTGCTACAGGTTGGTAAACATTCAAAGTCCCAATGCATTTGGAATACATCAAATGTACAAAAACACACATTATACAATGACTGTCCATTAACATTCAAAAATGAGCACGCTGAATGGTCAATCCAAACAGCGTGCCCATTGTAAATCCTGCGTGTATCAATGGAAAAATATGCAACGCACATTCCACTTTTCTTTAAGTTTTTTTTTTTTTAAATAAACTTACAAAAACAGGAGACTTCAACAGAATAAGACATATGACACAGAGAAAAATACAAGGATAATCAGGTATGTTATGAAAACTAGAGAAATGTATCTGATTATCCTTATATTTTCTCTGTCTTGTCTCTTCCATACATTTGAAATTTTCTGATTTCATTTGTTTGAATTAAAAACAGAAAAGCAATGGAGATCTTCCTTTCTCTGCTGCTTCCTTTTACACAGCACTGATGTACTCCATAAGTATGGATATGCAAGTCCCATATGCATGCACAGCACTTCAAGAAAGCCCCAGGATACTAAGGAAAAATGCGGAAGAGCACCATGGTGCCATTATACAAACACATTATTTAAGAAAAGTAAGTAATTTTTTATTAAATAATGTCATTGTATAACAGCAATAACCTATGGCTGGATGTGTTTAATACTGATGTACCCATGAATGACTTTGTCTGGTCACTCGGACTTTTCCCTCATGAACAAACCACACCAACCATGGGTAAATTCAGCATTATCCATATCCAGCTGTGAATTATTCATATATTATTTAATACATCTTAAATTGTAAAAAGTTCTCATTAAATCCAGCTAAACTAAAAAAAGATTTTCAAAAGAAGAAAAATGAATATACACTTTTACATATAAAATATAACATGTAAAATTTAAAATTTAGAATACACTCATAGCAAGAGCTTGTTTTAATAAAATCAATTGTAGAACGCATTTCAAAGCAGGTGCTGTATATATATATATATATATATATATATATATATATATATATATATATATATATATATATATATCTGGACAGAGGAAGGATGACAAGGAGACCTGGTGGTGGAATGAAGAAGTACAGGAGAATATACAGAGAAAGAGTTTGGCAAAGAAGAAGTGGGATTGTCAGAGAGATGAAGAAAGTAGACAGGAGTATAAGGAGATGAGGTGCATGGCAAAGAGAGAGGTGGTGAAGACTAAGGATAAGGCATATGAAGAGTTGTATGAAAGGTTGGACACTAAGGAGGGAGAAAAGGACCTGTACCAATTGGCTAGACAGAAGGACCGAGCTAGGAAAGATGTGCATCAGGTTAAGGTGATAAAGGATAATGAGGGAAACATACTTACAAGTGAGGAGAGTGTGTTGAGCAGATGGAAAGTGTACTTTGAGGGGCTGATGAATGAAGAGAATGAGAGGGAGAGAAGGTTGGATGATGTGGGGATAGTGAATCATGAAGTGCAATGGATTAGCAAGGAGGAAGTAAGGATAGCTATGAAGAAGATGAAGAATGGAAAGGCTGTTGGTCCAGATGACATAACTGTTGAAGCATGGAGGTGTTGAGGTGAAATGGCAGTGAAGTTTTTAACCAGATTGTTTAATGAAATTTTGGAAAGTGAGAGGATGCCTGAGGAATGGAGAAAAAGTGTTTTGGTATCGATTTTTAAGAATAAGGGTGATGTGCAGAGCTGTAGTAACTACAGAGGGATTAAATTGATCAGTCACAGCATGAAGTTATGGGAAAAAGTAGTGGAAACTAGGTTAAGAAGGGACGTGATGATTAGTGATTAGCAGTATGGTTTCATGCCAGGAAAGAACACTACAGATGCGATGTTTGCTCTGAGATTGTTGATGGAGAAGTACAGAGAAGGTCAGAAGGAGTTGCATTGTATTTTTGTAGACTTAGAGAAAACATAAGACAGGGTGCGTAGAGAGGAGTTGTGGTATTGTATGAGGAAGTCGAGAGTGTCAGAGAAGTATGTAAGAGTGGTACAGGATATGTATGAGGGTAGTGTGACAGTGGTGAGGGCTGCGGTGGGAGTGATAGATGCATTTAAGATGGAGGTGGGATTACATCAAGGATCAGCTCTGAGCCCTTTCTTATTTGCAATGGTGATGGACAGGTTGACAGACGAGATCAGTCAGGAGTCCCCATGGACTACAATGTTTGCAGATGATATTGTGATCTGTAGTGAGAGTAGGGAACAGGTGGAGTAGACCCTGGAGAGATGGAGATATGCTCTCTAGCGAAGAGGAATGAAGGTCATCAAGACTAAGACAGAATATATGTGTGTAAATGAGAGGGAGGATAGAGGAATAGTGAGGATGCAAGGAGTAGAGGTGGCGAAGGTGGATGAGTTTAAATACTTGGGATCAATAGTTCAGAGTAATGGTGAGTGTGGAAGAGAGGTGAAGAAGAGAGTACAGGCAAGATAGAGTGGGTGGAGAAGAATGTCAGGAGTGATTTGTGACAGACGAATACCAGTAAGAGTGAAGGTCTGCAAGAGGGTAGTGAGACCAGCTATGTTATATGGGTTGGAGACAGTGGCATTGACAAAAATGCAGGAGTTAGAGCTGGATGTGGCAGAGTTAAAGATGTTAAGATTTGCACTGGGTGTGACGAGGGTGGACAGGATTAGGAATATGTATATTAGAGGGTCAGCCCAGGTTGGAAGGTTTGGAGACAAAGCCAGAGAGGCAAGATTACGTTGGTTTAGACATGTGCTGAGGAGGGATGCAGAGTATATTGGGGAAAAGATGCTAAGGATGAAGCTACCAGGTAACAGGAAAAGAGGAAGGCCTAAGATAAGTTTTATGGATGTGGTGAGAGAGGACATGCAGGTGGTTGGTGTGACAGAGCAAGATGCAGAGGACAGGAAGAAATGGAAACAGATAATCCGCTGTGGCGACCCCTAACGGGAACAGCCGAAAGAAGATGATGATATATATATATATATATATATATATATATATATATATATATATATATATATATATATATAAACACACACACACACACACACACACACACACACACACATACAAAAATGTGTACAGCATTTAGAACCACTTTTCTGACTGTGAACACATCAGTTGTTTTATTTATTTATTTATTTATTTTATTTTCAGTTTGATTACCAGGGAAGTCCACTGGGCCGAGAAGTGCCCATTTTCAGTGGAGGCCTGGGGAGAAAAGCTCCAACAGCAATGCAATACTATGAAGTTTAGAAAATCCAATAAAGGTTACATAATGTAGAGGTAAAATACAAGAGTGAGATTCATACATTCAGGAAATTGCAAAATACATCATAGGACAGTATAAAACAGGCACTTTTTTTTGAGGCTCTTCAGATGTTTACAATATTTACATATTTACAAACTTGGAGTTAATTAAAGTCTAAAGTTTTATTCTAATCAACTGAATGAACATCAGATATATATCAACAGTAATACATTTTGAATCATTATTGTCAGACGTAGTGAAGAATTACAAATCCCCAACAAACGCATTTCAATTTTTTCTAATACAAATGTAGCAGCTGCCCCAGTCCTAGTAACCACAGTGGCAGCTGTACAGAAGAAATGTTTACTTAAACTTATTTCAAAGAATACACAATGGCAGAATCCTGTGCAATAACCCCAGTAACATTGCCCATACTAATATATGTCAACTTGTTTCCAACAATAACCCCTAAAGGCTGCACATGATGGCAGAAATATCTACACCCCCAAAAACCATAATGGCACTCATATAGCAAATATGCTTGATTGACAAAATACAAGAATTACTACCTATTGTTAACTGATTTTAGCTTAACTAAAACAATTGCACATAAAAGTGGCAACTTCATCCAGTAACCACAATTTATCCAATGAAGGAAGATGTCTAACTGAGAAAGTGGTAGAAATATTCAATATTAATGAATTTCATATTATTTAATTTAGATGGTGTGTGTTTAAGTTGATAAACCCACTAGACATAAGCACATCTTTTTGGGGTGAGCTAGGAAAACTATCTGGTTAAGTGACTTACTCAGAGTCATACAGAAGCACACCTCACATCCTAAAATAATAGGGGGAAAAAGGCCCCAAATCAGGGACAGATTTTAAATATTGTCTTATAAACTTAGAAAGTTGATGGAACAACATATTTTGCATTAGCATACATTTTAAACATACAAATTCTGAAATTCAAATGCCAGTCATTATTTAGTGACTTCAATCCTTAATAATTTGCACGAAAACCACAATTTTTATGAAGAGCTGACCAAAAATATGAGGCAAGAATCTGAACATTCTGTGAAATTATGGACACTTGTGAGATTTGCACAAAGGAATGGGACTGACGGAATAAAACTGAGGAATACAGGTTCTGAAGGTTATTTGCAGCTCAAGGCCTTAATCCTCGTACTAACCTGTATTATGGATCAGGGAATTCAAAGGACATATGGGCCTGCTAAAACTAAGACAAAACTAGTGAGTGTTGTGTAAGGTCATAAACCTGTGACAGTAACTCAGAGACAACATTTTCTGTAACTGTGAAAAAGAGTATGTTTAATGTCATACTTTTTCATGCACCTGAGGAAGTTGACAGAGTTTGTTGGATGAAGTAGTGTTCATCACTACCAGAACTTGACCAGTAAGGACAGTACCTTAAAATTCTAAAGTAAACTGCAACAATTAAAAGGTAATGCTTGCGCAATAACTCATAGTCCACATTTATTGTTTAAGTTCTAATTACAACTACATCAGATGCAAGAAATGATAGAAAAAGCACCATTTGTATATTAAAAACAAGTCAAAATGAATGCAGTAAGTTACTTGACTGGTTGTGATTTACACCACCTACTTTACATTGTTTGCTTCAAATTTTTTATCAGCAGACAGTCTGATCAGTTATCCAGGAGATTATCACAATCATTATCTGTTCTGATATGGTTATGTTATGCTTTTTCACACTAGCATTACTATGTATTGAGAAGAACTCCTTCTACATTTTTAATGTGTGATGTGTAATTTATAATCTTTTAGACGCAGCTATCACTTGGTATATGTACAGTTCATTGCGCTTTTGTATATGAATATCTTTTTCCCTATTAACCTTCCAGAACCTCTGCTCCACTTATCCCTGACTTTCAGGTTGCCCGCCTTATATGCAAGGATTACTACACCCCTCCTCCTGCCTGATACAAATTCAAAATGAAACATCCTATCTTTTTGTGCTCGTTAGCACACATGCATCTCCTGCATCAGTAGGATATTTTTTTTTTCTATTTCATATCTCAAAACTTTGCTTCCTTTTACAAGACTGTTTAGCTCATTAATATTAACAGAACAAATAAGCGCCTCATACGTCTCAACCTCTTAGTGTAATAAATCTGGACAAATACTAACATAATGGAGGGACATAGGTGCAAAAATAAGGACAGATTTTAAATACTGCTGTTATAAACTTAGAAATGTATTGGAATAACAGGATTTGCATTGGCATGCATTTCCTGAAGGATATGAAGTCAGAAACTCAAATGCATGTCTTTAATGACTTCTGTCCTCAGATCATCCCAGCGATTTACCAGAAAACCACACATTTTATGAGAAATGGACCCAAAATATGAGGCAAAAATCTGGACATTCTGCAAAAATCTGGACAGTTGAGAAGCATGAAGCACATATAACAGATAATTTCACTTATTGAAGCAACTGCATATTTATTTATTCATTTAGTATGGTAACTGGGGTATAGCACTGATCCAAATGGACCTATTTCACTGTCAGCCTGGACAAATACAAATGACGGCAGACACGTTCACAAGAGTATTATGAATACAAACAAAATGTTGTATGAAGTTAGTATTGAATCAATAGCAGTAATAATAATAATAATAAAGTACATAGTACAGGGTACAGTAGGAAGGGATAGACAGAATAAGAAGGGGAGAAGAAGAAGAGCATGAAATAGTGATGGGACAGAGCACAAAGTGTAAAAGATAGAAAAATTCAGATAAGCGTCCGTTGAAATTAACTAGATACAATGTATACAATGTGGAAGAGATGTCTCATATTAGTGTAGGGAAATAATGTGAGAAAGATAAAGGCTGGCAAAAGGAAGAGTGTGATATTAGATGATGGGTCCAGAGAGAAAGCATTTGCAAACTAACTCAGACTTGAGAAGTTCTTAAAGCTGAGCAAGAAGTGATGGGTATAAGGTGAGGTCTTTAAAATTAGGAGGAATAGATTCCCAGAGTTTGCGGCCTGGGTTGGAAAAGGCATGGTTAGTGCAATGAAGCCTTGTTCTGGGACATTGAAGAAGTGGATCAGAGTGCTTAAGACGTCTTAGATTGTAACTGGGGGAGGGGCATCTGACATGGGAAGGGAATGACAGGCGTGTTCTTTGAGGAGTTTATAAAGTTGAGATCCAAGAAGCAGGTTGGAACTTTGTTGGATAAGTAGCTGACTGGATTTATTATATAAGTCAAAAGTCCATGAAAATTGTCCAAGATCCCAGACTATATTCAGTTTTCTGTTTATAGTCCTAATTAACACCCACAAGCAGGATATTCTGTCTGCTTTTACTCATATAAATCTTTTGTTATGTTGTTTATAATTAGGCCGTGCTTTTTTATTACTGTTGTTTTCATATTGTTTGACTATTTTCAGTTGTATTCAGTTTTTATGTTTTTGGCTAGCCTTATGGCCTTGTAGTAGATAAAAATGGTCCTTGACCAATGTGCAATCCAGGTTAACAAACATTAAATAAACAAATAATACATAAACCCTCCCACACTCCCATCCCATACTAGGTTGGAGATGGACCCAATCAATATGCAGTAGCATTCTGAAACTGAGTCAAACATGACTCATCCATGGGTAATTATATATAAAAGTGCAAATGACATGCAAGGCAAGGAGTAAATTACCACACCCTCAAAACACCAAGTGGAGTTAGGATACTCAAATCAAACCTGGGTCAACTACACCCCACTCCATCAAAATGAAAAAAAGTGCTTTCCTTCACAATATCTTTCACATGTGGTTTCCCAGCAACTCTCCCGACATACTCAACTTTAAACAGAACATTTTTTAGCAGTGTTATTTTATATTTCATCAGCCCCACCATTATACAATGACCTCAGATCACACTTGAAGCTGTGGCATTAAAAGCTTATGTGAGGACACTTTCACCCCTTAAGTATAATGAACACTATCTACAACTCTGTGATTTACTGTCAGACATAACACACTGTCAAATTAAAAGGGAAATATGGTAGTGCCTTTTTATTAAATTATAACGTTGTCATCAATAACTGTAGTACCAACATGTCCAGTTTTCCCTTCACTTGTATAATGTAAACAGAGACAGAACTTCAGATTTTGTTAAAATATGTACCATGCAGTCTGAGATAGTCCAGACAGGCTACATTCCTGCATATGACAACTGTAAGCGACTTCTTCAGCTATGGTTTCAGACTTAGAAGGAAGAAAAAAGAGGTGGCTGTGGGGGAAGGGGGTAGGAATGGAACCTTTTTAAAGATGCAACATCACATAGATGGTGCAGTACAGAAGAGATATTTGCTAAATAAATCAGGTATATTTAAAGCCAGTGGTAATTTTAGTGGCTCATTGTGTGCTCAGAAGAGCATAAAGATGCAAGCAGTAAATGTCCAGTACATTCCAAACCAATCAACACATGTCATCTAACAGTTTGTGAATCCAATCAAATCCGCAGAGGATGTTCATAGGTTCATAGGTTCATAGGTTCATACTAGGCTATCTGCCCTAGGGCATTTATAAGCCTAGCCAGAGTGTGTTTGGCTTTCGCCACCCATTTTAAATTAATTTTGCTATGCGTTTTTTGAGGTTAGTATACTGTGCCTCTGTCTAACAGTGACACAGAAGTGATAGCCGGGGTAAACCTACGATCTCCCATCCACTCATCAAGATTCCTCTTGAAGAGAGTCAATGTGGGACTCTGCCTAACCTGTACTGGGATTTTATTCCAGAGTGAAGGGAGCCTCTGGGTTATGAATCTGTCCCTCCAGCATCTCCTATTTATTTCAGTGCTGAGGTTCAAGTCTCTCGAGCGCGTAGCTCGATGGGATTTGGATTTTCTGAGGTGCAGCATGTCCATTAATTCTGGGTTGGACATGGCTTTATACGCCAGGCACAGATCGCCTCTGAGCAGGCGGTATGCCACTGAGTAGAGCTGGAGTTTCTTTAACCGGGCAGCATATGGCATCTGTTTGAGCCCTTTGATCCTCTTGGTGAGGTACTTTTGGGGTCTTTCCAGTTGCTGCAGGTGTCTGGTAAGGTACATCCCAAAAGGGCATTGTACTCAATTATGGGCCTGATGAGGGATGAGTAAAGAGGTACGATGATCTCCCCTGATCTAGATGTGAATCCCTTCATGATTAGGTGGACTATATAAAATGTTTTTCTAACCACTTTGGCCACGTGGTTGTCAAATGAGAGATTGCTATCAACTTGGGTCCCCAGGTCCCTAATGACTTCTTCTGTACTTAATGGATTACCACCTATGTGGTAATTTGTGGGCACTTTGTTTTTGCTAAAGGTGATGACTATACACTTTTTGGCGTTTAGCTTGAGGCCATGGCTCTGGCACCAGTTGTCTGTTTCTATGAGGCCCTTTTGGAGGATGCTTGTGTCAGCTGGAGAGTTGATTATGGCACCCAGTTTGCAGTCATCTGCGAACTTGGTCAGCCACAGTCCTTCTGTGTTGGCCTGTACCGCCGAGAAATATATACCGAACAAGAGAGGTCCCAGGACTGAGCCTTGTGGGACGCCACTTGTAACTGGTTTGGAGTCTGACATGGCTCCAGCAATTCTAACCATGTGGGTTCTGTCCTTGAGCCAGTTTGCAACCCATCTAGTGACATAGGGGTTTATATTTAAGCTGGTGAGCTTATCTATAATGCCCGAGGTGGGTATTGTATCGAAGGCTTTTGCGAGGTCCAGGTAGGCTGTGTGGACCACCTTCCCCTCGTCAATGGCCTTGGTGACTGTTTCAAAGAAATCAACCAGGTTTAAGAGGCAGGATCTGCCCTTAACAAAGCCAAACTGGGTAGGATCCAGTGTCTGTAGGTCCCCAATATCTTTATTTATGAGATCCATGATGATCCTTTCCATAGCTTTGCAGACCAAGCTAGTCAGGCTTATGGGGCGATAGTTTCCAGGATCTGTTGAGGCACCACCTTTGTGGAGAGGGACCACTGTTGCTGTACGCCACTCTTTGGGTACATATCTTGTAGTAAGGCTAAGATTGAACAGTAGTTTTATGTTTGGGTTTAGCTCTTCTTGGAGTTCATGTAGGACGCAGCCCGGGACACCATCTGGTCCCATTGATGCTGTGTTTTTTGCTTTGGAGAGGGCGGCTCTTACCTGAGCATCTGAGATGTCAGGGGGACAGCACTCTGTTGGGATAGATATTTGCCCTTTTGGTGGGGAGAGGGGGGAGAAGTTTGCACTGAACCTGTCAGCTAGGATGTTGGCAATGTCTGTGGGCTCGTTGTATTTTTGCCATTTTGGACTAATTCTGAGCATATCTGGGAATTCCCACCCAGGTTCCTAACATAACTAAAGAAAGCCTTGTGATTATCCTTAGTGTCCTGTGCAATTTTTCTCTCGAAGCTGGCCTTAGACGATTTTATGAGTGCCCGTAGTTTTTTGCTAATACTGATCAGAGATGCCTTCCCTTTTTGGGATTTTGCTCTATCATGTAGTAGCTTCCTCCTTCTATTGTATAGTTTGTTTATGGCTGGGGTCCACCAGACAGGACGTCTGCCTTTGGAGGATTGGGTCTTGGTTTTATTTGGGATTGCATGATCCATGCATTCCTGAAGGTGTTCATAGAATGCGTTTATAAAGGATTCTGCGGTCTGGGCCGTATTTTCCACAGGCCCGGGGGCTTTGAAGTCATAGTCACTGCCTTCTACATCAGTCACTCCCCATAACCATTCTAAACCATCTAAGGGTTCTTCCACACAGGCTGCTTCATGGGTGTTCAGATGGCTGATATTTTCCTTGAATCTCTGTTTGTATCACGGTCATCAGTGACAACCACACATTAAGTGTCATAACTCACAGTGTCAAGTGGTAATGCATGTTGCCTTTAAGAGTCTTTTTATTTAATAAAGTCAAGTAATTCCTGGCCATAATTTCTTTCTTTTTGACAAAATCATTTCAGAAAAGTCATGGTAAAAAGAAAAGAAAACAAGAAATATGTCATATTGTTATATAATAGGTCCACCATCCAGTAAGCTTTCAGCATTTCTTTTTTATCTTTAAAAAGTACTTATCTATAATGGGTTGGGAATACCCTGTTGCTATGTGCTTGCTATGTTTAAAACCCTCCAATGTTTCTTTTCAGTGAAACTGGTAGCCGTTGCTATACAAATGTACAGCATATTTGCCTTCCGCGTTATCAGGAATGGTGAAAATATGAAGGTTTGACCGTATCATTTTATTCTCTGCGTCATTTAGATTTATTCAAAGTTGCTGCATTTGCTTCAGTAAATAATTATTCTGCATGTCTGTTTCCTGTAATTTGAAGTCATGGCTTCTCAATTCAATCACTGTCTACTCAGTACTTCTGTAGCTTACTAACAGTTTGTTTTCTGAAAGTTCTTTATGCTATTGGCATGGGATCTCATTGAATTTTAATAGTAGGACATCTGCGTTGGATGGCTCCCCATCATTGCAGTGCCTAGGTTCAGTGTTGTTCTCTGCACCTACAGTAGTCTCTGACATGCTAAACTCTGAACTAATTAATATAGGCTATCTTCAGCTAATGGCAACTACCAATCTTTTATTCCCACCATCAATGCACTCTAGTGACACTACTCAGGCACTTTTTTTCAGGTAAAGTTAGTTTAAATTATGAATTTTATGGATGTGCACTGCCAGGAAGCCACCTGAGAAGCTGTTTTTCTTCCAGAAGTCAAACTGGTACTTTATTCCTTTCATCAAAATAGCGGTGTGTATATATATATATATATATATATATATATATATATATATATATATATATATATATATATATAGGTCCCCTTCAAAACATCTAAAACTCATAATATCTAATTTCATAACATTAAGACCAGAACATCTAAAACCCAAAACATCTAAAACCAATAACAGTGAATTTCATAACATCTAACAGTACAAATCACATGAAAATAACATCCCCTCCACATATAACGACATATAATGACACCAAACAACCAAACCGACTTCTTACTACGTTTCTGCAGGGGGGCTTGATACAGTGGGTTTAGGAAATTAACTTTTTCCCACTGTAGTGCGATCTTGGAGTTGGTATATTTAATTTACGGGGTGGGCGGAAAAGTGTGTTTGGTAGTTTGGTGTCGTTATATGTGGAGGGGGATGTTATTTTCTTGTGATTTTTAGTGTTATATGTTATGAAATTAGAGGTTATGGGTGTTAGATGTTTCAAAGTAGACCATATATATATATATATATATATATATATATATATATATATATATATATATATGGATCTACATTTTTAAATTGAACCGTACTTCCTTGAACTCACTTCCGCGAAAGTGCGTTCCATCGAAAATGCACTTTCGCAGAATAAAAAAAAAACAAAAACTAACTCAAAAAAGTAAAATAACACACTAAACAGTATGGCTGCACCCCCCCACACCCCCCTACTTTAATATTCTCCCTCTGAGATCATACTACAGTGGGGAAAAGGGAATATTCCTTTACCCCTACTATACTACGATCTCAACAAAACTTTCCTTAATTGTACATCAACAGTATACGTTGATGTACAACTAAGGCAACATGCAAACTGCATGTTTTCCTTTTTATTTGTTTACTTTCGTGAAAGGGCATGTTCGACAAAATGCACTTTCGCTAAAGTAATTTCAACAAAGTACGGTTCAATGAACCGTACTGTCGATAAAATAAATAGGACATATATATATATATATATATATATATATATATATATATATATATATATATATGTGTGTGTGTGTGTGTGTGTGTGTGCGCGTGTGTGTGTGTGTGTGTGTGTGTGTGTGTGTGTGTGTGTGTGTGTGTGTGTCTATCTTATTGTAGTTCATGTAATTGTCTTGACACTTCCTGTTGGCAAGTCAATATAAGTTACAATGTTTTTCTATTTGCTTTAACAGAAAAATTATTATATTGCTGCAGATGAAGGAATATATATTTTGTTCATAAACACTTGTTTTTAGTTTATACATTGCAAACTTAAGATTTAAACAGCAAGAAAGAAATATAAACAGAAAGCAAATTAAAGTATATCTCATAACTACCGTCAAAATACATCTCTGTTTTTCAAAAGACATACATTATTCCATGGCAGGTAATATTTCACAAATGCATTATTCAAAACAGATGATAGAGAATTAAAAAAAAGTTTTGTAACTGGAAAAGATCAAAAAGTGAATCATAAATTTCAGACCATGTTATGTATTTTAAAAGTTGTAAGGATGAATCTGATGTGGGATATTGAATCATAAAGATATCTATGTTTTATAATTTCTTATGAATCATACATGTTTTTCTTTCGGCTTTTCCTGGTTAGGGGTCGCCACAGCGGAACTCTGGTCTGCTAATGATTGGCAGTAAATATTTACGGTGCCGAGGTGCCAGCTCGATGCCCAAACTTCAACGAAGGCACGTCCATTTACACATGTCTTTCGAACGCCACTCGACCGCGGGGAGGACATGCAGACTCCATACAGAAGGCACTCCAGCTGAGAATCGAACGGGAGATACAAAATCAAACATAATTATAGAAAATCTATATATATCTAATATCTGGTTTTGCTTTTAGAAGTGATTATACTGAAACTCATTAATGCGAATCCCAAATAGTAAGACAGAATGACTGAAAACGCAGATGTAAGTTCAATATTTTTGTTTCTCAGACTGTTCCCTTTTCTCAAAGGTATAATTACCTTGGACTTAATTTATAAAACTTTGCGTGGGTGTGGGAGGATGCAGGAAGGCTTGCCCCTGTAAAAAAAAAAGAACTTTAAAGGAAAACAGTGATGTTCAACCTTCACTGTTGTCGTGTATTTCCAGACTTATTGCATAATCGTGGGTTTGCAATTATGTGCCAGTGAATTATAGTAAGGAGCCAATTTCAACATATTTGTTATTTACTTACTTCTTGTGACTTCATTCATTTGAGACTATTAATTGACTTTGCAAACTAAACAAGAAAGCTATTCTTAGACTTATCAAAACAAAAATACAAGTTTTATTAATGAACAATATGAGAAAACAAAAATCGCCATTATATAGTGAATATGTGGTTACTGCTTTATTTGACAGAATGATAATAGTAACTGATAGGATTAATCAATTTTTTTGAAAACTCTGAATGTGTAAAGATAATATGCTTTCACTCCTTTTAGCGAGTTTAGGACTATTTTACTTTTATGATGTTGGGAATATTTTCATTTATTACAAAATACCAGAAACCTATTTAAAAGTTTACAATATAAATGTAAATTAATTTTAATTATGCAGTGATTTTAATGTCTTAATTTATGTTAGACCCAAGCTGTGGTCATACAAAGTTTATGTTATTTTCTTCACAACACCAAGATAACATGCAATTCTATAAACTGCTGTTCATTATCATTATTTCATAGATAGTGTCAATTATCTAATATAGGTCTTTTGAATCGTTAACATAGTAAGTTCATAATATCTATGAGATATACTTTTGATGATTTGAAAATCCATGGATTTGGTAAAATAGATTTAAGCATCATTTTATTTTATTTTGCTTTATTATCTTTGTCAACTATTTATCAATTTTAAACTAAGTGAAAACAAGTGAAAAGATGGGTTTGCATGAAGGGACATGATCAATGGTATATGATGTTATTTAATACTTTATATGTATGTGTATATGTTTATATGTTCATATTATATTGATTAATCACATTTATATCTGATACATATTTAAAGGATGAGAACCTACTATGGACTATAACAGTTCTTAGATTTCTTTATTTTATGTTGTTTTGAAAAAAATACCACATGTTTATTGTTATGTTTATTAATGAAGTTTTGGGTATGTTTGTTCTCTATTTTTTTTCTTTATTTTTTTTAGAAGCATCTGATTTGGGGTATTGCCAATAGGTGTGTGTTTTGTTTGTTGTAAAAGAGGGATAATTTAATTATTTTTTTACTAGTTAGACCAGGAATCAATGTATCTCATAGACCTTTTTAAAACATGTATACAATTGATAAGATAGGTTTATTAAGTCTGATCTTATGTGTTGTTAGTGTACAATACATCCTACAATTTTAATACATCACATGTTGAAATATACCCCTAAATGATCCAGTATCTTATTTTTTGTACACTTGGTAACATACCTTTCTTAGTATTATATGACATCATCTAACTTTATATCATTAAACATAACTAGTCTCAGTGATGCCCTAAACAGATGTAAAGTAGTAGACTGATAAAATTCCTGAAACATAATATGTAAGATGTCCTCTTTCAAGAAAAACATTTATGGGACATGACATAAATCATATAACCTCTAATGAGTATATGATTTTGGCATATTCTTCATAGATGAACCAAAGAAGAATGGGGACTGTATTATGGAAAATAATGTATTAATACCTAGAATTAATTCCTAATATAATGACAAAGGTATTTTTGATATTGTTAATTTAGAAATCCATAAGGGAATATTTAACTTAACCAAATGTAGTGTATTTCATGTCTTGGGGCTAAATTTTATTAGAAAATATGGAAGTCAATGTAATACTTGAAGGAGAGTTTAGTTGTATTTTATTTTCAATCTTGCAGAATTGCTATTAAAGAATCTCAGATTGCAGCTTTAACAGAAACTTTAAAATGTAGACTAATAGTTGACATTTGAATAAATATTTTAAGTATGAGAATTCCTTACTTTATACTCATTATTCTTTTATTTTGTTACACAAGCAGAAATAGATTTGCATATCAAACAATTGTGCTATAAAGTTGTTTCTTTTCAAGTAATTTCATATATAATGATGACAGTTAATTCGTTACATTTAGTTACCATCTGTAACTAGTTACAGTTAATTACTATGAAAACTATCCATTAATACTTACATCCTTTCAGACATGACTAAATTAAAATAATTTAAAGGCTGATTTATTACAGAGATTGACAATTTCTATCATTTAATTATAAAGATGAGGTAACATTCTTTCAGATTCCTTAAAATCACATTTATGTTTATATGGCAGAATATCCATCTGGTGTTGAAATAAATTAAATGAGTGAGTTAGGCAGTTGACTTACTAAATCTAGAGTTCAAGAAGACAAAAACTCTACTGGACACAGGCAACCTCTAAATGGATCATCTCACAGGCCCCTACTTGTAAATGTTTTATCTCCTGAGCCCCTGATTACACTTATTAAGAGTATCAGAATTTGCCAGAGATTTGGGATGTACGGCTAGGCTTAAAAAGGCCCTTATGGTTGTTAGCCTAGTAAACACCTATGAATCTATGAACCTATATACATTTACGGTAAAGGTCTTAAAGACCAGAAAAACATATTTTATCAAACAACAGCAGTAGCATTAGTAAAATCTTTGTTTTGTTTCTCTTGTTCACAAATTTCTTAAGGTTTACATAGTATAGTAAAATGTCAAAATTAAAAACTAAATTAAATAAAACAATATTCAAAATATGACAAGAAAAAATAAGTATTAGATATTGTCCATATCTTACAAGTGTTCAGAAACCATTTTGAAGACATTAATAAAAATTAAAATATATTTCCAATTAATTCACATTTAGAAAGTTATATTAGAAACAACTAATCCAGAAGACTAAAACTGACACTATTTATAGCCTTACTAAGACCATAAAAAATCTAGAAATCATAGATCTTACTAAAGACAGTGTACCTGGTATAGGTGAGATTTTTACCTGAGATGTATAGCATTTTCTCAAATATAATGCTTGTCACATAAAGTATAACATAATATACAAAATACCTCTTCTTTAGAAAATACATTAAACACACTACTATTAAAACAATATAAAAACACAGATGATTGTATGTTTTATATATATATATATATATATATATATATATATATATATATATATATATATATATATATATACCCACATCTTTAGCTGACAGAATAAAATATTTACAGATTTTTTAAAAGACAATGGCCAAACTGTATTTATCATTAAGACCATGCATAAGATAATGGGCCAAATTACAAAAGACTTGTTCTCAGTATACATCTGCCCTGATTCGGAAAGACTTGCTGTCAGTGTAAGTGACTTAACTACAGCGTAATGCCTACCTATAAACAGGCTAAACTTGGAGCCAGATTATAAAACACCTGTTCATAGACTGCTGTCATTGTAAGTCATAAATTGTACCCAATATATAAAACATAGTCTGTCTGACTTTGCAAACTACATCTATAAGAGAATTAACAGTTGTAAGCTTAGCTATTGAAAACACTTTTATTTCCTTTAGTTGAATGTCTTTTAAAGTAATTGAATGTTATGATTTTCAAAATAATTTTATAGATTTATTTTAAATGCTGTACCACAGTTTGTTAATGTTTATTTAAACTGGATGTACTTATCCCAGTGCATATAAAATAAAAAGGAGTAAGACAAAAGTCCTCCATCAATATTGCTCCAGCACTGGAACTCTGTCTAATAAAATCTTCTATTACTAACAACCTCAAGTATTAAAGCATATCAAATTCATCTTGATTGTATGATAAAAGAATCTGAGGGAATATTTTGTCTCAAATTTAAAGAATGCATGGCAAATTCTTTGTTAATAAACCAGTATTGTGATGCTTCACTTTAAGTTGATTTGCTGAGACATTCAGAAAGAAGCCCACTACTTGAGTTAAGGGCTATTGCAAAAAGGCCCTGTTTCCATGACATTTTGAGATTCAGAGGCACATTACCTGCAATGAGGAAAGATCTCATTATTGACTAATTTGCATGTCTCTGAATCACTGTTAACTACTGTGAGTGCAGATCAGCACTTGTCCATGATAGCTAACAGTCATGGTGGCACAGGATGTTAACACAGACACCACCCCATTTACTCCCCCACTTACGATACACACATTTAAACACATACACACACATACATGCACACACTACATACCGCATACCTGTCCCTGTGTCATAAGGACATCTCTGATATTGGCTTTTTCCTGTCTTCATTCATCACAGATGTTTAAAGTCAGTCAATAATTCCAGATATAAGAATTTCATACTTCTTATTTTACAGAAACTGCTCTGTGATGTTATGTCTGTTGCTCTGTAAACTTTACAACTGACTCAGAGCCATATATCTAAAATTCTCCTGGTGGATCCAGTATTCCTCCCCACTCTGTCCTGAATCCTGTCTCCTCCAAACAGACACATCCACATCCCTTTCATTTTTTATATGAAATATCCATCAGAATTTTTCTCTAGAATCATTCATAATTTAGGCTAAACTGTATAAATCACCATATTTATCGCTGAACAAATGCTGCATTTAATTTCAAATAAATGCTTTAATTTCCACAAACTCTAGATATATAAATCCTATATTAAAAGCAATAGGACTATTTTTTCTACAAAGGTATAGATTTGAACTAATGATTATTTTCACTATTTGTTGTTTATAGGAAGCTAACATTTATTTATTTATAGCGGCAACAATAAAAAGGGATCTGCTATGAAAAAGTGTGGATCATTTCAATGACGTGATTATTCAACTCAAAACATTTAAATTGCTGGAAGGTTGTTACTTAAAACACTGACACCCCAAAGCTGCAAAACATAAAACCATTTATTTACAGCAGGGGTTAAGTCCCCCCCAAAAAACAACATGGGGCAAGTCCAAATACCTAGGAACTATATATGCTGTCTCTAAGATCACACAAAAACATGGAGAAGATTATTTGTAAGTAAATTCTGAGAAAATGTCATTTTTTGCACAGTGTCTATGTACAAATAACTTTTATTCCTCTCTTGATGTATCTAGTGTTATTTAATGTTCACATTCTTTCTTTTGTTCCTTTGGACCCGGTTCTACTCATATGCTCTTTAGTAATAATTACAAGAAAGGCAATAACACAGAATTGGAAAAAAATCAACCTCTCCAACTTTTTCCTCATGTATTTACCTTATTAGTACAATTAATCATGAAGAAACTAGTACTACTTGAATAAGATCTAATAATATAATATAATACAGTAATTTATAAAGTTTGTCCCGAATTAGGAATTATTCTAGTAAATATTCTGATGGATACTCCATATAAGACATTTTTAAAATTCACTGTGTTATTATATGAGGTGATACCATTTTGAATTATTATAGTCATATGGTATTAATGTTTTGTTGATTTAGAAAGCTAGTACAAATATATAGAATAGTTAATGGTGTTAAAGATTCTGACTTCTTTTGTTTATATTTCTATAGCTGTGGCTTTTTAGAACATAAGGAAAAATTCCAAGAGTGTTTGATATGAAGTTATTATGCTGTAATTATTAATTTGTTTTATTTTATGAGATATATGTTAGATCACCTGTTTTCAATAATAATGACTTATGTTTGCTAAAGTTTCAACTTAACTTGTAATTACATATTAACGAGGAAGCAAGGAATCCAAAAAAAGTATGACTGTCACTGTGATCACGTCTCAAAACTCTCCGAATTAGAGAGAGGAGATGCAGTGAGAATACAGCAGTCTGACGCTTAGTTAAACAGCTTGGTTAAACAGCTGAATTCCTGTCTTATGTCATTCAAGGAGAAGATGGACAGTTAAACAGAAGAAACTGAAAACATCTCTATAAGACAACACTATCTAGTTCAATTAAATGTAAGCTGAGGTGTACAAGGATGTATTATAGTCTTGTGAAAAAGTAATATATGAAATAGATACTTCTGTTGTGTCTTCATCAACACCTGGGCAACCAGAAATGTCCCAAAAAGTAGATCAGAAGTTTAAAGAGAAGAGACAAATTAAATAGTCTAGATGTGGAAGATTATTGAAAAAGACAGCCAAATATATAGACAGTCTGAGAAATGTTCATACTAAAACATGAAAAATTGCAGTCATTGAAATGTCTGTTGATTGTAAATATAGATTTGATCTAATGTTAAAAAATTGTGAGATACTTACTGTAGAAATAATGCTACTTTTAAAACGGCTAGTGTATATTACTGTGTGATATTTCAAAGAATATGTCTAAAATTATGTATTATATAAACAAAAAGAGGTACAGTACATTGCGATATTGGGGTATATACCTTTATATATTGGAAAGCTCACAGACAGGAAATACATTTCATGTGGTACACCTCTTTCTTAAAGGCAGTCACAGTAAGCACCTCATAGAGTCTGGTCCCGCATTCAACATGTTAAGTCTTCACTGAGAATCCTGATAGATAATTATGAATGCGTGCACATCTACAGCCATTTGTGCCTGAGGGTAGACTTGGCATCAATAACAGATAGGCAGTATTCTAATATAGGTAATAACACAGCACTACGAAGAGTCCCCATTACCTTTTATGGAGGTCATTATTGCCTTTTTGGTTGCTAGATGCAGGTTTTTATGGCAGGTATTCAGAGAAAGAATTTTGATGAGCACATTGTCACTATTTATGGGCTAGGTGAGGTATGGCTCCAGGTAAACCTCAAGTAACATTATTCAATGTGACTGCTAAGGGGAAAGTAATGTTCATCTTGTCTGTAATTTACCAAGTCTGTTTGATATTCCAAAAAAATATGGCTTTACATTTTTAAAGTTTATAGTAAGTCATCAGGTCCTATATCCATGAACTACTGTTGTATCTTAACCATATTTAGTGAAAGTGCTTTATGTACAGTGTTGTGTTGATTTGTCAAAGGACCATTAGCCAAATTGTCTTCTTAAAGTATGTTGTCTAAATCTGTGAATGAGTAAGATTATGCATTAACAAAGACTGGGAATAGCAGAGAGACCCCACCTCAAATGTATGAGGCACAACAATGAGAGGTTTTGAGAAGGTATTTAATCAGTATCTTGCAGGTATTGTGTTGATGGTCACCGCTGAACTAATTAATCCCAATTTCTTTAATACCATATAGCATATATACAGAAATGTTTGTGATGTTACACAGAATCAAATGCTTTTGAAAGGTTATTGTAGAACACTCCAGACAGCTACTTAAAACTTGTATTCAAAGACATTATTAGACAATGTGAGCAGAGGAGGGAATTTTGGGGTACTGATGGCCTTCAAAAAAACACATTGTGTAGTACTTCAGTTAAGCTGATACTGCTCTTTTTCATACTGTAGAAATGGTGAGATCAGCAAAACTAGTTTGTATGATTCCACATGTGGTGGAGACCCGATCAGGTAACAGAATCACTCTATCTATCTATCTATCTATCTATCTATCTATCTATCTATCTATCTATCTATCTATCTATCTATCTGTCTGTCTGTCTGTCTATCTATCTATCTATCTATCTATCTATCTATCTATCTATCTATCTATCTATCTATCTATCTATCTATCTATCCCAGATCTAGATTTGTGATAAATATTAATCATGTTCTCTAATGGTATGGAAATGAAAGCGTCACTCACTGTCTTGAATTTGGGATGAAGGTCATCAGAACCAGCTAACTCTTAGATAGATGTCTTTTTATCCACCTGTTTATTTCATTAATGAAACACATGACTAGAGCAACCACAAACTTCGTCTCTAAGAAAATCAAGGGCCCAAATCATAAAAACTATGCAGACCATCTGAACGCCTTTTCCCTCTTCTTGGTATCATACAGGCTACTGAGACGCAATCTCTGGCATATGTATAAAGCCTCAACAGGCCCATTCTGTTCAGACCTATTACACATTCACATGTCCAATGCTGGCATAAACACCTGCTCAAAGGGTCTCAGTCCTTTCTGCAATGTCAATAAAATGCACTAGAGGGATAAATATTCATCACAGAGGATTTTGCTTCTATGGAACTGTCCTCCACTCCACATAAAGTAAAATATTTCTCTTATGCAGTTTGGATGTATGGATAGGTAACTGCAAATTAATTTCCAATTTAGCACCTTTGTCCCTTATGGATATGGGCAACATGTAAATATTCCAACATATCCTTTCTCTGTCCATATCTTGACTATTGTACACAAAATATAAAGGCTAAAAACTACCACAGAAATGTAAGTTTAGGCTTCTTATGATCATCACAGCTCAAAAGCCTAGTAAACACCCATGAACCTATGAACCTATTGAAAGTAGAATGTGGGAGTAAAACCATGCAAATATTCACTTGTGTGTTGTGAAGAATCAACCCTTATGTTGCTAGACGTGTCTGTATAGTGGTAGAAATAGCTGGAAAGGCAGGATGCATACAGTGGTACTTCATGATATTAAGTAGTTTACATTTCTCTGTGTTAATTTCTTTTCTTCCAAATGTATTTTAATGTCAGATTTAAGCATGAAATTGGAGTTTGGTGGACCCTTATGTGCCATCTGGGCAATATTAATCCTGAAGAATAATCAATCTTTTCAACAAGTATACTAAAACTATGTTAAGGTCTTTCTGATTTGTAACAGAAGACCAGTGTGTCTTAAGCAGCTCTTGTAGAAAGAGCTCTTACAGATTGGTTAGGTAACCTGCATATAATTTTTGTCCCACCTTGTTTTGGTTTCTAGCAGAAAAACAGGTGGTGATTACTGTAATCATGGAAAAGGAGTGCCTGAATGACAGGTGTGGACACCCTATCTATTTAGTTTGTTATTACACAGTCAGTGGGGCAATGGTTATAGGTGAGATGGTTAATTCTGGCAACACTGTTTTTTCTGGAAAAATCTTGTAATGGCGACTGCCTTCAGAACAGATCTTTTACATTGTTGATTACAGCATATATTGAAATCCCTTAAAATAATGATGTTTTTATAGGAAAGGTAGCATTTCACCTGGGACAGCGATGGCTCTTGTACTCTATTTGGGTGAAAAGTGGTATAGCAAACTGATTATCATTTTAAGGTGCCCACCTGTTAGTGTTTCAGAGACAACCAGGTGTGTTCCAGGTCTGATTAATTGGAGTTGCAGCCTATTGTTTTATTTTATTTGTCAACTGGGTAAGCCTAGCAATCCTGTGCTCAGAATGTTCAAGAACAATTTGTAGCCTAGCAGCACCACATAGCACATCAAAGTAAGACAGCTTAAGTATGTGGAGTCTGTCTTGCCAAGCAACAGTAAGATGCTTCTTTGTAAGGCATGCTCTACATAAGTAAGCTGCCTTACTTTGGTGTGCTGTGACCTACCATCCTGACTTTGATTCATAAAGAATTTATGCTTAGATGTCATAATGGCAGGCCAGGATTTATTACTATATTATGTTGAGGGGATCTAGTGTAGTGCTTGCTTCTTTGGTCGGAGCTGACCCTCATCATGATGTGGGGGAGATCAGGTTTGCTTATACTACAGGGGATGCAGCTTTTCTTATCGATTTTCCTGCCAGGCAACAGAGGTTTTGAAGTGTTTTGAATTCCTATGCTATATGTATTGTTTAGAGTATATATGATGAACAACATATTGGGAAGGGAGGGGGGATCGCTGCACTAATTCAAACCAGACAGTTTTCCAATAGTTCTGTTTTTGTGAACTGTGTATGACTGGGGGGATTATTTCCATAGAAGTTATGTACTTGGCTTATCAGTGGTGCAAAATCTAGCAAGACTGTGGATCTTGCTCCATCGTGTAGTGTGTGTATTGTGAATCACAAGTGGCTTTAGGGCACCATTCTATGTTGAACAAAGGCTCCTCTATGGCTCACAATGTTTATAAATACTTCCCTGAAGGTTTTAGAAGAGTTAGTTAAAAGAAATTCATCGCTGACTTTGAAAATTCATTTTCTTTACAAAAACACATACACTGACTGTGGCAATTTTTAGGAATTATGACTGCTAGGAAATGCTTTAATTACTGGATATGATGCATTGCAGTTCATTAAGGCATTTGATCTGTCTCATTATGTTTTCCTTTAAAATTTGTCGCTTTTAAAATTCTATACTTACAGGCCTGATTTTGGATTTCTGTCCATTCACAGTATGTGGAGTGTTGAATTTAACGTGGAAAACACATAACTTCTTAGTTTCTCAATACAATTTCCAGATTATATTTGTATGCAGAATTTATGTAAATTTAAATCTTTCTTTAGTCATTTTCTGTGCATTCAAAGAGCTTGCCTTGTATTTCCAGTAGCATTTCTGTTCTAGCATCAGTTTTCATGATAGTTTAAGTTCTTTTAGTCCAATAAATTCCTTAACATTCTTTGCTTGAACTTAATCATTTTATTTTGTTAATCACTGTTGTTGTTTTGGTAGCACAAGTATATTTCTGTTTATTTGGTTCACATCAGAAGATCTGTGATTAACTTAATCAGATTTAAAAATTATGTTGCACGATTATTAGTCTTTTAAAGAAAAGCAAAGGCATCTTTCATTTCAAGATCGACTGCAACGGTATATGAGATTTTAGAAAACAGAACTGTCTTTTCTACATTTTGCATACTTTTGATGACTTAAGGCAGAAAGGATTTTGGTCACCATGAATTAAAGTATTGCAAGGTTTATGAAAATTTATTGGCACCATGTTTATCTTTTAGAAAAGCAAATAATTACTGAATGATTATCTCAAAGAGCCTCTGCTTTTCTCAATGTAAACAATATTATTGCCTGGGTCTCCAAATGGTCCCTGCACAGTAGATGCTGTTTCCACTACCTTCTTCTGAAACTTCTTGAAGGAAATCTATACTGTTGCGTCTTGATCCTTATTCCATACTTTTTCTACATTCCATAAGCCAGGAGCCCAGAGTTTATACTTCCTTTGTTACAGCAGTCCTGCAGGGGGGTGCTGGGTTAGTTATGTTGTCTGTTTTGCTTGTACTTCTTCTCCCTACATTTGGTTTTAGTTGCCACTTGCTACTCTGTCCCATAAGAATTCATGCTACAAGATCACATCACCATAACACAGTACAGTTATGTGAGGTGCTCATCATAACAACAGCAGTCATGCTGCATGAGCCTCCCAACACTCCACTCCCACAAGAAATTAACAGGAATTAGTTCATACTGGAGTTATCTCTAGTTCCCTGCCTAATCTAGCCACCTGTATCTTTGTTGTACTGTAGGTATTATCCATTGTTTCATTCTTTTCCTACAGAATTTTTCTTGCAAATCACTTCTTTTTACATGGGAAGACATTATAAGAATGTTGGAGAGGCTGTCAGTACCAAGAAATTATGATTAACACTAAGGTTGTAGCTAAGATGGACATAGGCAAACTAGGTGGCTGCCTAGAGTGCTGCTCTAGCAGGGGGACTTTTACAGTAATCTGGATGGTGTAGGTAGATCAGGATGGGGACACAGGGTGGTGTTGGGGGGGGGGGTTGCTGTGGAGACCTTTTACCTAGGGCGTCAGTTGACCAAAGGCCGGTCCTGGAGATGGACAAGGAAGAGAAAAGTTGCTAAGGTGGTCCTAGGGCCTAGTTGTGCAGTTCTATATATAATTATTCCTGCTGCAAAAGTGATGTCTCAAAGATCTGCTGTTATGTTGAATGTCCTGCATAAGGTGCTATTTTTATCTTCTTAAATTCAAATGTACAATGGGTCCATAATTGCCTACCTAGCCGCAGTTTTAGTATAAGGTTTGAGGCTTTGAACAAGGACTATACTTGGTAGGGTGAGGAATGAGTCTGAGGATGAGGCATCTCAAAATGGAACATTACCATTTTGTATGCAAAACAAATGTTTAGTTTTTCTACTCATGAATAACTTGGACAGATCTGCAGCAGTTTTCTAGCCAGTACAGTATGTGTTCTGCCACTCTTTCAGTTTCTAACGGAAACATGGTTACATTTGGTTGTATTCTAGGTATTTATTTTTACATGGTACCTTACTTTGTACATTGGTATGCAATCTGTTGTATTTGATGTTTTTTGTGTGTGTGTGTGTGTGTGTGTGTGTGTGTGTGTGTGTGTGTGTGTGTGTGTGTGTGTGTGTGTGTGTGTGAGAGAGAGAGCTTTCTTTTCTGTCTCGGTTTGGTCTACCTGATATATTTGTGTCCTTAGCCTCAAATCCCATATTTACTTCCACTGTCTATAATTTACCTCCAGTTCTGCTGCATTGTCTTATCCAAGGTTCAACCTTTCACTGCATGGACCTCCCTCTCTTTAGGGAGTACTGTCTTAACACATCCTAAAGTTCAGAGCCATGGTCCTCAAGAACTAAAATGGAATGGCAGATACTGATTTATTTGGACTAGTTTGGAAGCATTTCCCCATAAGTCTGCCTCATATGCTTGCATGCAGTGTTGTTCCTGAGGTATGCATGCTTCTGAGTAAATCCCTTGAATGTCTGAGACCTTCTTTTACCCACATGCACTGGGTATAGTGCCATACACTTGGAGGCTAGGTGTTGAGCAAGCCAGCCCCAAGTCCATGCATCTCCCCTGGAAAAGGAATAGTCTATTAGAGGCTCATGTGAGTCATTCCACTGTTGACCCCAGGCTTGCTGGAAGAAGGACATCCAACCTCTGTGTTTTCAACATTTCTGCTTGCAAGCCAGATTGTTTACTTGAACAGATTTCTCATATTAACTGTATTTGTGAGTCCTGTATTAATGTAATCATATTGTTAGCAGGGATATTTAAGTGTGTGTGTGTGTGTGTGTGTGTGTGTGTGTGTGTGTGTGTGTGTGTGTGTGTGTGTGTGTGTGTGTGTGTGTGTGTGCGCACGCGTGTGTGTGTCTGTGTGTGTCTGTGTGTGTGTCTGTGTGTGTGTATACGTGTGTGTGTGTGTGTGTGTGTGTGTGTGTGTGTGTGTGTGTGTGTCTGTGTCTGTGTTCCATTTTTTTAATTCTGGGCAAATAGTGATATCTGTAAGATGTATACATCAGTATTTCTTGGGACATACTCATTGATATAGATAGAATGCTTGTAAGATCGCTTTTGGTGGTGTGCAGTCATTGCAAAAACACGTACTTGTCGATGAGTGCAGAATATACTTTTTTAATAAGATTGTTTCAGGAGAAATCCCTGTTTAACCCAGGTGCAGTGATGTTGAGGAGGATCCTATTAAGTAAGGAACTGTAGGGTGCTTTGTTCACCACATAAATAAATGTAAGATTTAAAATTCCCTTCACGATTCTTAAATACGGTCTTCATTGCAAATCCCTTTCATACAAAATTATGTGCATACCTCATGTATGATACACACCATCAGTGCCTTTGTGATACCAAAAGGATAAAGGGACACCAAAATCTGTCATATGCTGCCAGATTGAAGAAACTCCTTTTCAGCTTTTCAGTTCACTGTTTAGAGGTGATAGAAAGCCTGACATACAAGGCCATGTCCAACCCGGAGTTAATGGACATGCTCACTCAAAAAAATCCAAATCCCAAAACCACTAGGAGTGCGCGACTAAAACAGCACAGGATATAAATAGACGTGTTGGAGGGATAGATTTATCATCTCAGAGACTCCCTGTGTGTGGAAAAAAAATCCCGGTCCATGAGGAGGAGCACCTTGCTGGCTCTGTGTTCAAGAGAAATCTTCTTGAGTGGATGGGAGATCGAGGTTTAGTTTATCCCGGGAATCATCTCTGTGTCACTGCTGGACAGAGGCACAACAAACTAATAGGCACAGTATTTTTTTTTCAGCGTACAAAGCAAAATTGGGGCTAATTAGGCTAATGCCTTAGGGCAGAGTATAGATAAATTTGTGATATATGACTAAGTGTCCATTCTGACCAATCTAATGCTCACAAATTCAAAACTGACCTGTTCACATTCCAACCAACCATTCATTTCAGACATACTGAATGGTACTTATCAATAGTATATAGCTTTTTAATCATAACCTCCTACAAGTTACAATATGGCTTAAGACCACATATATGTATTTTTCAATTTAACTGGATTTCACATTCATGGTCATGATTTAGAAACCAAACGGCTTTTGTAATTGTTGTGTCCTTGACTTCAAGTTCCTCTTTAAATCCTGGTCCTTTCCAAACTAAACTATGGTCATACAACCTGCTAACATCAGAATTATGAGAGATTGTCAGTGTGAGTAGTAGGAGAAGGGAGGGATGATGTTAGATATCTTGTGTAATATTGTCTCCCTGGAGAAAAACAGTGGTCTGTGCTGTCAGCCTGTTTCCATGTACACATTCCAAGCCTCTACTGGGGAATTGCTCTTGCTCTGATCACTACACATATTCACCTCATAGGAAAAATGGTGGAAAGACGATATTCTTTCTTTCCCTGGTAGCTGTCCTGCCTACCATTTTCAGATCCAAGTTTTTACAATACACACAGAAGCTTCAATTAGTACATCAATAGGCCATTTCTATGAGTCTTTTTTAAAAACAAATAACATTTTACATAAAAAGGTAAGCAGAAAACACATTTTATATATAAGAAAATTACCTTTTAATTTTACTGAATATGGGTCCTTGCTCTTTTTGTTATATGTGTTCACATTTTCTGTAGCTTGCTTTGGTGCATTACCTTCAATGTTCTACACTATTTTGAAATAAAGATTTTTCCATTTCCTGTATTATAGGTTCATAGGTTCATAGGTTCATACTAGGCTATCTGCCCTAGGGCATTTATAAGCCTAGCCAGAGTGTGTTTGGCTTTTGCCACCCATTTTAAATTAATTTTGCTATGCCCTTTTTCGAAGTTATTATAGTGTGCCTCTGATTTTCGCCTTTCTCCCTCCTATTTTCTCCAAGTAGAAATAGATTATGACTCTATATGGTAACAAATCATTACCCTAAACTGGTATTCTGGGATTCATGATTTCAGGGTCAACATTCAGCGGTAGTTGTAATGTTATGTCCTGTCATTTCAAGCTCCTCTAAGTAAATGTGTATGAGTCAGAACTTTTTTTTTTCTGAAGATGGTACACTTGGCATCATAGATTGTAATAACAGAATTATGGTTGTTCCATTGCTGTATCATTGAAAGAAAAAATACATCTATTTTAAAGAATAATTTGACTTTTTCAGAATATGGAGACATATCCCGACACAAAACAGTTAAAATCAGTTTATCAGTCTCCTCTTTTAAACACTGCAAAATGTTCAGAATGCAATTCTTGTCTGTCCTAGTTAGATGTAAAGACGTGTAACACTTACTTATTCAAGGTGTTTGCCTCACCATCTATTATTATATTTCCTGCATTTAAAATGCTGAACCTTTTTAACATCTTCCTGGAAGCATAGATCATTCTACAATACTTTTTTATGTTTAAATCCCTGGTTCCAGGGCTGAGCTAATGCTGTACATAAAATAGTAATAGAACAAACACGTCACACATGTTAAAAGGAGCAAATTCACACAGGAGTCATTCAAACTGAAAGGCAGATTAGATGGTGTCATCAAAGGCCAAGAACAGAAATGCTGTAGGGCTTCTTTAAACATTTCACAAAAAGACATCAGAAATATTAAATAACTGAAAGTACCAGAAAAGTCAGATGGCGGCACTAAATGCAGTCCGGCCACATGACTTGTGTTAGAAGTTTCTTTGGCAGATGAGAGAAGATGTTACAGCATATATAAGCTAGAAATCTTGAATGTAGACAAAGCCCTCCTGGCTAACTGGTGGCTTAGTTGTTATGCATAATATTGCTTTCTGGCAATTAACCTGAAATGGAGAGCAAATATTAACCAGTACAGACCAGGCTAAGAACTAAGTGAAGTAGTTGTTTCTCTACATAATTAGTCATTTGATCAACAGTAATTACCTGTATTTCACAGTTGCATTGATATGAATGGGGTGTTCATATCTGCCCAGTAGACTGCTGTTATAAAATTGGATCAGCTGCATCAAAGAGAGCAAATCTACATCTGCAAGTTACTGCTCTACCGTGGCAAAGGCAGCAGCAGCTGTTTTGTAATGTATTGTGGGGCAGTGCTGACAAAAGAAGCTGCTGTTGTATACTGTGTGGAGGAACAGTGGTGACAAAATGAGTTGCTGTTGTGTATTGTATGGAGGAACAGTGCTGATAAAAAGAGTAGCTGTTGTGTTTTGTGTGATTGTAGTGCTGATAAAAGGAGCTGCTGTTGTGTATTTTATATAAGGGCAGTGCTCACAAAAGGAGCTGTTGTGTATTTGTGTAAGGGCAGTGCTGACAAAAGGAGTTACTATTGTGTATTGTATCGAGGGACAGTGCTGACAAAAGGAGCTGCTGTTGTGTATTGTGTGTAGGGGCAGTGCTGACAAAAGGAGCTGCTGTTGTGTATTGTGTGTAGGGGCAGTGCTGACAAAAGGAGTCACTGTTGTGTATTGTGTGGAGGAACAGTGCTGACAAAAGGAGCTGCTGTTGTGTATTGTGTGGAGGAACAGTGCTGACAAAAGGAGCTGCTGTTGTGTATTGTGTGTAGGGGCAGTGCTGACAAAAGGAGCTGTTGTGTATTGTGTAGGGGCAGTGCTGACAAAAGGAGCTGCTGTTGTGTATTGTGTGGAGGGACAGTGCTGACAAAAGGAGCTGCTGTTGTGTATTGTGTGGAGGAACAGTGCTGACAAAAGGAGTTGCTGTTGTGTATTGTGTGGAGGAACAGTGCTGACAAAAGGAGCTGCTGTTGTGTATTGTGTGTAGGGGCAGTGCTGACAAAAGGAGCTGCTGTTGTGTATTGTGTAGGGGCAGTGCTGACAAAAGGAGCTGCTGTTGTGTATTGTGTGGAGGAACAGTGCTGACAAAAGGAGTTGCTGTTGTGTATTGTGTGTAGGGGCAGCGCTGACAAAAGGAGTCACTGTTGTGTTTTGATTGGAAGGATGATGCTGACAAAAGGAGCTGCTGTTGTGTATTTTGTGTATGGGCAGTGCTGACAAAAGGAGTTGATGTGTATTGTAACGAGGGGCAGTGCTGACAAAAGGAGCTGCTGTTGTGTATTGTGTGGAGGGACGGTGCTGACAAAAGGACCTGCTGTTGTGTATTGTGTGGAGGAACAGTGCTGACAAAAGGAGTTGCTGTTGTGTAGTGTGTGGAGGAACAGTGCTGACAAAAGAAGTTGCTGTTGTGTTTTGTGTGAAGGGCAGTGCTGACAAAAGGAGCTGTTGTGTATTGTGTGTAGGGGCAGTGCTGACAAAAGGAGCTTCTGTTGTGTATTGCATGGAGGAGCATTGCTGACAAAAGGAGCTGCTGTTGTGTATTTTGTGTATGATCATGTGTATTGTGTGTAGGGGCAGTGCTGGCAAAAGGAGATGCTGTTGTGTATTGTGTGTAGGGGCAGCACTGACAAAAGGAGTCACTGTTGTGTTTTGTGTGGAAGGATGATGCTGACAAAAGGAGTTGCTGTTGTGTATTTTGTGTAAGGGCAGTGCTGACAAAAGGAGTTGGTGTTGTGTATTGTAAAGAAGGGCAGTGCTGACAAAAGGAGCTGCTGTTGTGTATTGTGTGTAGAGGCAGTGCTCACAAAAGGAGCTGCTGTTGTGTATTGTGTGGGGGGACGGTGCTGACAAAAAGGAGCTGCTGTTGTGTATTGTGTGTAGGGGCAGTGCTGACAAAAGGAACTGCTGTTGTCTATTACGTGAAGGGCAGTGCTGACAAAAGGAGCTTCTGTTGTGTATTGCATGGAGGGGCAGTGCTGACACAAGGAGCTGTTGTTGTGTATTGTGTAGGGGCAGTGTGGACAAAAGGAGCTGCTGTTGTGTATTGTGTGGAGGAACAGTGCTGACAAAAGGAGTTGCTGTTGTGTATTGTGTGGAGGAACAGTGCTGACAAAAGGAATAACTGGTGTCTTTTGTGTGTAGGGGCAGTGCTGACAAAAGGAGCTGCTGTTGTGTATTGCATGGAGGGGCAGTGCTGAGAAAAGGAGCTGCTGTTGTGTATTTTATGTAGGGGCAGTGCTCACAAAAGGAGCTGTTGTTGTGTATTTGTGTAAGGGCAGTGCTGACAAAAGGAGTTACTATTGCGTATTGTATCAAGAGACAGTGCTGACAAAAGGAGCTGCTGTTGTGTATTGTGTGTAGGAGCAGTGCTGACAAAAGGAGCTGCTGTTGTGTATTGTGTAGGGGCAGTGCTGACAAAAGGAGCCGCTGTTGTGTATTGTGTGGAGGGACGGTGCTGACAAAAGGAGTTGCTGTTGTGTTTTGTGTGAAGGGCAGTGCTGACAAAAGGAGCTGCTGTTGTGTATTGTGTGTAGGGGCAGTGCTGGCAAAAGGAGATGCTGTTGTGTATTGTGTGTAGGGGCAGCGCTGACAAAAGGAGTCACTGTTGTGTTTTGTGTGGAAGGATGATGCTGACAAAAGGAGTTGCTGTTGTGTATTTTGTGTAAGGGCAGTGCTGACAAAAGGAGTTGGTGTTGTGTATTGTAATGAGGGGCAGTGCTGACAAAAGGAGCTGCTGTTGTGTATTGTGTGTAGGGGCAGTGCTCACAAAAGAAGCTGCTGTTGTGTATTTGTGTAAGGGCAGTGCTGACAAAAGGAGTTACTATTGTGTATTGTATCTAGCGGTAGTGCTGACAAAAGGAGCTGCTGTTGTGTATTGTGTGGAGGAACAGTGCTGACAAAAGGAGTAGATGTATTTTGTGTGAAGGGCAGTGCTGACAAAAGGAGCTGCTGTTGTGTATTGTGTGTAGGGGGAGTGCTGGCAAAAGGAGCTGCTGTTGTGTATTGTGTGTACAGGCAGCGCTGGCAAAAGGAGTCACTGTTGTGTTTTGTGTGGAAAGATGATGCTGACAAAAGGAGTTGTGTATTTTGTGTAAGGGCAGCGCTGACAAAAGGAGTTGCTGTTGTGTATTGTAATGAGGGGCAATTTTGAAAAAGCGTTTTTATTTTCAGTCGAAAAAGGGGTGTTATTTTTAAGGACAAAAAAGCCTTTGTGGTTTTTTGGGGGAAAATTTTCAAAAGGGTGTTTTTTAGTTTAAATTAAAAA